>NC_057854.1:61294134-61614963 GCF_015237465.2 Chelonia mydas
TCACACCTTCTTGTCAACTGTCTGTAATGGGCCACTCTCTTACCACTTCAAAAGGTATTTTTCCTCTCTTGGTATCCTGCTGTTAATTGATTTAACTCGTTAGACTGACCTCACACTTGGTAAAGCAACCCCCCATCCTTTCATGTATTTATACCTGCTCCTGTATTTTCACTCCATGCATCCGATGAAGTGGGTTCTAGCCCATGAAGGCTTATGCCCAAATAAATTTGTTAGTTTCTAAGGTGCCACAAGGACTCCTTGTTGGTTTTGCTGATACAGACTAACACGGCTACCACTCTGAAGCCTGTCACCATGGAAAGTATTAATAAAAAGATAATTAAGGAAGGGAAACATTTCTAAGGTCTTTTAAAGTATCAGAAATAGAATGCAACATTAAAACAAGAGGCTTCTAGAAAAAGTAATCTGAAATTCTGCAGAATTTAATAGAGATGAATAATCTTGTGGGTTAGTATAATCAATCAATAGATACGTTATTCTCTAAATTCTATAGGTGCGTGTGTGTTATTTTTTCCCTTAAGGATGCAAACAACTGTTGTCGAGTCCCAGGGATTTTACCCATTTTCTTTTACCCTAATTAAAGTTGATTATTAAAAAGTATTTTAGACTTTCATTGTATAAAAACAGTTCTCTAACCAAACAAAAATAACATCTATGATTCATTATGATAATGTGAGTTCACACAATCCACAGTCACTGTAACTAGTGTTCACATGGTTGAGAGCTTCTCCCCTTTAAAAATAAATATTTGTGCAAAGAAAGTTGTGGGTTTTTTTGTTAGCCTAAGATATGTTCTGATAAATAAATTTAAAACACCATCTTCAGAGCCAGCCTTAGAGAACAGGACTTTACTGGTTGCATCTTGCTTTCTCCTCACACCTACATTAAGCAACATAACAATTAAATTATTACCCATCCTCCTATACTGTGATCCATTCCTATTCACTATCTCCTCAATTGTCAGAGGCATTAAACCTGTTCTTAGATTTAAGCTATGTCTACATGACAAAGTTAATCAACTTTAGTTATGTTGATGATCATACCAAAGGCACATTCAACGATCATTCTACATGTGGTGCCTGTTGTTGAAGTGTTCCTTGGTACAATCAAGGTTTCTTGAGTAAGGCTTCATGAGCCACAGGAGTAAGGGGTAGTCTCCAAGGATCACTACTGGCATTTCCACATCCCCAGCTGGGATCTTCTGGTCTGGAAAAAGTCCCCGCTTCAGCTTCCTATACAGGCCAACATTCTTGAAGATGCATGCATCATGCACCTTCTCTGACCACCCCGCATTGGTGTCAGTGAAATGAACCTAGTGATCCACCAGAGCTTGAAATACCCTAGAACAGTAGCCCTTTCTGTTGATGTACTCCATTGCAAAATGGCCTGGGGCCAGAATGGGGATATGCATGCCATCTATCGCCCCGCTGTTGTTAGGGAATCCCATTGCTGCAAAGCCATCCACTTGATCTTTGCATGGCACTGGTGCTTGTCCCTATCACGCCCTTTCTTCTCCTTGCCACAAGCAATCTGCCCATAGGTATCAAAGTTCCTGAGGCTGAAGAGGGGATGTAACTGCACAGCCTCCTCTCCCCACAGACCCAGGAGATCAACAATTCCATTGTAGTCAAGGCAGGAGTGCATTTGCTGCAGGGAGCTGGCATTGTCCTATAGGTGGATGCAATGTGAGCTCTCCACGAGGAGCAAACAGGAAGAGGAATTTCAAAAATTCTGGGGCTTTAAAGGGGAAGGGTCACCTGGCAGCAGAGTTCAAACTGATGACCAGAGCGGTTACCATGGGCATTGTGAGATACCTCCTGGAGGCCACATAGGGCAACATAAGTAACATGTCTTCATGTGCACTTCATTGCTCCAACTACATCGCCCTATGCCTCTCGTCGACATGGTATTATTATGTCAGCATAGCAGGAGAATTAAATCTATGGGAGGAGCATTCCAGCATGCACACCTCCACAGTGAGGCTGACGTAAATTGACTTATGTTGACTTAACTGTGCAGTATAGACATGGCCTTAGATGTGACCTTTCCTCCCTAACATTCCAGTAAAAATGTTTCAGGCCATTTACCCTTCTCTCATTATCATTCAAGTCATCTTTATAGAGGCCTCCTGAATTCTTCTGGGGAGAACATGCTGACAAAGTGAGAGAAAGAAAAGTAAATTATGTTTTTCACACTATGTAAATTAAAACATTTTAATTGTGTTGCAAACTGTAACCTGTTTCAATAAGAAACATTTGTTTTTTCTCAGAAGTTCATGCTGTGTCTTTGACAGTAATATACTCTAAATTCTCAAAGTAATGGCTGAGGCATATGTTCCAAATGCATATTGCAACTTGACAGGCTGACAGATGCGGGGAGGATGGGAAACACAGACACAAACACACACAAATCTTTTAAATGAGAAACAGCTAGTTATTTTTAAACTGGTATTTTAAAATCTTTCATATGAGAGTGTGCCACTACAGACATACCCAATATCTTTTTATGCTCCTGGGCACCTCATCATGAACTAAGGTTATGTATACACTACAGCTTATGTCAGCATAATTTATGTCGCTCAGGGTGTGTGTGAATAAATCACACCCCTGAGTCACATAAATTACACTGACATAAGCACCTGTGTAAATGAAGCTACAGCCGCTCGTGAGGGGCTGAAGTAGTTAATCTGATGGGAGAGCTCTCTCCCGTTGGCTTAGAGTGGCTACATTAGAGAGCTTATGGTGACACAGTTGCATCGATTCAGCTGCAATGCTATAAACTCTCTAGTGCAGCTGTGCCTCAGACATTCCAATGTCCTGTCAAAATGGTACCTCAAGGGGGAAAAAATGTTTTATGATATACCCTGTTAAACATACCTACTTTATGAATATCTGTGTTGTGAATTGAAAACTCATATTGCACATCAAATTGTGCAATAGCTGCACCACATTACACTTTACATTCAGGTTTCACTCTGTCAAACTCATACTTTTTCTATATTCTTAATTACTCTGCTAATAAGAACTGTATTAAATTGTTTGTGAAGGTAATAAGGGTGGTGATCAAGAGCACAAATTGGAAAGAAAATTTAGAGGCCTAGGATGGGGACATATACAAACCTCTCTGCCTGATGCTATTCGTGTTTGTGTCTGAATGGGCCTTCAAGCTCTGAATGTCTTGTCTTCTTAAAAGTAGACTTTTTTTATATGTAAAGAGAATTGTATACATAAACAGTGATAACTGAATAAGATGTAACAGGCTCATGTTACAGCAGGAAAATATATGGGGAACCCCTAGTAAAAAAGGATAGATTAGGCAATGGAGCCTATGTAG
The DNA here is from genome assembly GCF_015237465.2 of Chelonia mydas. Taxonomy (NCBI): domain Eukaryota; kingdom Metazoa; phylum Chordata; order Testudines; family Cheloniidae; genus Chelonia; species Chelonia mydas. The sequence continues at coordinate 61,297,486 of NC_057854.1, forward strand.
AGAGAATTAAGACAGGATGCCCATTTATTAGGGATAGTTTAGGAAGACTTTAATCTGTGATGGTGCCAGAGGATAACTTCGATGGATTTGGAGGGACCTCTAGTGTAAATTCCCAATTATGAATCCCTTCTCATACTGGCAAACCGTTTCTTACAGAAGTAGTGCCGTTGAGTGTGGTGAGCAGTTGGTCAGACCTGACAAATTCACATACTGGACCTACATGAGTGTAGGATTCCATGACTTAGACATTATTCTTTCCTTTGTGTTGGAACTCTTACCCTCTTTGGCCAGTTACTAAGAAGCCAGATGTATTGTGAGGAATGTGGTAGAGGAACCTTAAGAGAATAGGACAGCCCAATGAAAATTGGACCAAAATTGGACCAAAATAATGTCTGGTGTCACTTTGCTGGAGTAAGTAGAGTAAAAGCAAAAGTCTGGTCAAAGTTGGAATATGTTGGTCTAGCAAGATATCTGCCTGCATAGTTATAATGTAAGTGTAACAGACCTGAAATGTTTCGCATATATACTACTTAACATCCTTCATATTGTACAGATTGTGTACTTTCAGTCATCAGATGTCTTTTGCTTCATATATGCACCGATAACTGATTTGCTCTTCCACCTATCTGAGTTCCAACAGCTGCAGTATGATGCCCAGTGCATCCGCCACCGGATACATGAAAGCAAAAACAGATTAACCAATATAATTGAGCTGAACTGTGCAACTTTGGCTCACTCTCTCCCTCTTTTGGGAGCAGGGAGATGTCTGGGAAGATGCGGGGCAAAGGGAACAATTCATGAAGGGAAACGAAGTTGCTTTACTATGCTATACTTTGAATCTATAACAGTGCTAGACAGGCTCACAAAGCTGAGAAGAATCCTGCTGTCATGGTCAGGTGGCAAGTGCTTTGCGAAAAGTGAAATCCTGCTTTTCAAAATATTCGTACACTGTAAAAAATCATCTTTCGCTTCTCCGCATCCAACTCTAAGTTTTACTCTGAAATGTCTGTCAACCTTATTTGGAGTTTTATCGTGTGTGTGTGTGTGTGTGTGTGTGTGTGTGTGTGTGTGTGTGTGTGCACGCACGCGTTCGCGTTGCTCTCTCAATCAACCTAATCACTTGAGTTTGCATTAACATTCTTCTTTTCTCTTCCCTTTTTTACATTAGTCACCTACCTGTTCAAATGCACTTTTTTTTTGTTCCACACACTGGATTAGTTGCTTCAAAAATCTGACTGATAAACTTTTTAAGGAAATATTTCATTTGAATCTATACTTTACATCCATTATAAGGTACAGCTCTTAAACATTGTGTTTAATTACCCATGCATTAGGGAGAAATCATTGAACACCCCTTCTTCCCCTGCCCCCAGAAAATAATAAAATAAAACAAGTATGACAGTTGTGTTAATAAAAGTGTCACATATTATTAAGATGGACTTCATCATAGATAGCAAGCACGCATTATAATTGCTTTTGACTGGAGTTTGCTACACAGAATAGCTGCTTCTCATCTAGTTCTCCTCTAGCACCCTACATCTTCAAACAAGCTTTGCTCGTGAAAGGGGGATTTCAGGGTCCATGGAGTGGTACTAAAATGGATGTCCTCTCCCTTGCACCCAGCTCCCTATGCATGTGATTAATGTGCTTTAGTGCCTCTCATTACTATGGTAGGGAAGGGATGATCTGTGCAATATAATCAAATAGATACAATGTTTCCTAGAACAATGAAAGGGTGAAAAGGAGTTTTTAATAGGTGACAGGCTGGTTGAATTCTTGTTTGAAATTCACATTTTTGCTGTGGGATTTTCTTCTTTTATTATGTGTTAGGGTGCCTAGAATCTTGTGTAGGGCTATTTTTTTTTTTTAAATATTTAAATAAAAAAATGCACTGGGCCAGATTCTCTGCTGTAAATCAGGATAGTATCATTGAAGTCAGTGGAGCTACAGCAATGTTCTTCAGTTGAGGATCTTTCTTATTCTTGACATATATATATTTTTTGAGCTCTTGCAACTTTCATTGCCTTCAGTAGGATTTGTGGATGCCCAGTGAACGTGAGAGTCAGGACATTTATATTTACATGTCTAAAAATAGATTTAGGCGCCTAACTTTAGGCATCTAAATTTAAATATTTTACTTATAATCTTATCTCCAGTTTGTGCACAATGTGGCAGCCTGTAGCACATCAATGATGTGAACTGATCCCTGTACTTCCATTGCATTTCAAGGCCCTGGTCCTGATTTTCAAGGATGAAGGGTCAAAATCTACCTACATGAGCAATCACATCTCTATCCATGACCCACTAGAGCAATGTTACTAACAAATCCCAAGGCAAACCTTCTGAGAAATAAAGATAGTCTTCTTGGTCAGGGGATCTAATCTCTGGAATGAGCTATTACTTTAATCCAAAATCTGACCAACTGATCAGAACACACTGATCAGTCTCCTATTTGGCAGAGTTTTCCCACCAAATCTAGAAGCTTATTTCCCCCCCCTCCTCTGTATACTAAAAAGCATATATATGAGCAGTCTCCACTATGAAGTTATTTTTGGTGCTTGCCAGACCAGGTTGAATCTATGTGGAAATCACTTACGTATTATGGCAATGGGGTCTATAGAAATCCCACAGACAGACTGGATAAAAGCACAGTTGGCACTCAGTGGTAGTCATGGGGAAAATTCCACAGACTTCTTTCTGATTGCAGGCTGGTTAAACAAGACTTACACAGAGATTTCAAGTTTGTCCAAATCTGTGCTAATCTTTAACCTTTTTGACAAAGCTCTGTCCTTGTCTCCATGGGTCCCGTGTTTCCTGGTGAGTTTTGGTAGCCTCAGAGGCTCACTGTGACCCTTCACATACCCCTTCTCTCTCTAGAGGCAAGGGTCACAGTTTACTGAGCCATTTTCATCATAAGCCAGCAAGGGAGGTGAGGAGAAGCTATCCTCCCTTGCTCAGTCTCTGTTGTCTCCCAGTCTCAGTGATTAATCGGGGGCAGAGGGGGGAGCCCGGGCCTGCCCTCTACTCCAGGCTCCAGCCCAGGGACCCTAATAGTATCAGCTATGGCAGCTGACTTTTTAGAAACAGGATGCGTACAATTCCCTGGGCCACTTCCCCACAGCAGCCCCCACTTCCTCAAGATCCACTTCACCCTTACCTCAGGGCCTCCTTCCTTGTGCCTCATATGGTTTGTATTTGTTCAGTCTCTCCAACAGCGGGACTATGATACTGCTCGCAGCTGACTTACTGTGGAGTAGCTACACTACTATTCCTAGCATGCCAGCTCAATGAGAGCTAGCATGAGTATGTCTACATGATCAGGGAATCACACCCCTAGCTCCAAGTGTAGATGAAGCCTTAGAGTGTTGTTGGTAAACACAACTAAAAAGAAAGTGATCTCGTTCTCCTACTACTGATAAAGCATTGTCTTTAAACAGACCCAAGCCATAACATATTCTTGTGATATCAACATTACCTGCTAATCAGTTTTCAGCATTTTAAGGTTTGGTAAAACAAATTAATTCCACTTTTACAACTCACCAAAAAAAAAAAAAAAAAAAAAAAATATAAGCAGTGTTAGTTAGTAAGAGGCTGAATATCTATACATTTATGAATAAGAGCTCCATGATACGACACAATTCTTTTACTGATCACAAGTCATTCCTTGCTAAAAGGAAGTGACTGTTTTACCAAAGTTATTTACTGTATATATGCAATATATGTATAGTATACATTAGTTATTGGAGGCCAGATCTAAAGACAATCAGTCTTTCCACTGATTTTGCTTTTCCAGTAGACTTTCGATGAAGACTTCAAACATTACTCATTTAGAAACCATTTACAGAGCACTTTTTTCAGAAAGATAGAGAACATCCTTCAAGTTACATACACATTTGCAATAACTGCCTAGTTTGAGGCATTTGTTATTTGGGAGGTCACAGCTTTTCTTTTAGTATCAGAATTAAAAACAAATTTCATATCACTTCACATATTAATTGCATAGTTAATGTCTCTTAACATCTGTTTACAATAAACACTTTAAGGGCATGCTACGCTAAACCATTCAAGACACTGCCCAGTGGAAATTTGGCTATAATAATTAAACTAACAAAAGAAGAGATGCTTGTCAAGCTCTCAGAGAAATTTAGTGTAAAACCTGCTGCCCCATTTCAGTGGTCTCATATAATCCACTCCGGTGGATACATCTAGTTTGATGTGCATTTAGTATATCCTGGTTTCAGTTGGATCAGGATAACTAAATCAAGAAATATGTATTAAAATAAAAATAAATAGGTTAACCAAATTCTGGAGGATTCAGAAATGCTTAGTTTTAGATTTGAGTCAGTTCCTGTTTTTTTTAACAGATTCTCCTCTTTCTTTCTGACCTTTTTCTTAAGCTCAGAAGAATGAATCTGTTTCCTTGGAAAAACAGTGGTGTTCATGGGATCATACTAGCTAGAGATGGAAACAGCCCTATTAGACCACTGACTCCATCCCATACATGGTAATCAACATGGAAAAGAAGGGGTAGCTAGATCAGATATTTAGTTTATATCATACTTGGTTTTAATGGGACAAACCTGGTCCTGATGAAGTCAATGGAAATATTGCATAATGATCTAGCACATGACTCCTATGCATGCACCAGGGCATATATTTTGTGTCTTCTACCATTTCTTAAAAAGGGCTAGAGATAATTCAGAGTGTTGTCTTCTACAGCTAAGATCTGATAGATTCTGAGCTCTGTAAATCTCAAATTATATTTTGTTGTAAATGCTTGAAGAGATCAGTGTTAGAACATTTTATAAGATTATTATTCTTAATTTAATACGAACACCAGTAGGACCAAATTTTGAAAAGGGCTGAACACCTACCGAGTGCTTTGGTCCTTTTCAAAAATATTGTCATTAGTTTATTATATTGCCATTATTCATCATAAGCAAATTGTACTGCAGCTTTGCATTGGTTTGATGGGATCTGAGTATTGACAATTGAGCTTCAAAGGGGTGTAGGTTTAGTCTGATTGCTTATACAAACTTCATCCAAAGGCTGGGTTCTGAACTGCTTGGGCTTACAGAGCTAGGATAGATATATCAGGGCAACACGTCCTAGCAAGCTGCCTTCATCGTCTCACTACTTGGGCAATAAATACATCAGGAATACCCTTACATATTTTTCTTTGCTACTTCTGCCATATCTGCTTTAATCCTGTCTGGGGATTGTCCTGGGTTTTAAAAAGCAGTCCTGATAGATTGTTGGCTGCTGCTGGCACTTACATTTTTTGGTTGTGTTTTATTTGTATTCCAGTCCCCCACTGCTAAGTTCCACTGTGCAGAGCGGGAGGGAAGCCAGTGTCTGATTGCTCCCTCTGCTGCTACATTCTCATTAATGTACTGGCTAAATCCTGATGTCCTTATTTAAGCAGACTCATACTAAAGTCAGGACCTCTGGGCATGGTCTGAATGCAGAACAGAAAGTAGAAAGCTGTCTACCTATCCAGGAATATCAGAGTGGCAGAATCGGTGTTTTTTGTCTTATGGCTTAATGCTGCAGTGGGAGAGAGGACCACTATTAGGGCCAGGGACACAGAGACACAATTTGGGAGGGACAGAAGAAATACAGACACAACTTGCATGATGAGTGATGAAGAATAAGGGGTCTTTGTGAAGAGAGAGAAATGAAGGATTGAAGAAAGCAGAGAGAATCACAGAAAGAAAATAGAAATAGGGGAAAGACTAAAAAAAGAAAAAAATGGAACTGCTCTACAAGGAAAGAGTGAAATGATGAACCATCAAGTTTCTGTGAGATGCAATGGGCCTGCTATCCCTCCCCAAAGATGCCTTAGAAGATAAGGGAATTGGTCTTCTAGCCCCACCTGGAAGTCAGATAAGTGGATAGCAGGCCATGCTCAAAACAAAACAAACAAACAAACAAAAAAAGCCAGTGCATCTGGGAGGAACTTGTTGCAGAAGAGATTTATATAGGGGGGTTGATCTGGTCAGACAATTTTTTTTCCTTTCAGGAAATTGTTGGGGTTTTTTTTGATGAAAAATCAAAAACTGAAAACTTTTGGCTGAAACAAAACAAAACTTCTGTTGAAAATTTTTATTCAGAAATGCTTCTGCAGTGCATCCTTGCAATTCTAGTTTGGGTGCATCATACCCACATTCTTATCTATGGGTGAGGCTCCCTCACTTGACTGCATCTCCCATGATGCCCCTTTGTTCTCACCTCTTGCAGAACTGCTGTGATGCATCATGGGATATGCAGTCTGGCCTATTGAGGAGAATGGGAGCGTGAAGCAACTTCAATGAAGCACCATAGTGGCAGGATGAAATGAAAACTGTTGGGATTTCAGCCAAATGTTTCATTTCTTGAATGTTTGTTTGAGGAGAGTGCCAGTTTTTTGCTCTCTCTCCTCCCCCAAAAAAGTTTTAGTGGAAAACTTTAGACTAGGAAAAAACAGGATTTCACAAGGTGAGGGACTGCAGTAAATTCAGATTAAGACTTTACTTTATGACTTCCTGGTCTCAAGAAGTTATAACATTGCTAAGCTATTAGTTGTCCATGAGGACAGCTGTGAGACTAATGCATAAAAATCAAATATTATTAAATACATTTGCTTTGATTGGCTTCATATCTCTTCTGGATTTAATTTCCACAAATATTCTGCCAAATGAATTTACTGTCAGGAACATTTCTGAAAGAGCAAGTTAAGTGCACGTTGGAGAAAAGTGGTATTTATAAATAAATTCTGAAATTGCAATTGTGAGTATTCACATCAGAAACCTTTATTCTCAGTTACCCTCTTCCAGTCTGAGAACAGACCCAATACATCATGACTCTTGCATCCAATCAGCAGTGTACAGCCTTTGAATTTTTAATATCCTAAAGCCAGTACTCAAACACAATATACAGACCAAGAATTATTTGCCAAAAACATTCAGTGAGTTACATTAAAAAAAAAAAAGTGAGGCAATCAGTCTCTGCTCACACAATTCCCAAATGGAAAAGAAACTTATGTTAGAAAACATGGATCAAATCATAAACATTATGTAATTCAATTTTAAATATTTTATGAATTTTGAGTTCAGGGCCTGTCTGCCTTATTTACTAATGAGCCTAATTAAGAACATCCCTGAAGCCAGAAAGCAGAGATGACAACTGCTACAATGCTGTACAGGAGCCAAAAAGCTACTTAGGTGGAATCAAATGGTCATGCTGTTTCAAATCTCCAGCTCTGGAAGGTGTCTTGGTTTCAAGGACTTAACATTTTAGAGTTAAACAGATTAAATAGTTGCATATTCCTTCTGCATTCTCTAATTACTTGGAGTTATGATGACTCAAATGCTAGATACAAATGATAGTCATTTTCTGCCTCACTGATCTTAAGAAATCAAACGGGTGACTTTATAACCTTCAATTCCCTATTTCTTTAACCCTTTGCGCTCACTAGGTTTTCCCCACCAAGATACCAACCTAATTCAGGATCTTGGTAACACCTCTGGATGATAGGCCTATGACTTTGCCCTATGACTTTGGAGTACTTGAGGCAAGATGCATATTAAATCCTTTGGATCTGATTCTCCTTTTACTTTTATCAGTTAGATGGTGGTATAAAGCTAGAACTGATTTACACTAATGTAAGTGAGAGGAGACTCAGACTACTTGTGACTAGAAAGCAGAAATTGTTTCCTTATCTCTAGAAGAAACCCTAGGACCAGAGAGAAAAGCAATACAACATTCACCTATTTCTCCAGCACTTAAACATTATAGTGGTAGATGCTACAGAAAAGTTGAGGGAGACAAGAAAGCCTGAGACCCAAGTACCTTAAAGAAAGGTTTTGGAAAAAGTGAGAAATATAACTAAGTGAAAAATAGCAGAAAATCATATCTAGCATCCATCTGGGCACTGAGGTAGAGAAGTGTACCAACTTCCAAGTTCAACTGAGCCACTTTAAACTGTCAAAAATCGTTGTCTGATCCTTAGCACTACAGCTCCTCAGAGATTTAGCACCTGTAGTCATAATCACTTTCAGTGTCACCTTTAGCTCCCCTTTATCTACTTGGAGTGTCTTCCCCTTCAGTTACACTTCAGAGTGTCTTTTAATTGGAGGTGGGAGCTCCCTTGCTATATCTAGTCTTGCAGTCATCTCTTCTTTAGTAGGATGACAATGAAATTGTTTCAGAGTAACAGCCGTGTTAGTCTGTATTTGCAAAAAGAAAAGGAGTACTTGTGGCACCTTAGAGACTAACCAATTTATTTGAACATAAGCTTTCGTGAGCTACAGCTCACTTCATCCGATGATGAAGTGAGCTGTAGCTCACGAAAGCTTATGCTCAAATAAATTGGTTAGTCTCTAAGGTGCCACAAGTACTCCTTTTCTTAATGAAATTGTTTAAATTCCACAGCCTGGTCATGATACTGACTTGGTTGTAACAACCATTGTACACACCAGTTTTATTCAATATGGTATTTGCTTCTCTGGCCAAACAGGCTTGGTTTTCATCTGTCGTTCACTGTCTTTCTTCATGAGTTCCTTTGAATTGGCAGGTACAGTTCCTACTTTCTTCATCCCCAATGGTTTTCTCTCTTTCTGACATGAGTTTATGAATATATAAATACCCCTTCATGTCCCAGATTGACTTATGAATATATCAAGCCAGGTTAATATTTTCTCAAACCAACTAGAATGTCTCTTCAATCCCTGGATTAATTGATAGGTCCATCCAAATTTTGTCTCTCTACAAATTCATGTATTCTCTTACTGTGGGCTAATATGCTATACTGTATAATATGTTGATAGGCAATATTTAATCTGTCAAACTAAAAAAAAAGTGTTGTAGGAATGAAATATGAGCTTCATCTAATAAATTGATGTAAAAGTATAGTGCAACATTACTTAAAATACTTAAAATACAGTAGAAGACCTGTGGGGCAAATCCCCATATTGCCACTGTGCATGCAGAAGACCTTTTGTTAGCTGTACTGGTGTGATTCCACTGTGAAATGGAGGAAGACTGCATGCAAGCCAAGTCCTTAGTAATGTATTGCATAGGGAACAAAAGAGATCCTAGAGAACTTGCTGTTGTCTGGATCTTCACATTGTCTACCTTCTGGTATTGGGGAGATGAGACTCCATAAGTGCTTGTGGATGCTACTTCAGCTCGTGGGCTGAAGTCATTACCAATGAATAGCCTAGTGTGCATGAGGAGAAATCATTCTCTCATCATCCCTCCTCTCCATTGCACCACCCAATCTTATATCTGCCCAGTTCCTGATCCAGCTACTCAGACTGTGCAGAGGCTTTCCCCCTATGTAAGCTTGTATATGTGTGATAAAGAGTATTACAAGCTTTCATTTTTACTTGAAAATAGACAGATCACTCACTCTTTACATCTCTTAAAAAATATGTCATTAGACAACATGATATTTTTTCTTTTGTAAAATCTGCTACGTCTTTGAAATCATTTTACTTAAAAATGTCTGTGTGGCTTTAGACATTCAGATGAAAACACACCTTTTTCACCCTTTTTGACCTACCGTTCAACTGTACCTAGAGGTTTCTCATAGTGGAGCTTAGTTGGTGTCATTATTATTATTCAATTAATAGTCATCCACATCACTAAACAATGTCACTAACTTGTTTCAGTTCCAATTTTCTTCTCCAGAGAGGGTCACAACTGAGCAAACAGAGCTACTGAATAGTCTGCCATTCCCCCTGTGTGTGTGTGGGGGGGGGGGGGGAGAACAGAGGGGGCATAGAGAGATCATTATTTGGAATATTACTGAGTAATTTACACTCCAGCTGCTTTCACATGTGATCTTAACAATAATTATAAAATGGCTTAGTGCAGGGAATGCAATTTCATTTTAAATGTTAGGTAGTCAGAGAGAAAAAAAAGTAAATAGTTTGAAAATTGCCTAAGGCAGAAAGGAACATAGCTTTGGGCAAAGAAAAAAATAGATTTACTGTAAAGACTTTATGAAACCATTGAAGTAGAAAAGGAATATTGGATTTTTCCCCTCGCTTTTCTTGCTTTTTTTCACCACTTTTGTTGTACCTGAACAAGTCATGATGGCATTAATATGCTCACACAAAGCAGAAACAGCAGTGGTCTATATTTGTGTCCCTGTTATCATGCAATCTCATTATAAAGCAGGGGGGAGGGTGGAAGCAAGTCATACTTAATCAGTATGTCAAGTTCTGTGATAAAATAGAATTGTGATACCGTATTCTGTGATACCAAGTCCACTTGGAAATGAAATGAATGAGTCAGAATACCACTGATTGTATATTTCTTTCTATCATAATCAAGATACTTTTAAAATTTCAGATGTACATATTGATCAGCTCCTGTAATACTCTTCTGTCTTTTGGCCATGTGATTTTGGTTATCCATTCAATGAGCTGTCCCTTCTGGTGGCATTGGGCTCAATCCTGCAAACCCTCACTCACATAAGTAAAGGCTTGCGAGATCCATCTATGAGCAGTGTCTGTCTGGTGTGAAGATCTCTGTAATGTCTCTGATTGAAAAAAATACCAAAACACCACTGTTCCTGTTTGTTCATCTCATGTGTGATTGTTCCAGATTGCAACCAAGACATACAATACATCATAAGTTATGGCACTGTGAAATGTCACATGTCTTCACAAAAGAAGAGGTTTTTTTTTTTTGATGAACTGGTGAATTCTTGAAGAAGCCTATTTTAGTCTATCTGAATTCATATTTTAGAAGGCTTATGTTTATTTTGAACACCTTTAAAGTGGATATGATGTTTTGACTGCAGTCTTGTGCCAGCATTCACACTTGGAGGAAGATCAAAATAACTTGCAATAGGGTGGGGAGGGAGGGTGAGCGTGAGAGAGAGAGAGAGAAAAATATTGTGCAATAGAGTGGGTGGGTGTGTTGTGACTGGATTTCTTCTCCCCCTGAACGTGCTGCTGGAATAAGCATCAAACTGATTTAATCAGGTTAAAATGTAGGTATCTGTCACAAGACAACAAATGCATCAAACAGAAGTATGTCTAAAAGTCTGTAGCCGATATGCAGATTAACTAAGTAGAAATGCTGTATTCTATTTGCTAAGTCATTTATTCAGGAAGTGTGGGAAGGAGGCAAAAGTAGTTAGCTCTTGATGAATGTTTCTGGAAGCAGTAATCTTTGCAGTACTTGCTGTCTGTTGGAAGAGATCGAGTATAAAAAAACCCTAACCCTCCTGAATAAATAAACCTCATAATGATGTCCTTACAGTGCAATTACTATATTACAATATATAACATTTATAGACATAAAATATGTGTATGTTGTGTACCCCAGAAAATAGTTTTGCTGTTGCTTGTATTGAGGCAAAACTAAATAGCTTCCACTAGATAAGTTACATGGCTAGGTTATGACAAACCTGCAGAATGTTGTGGGTATGCGGATACTTCTGTACATTAATATGGGGACCATTGCCATGCCTGTAGGGAATTGAATGAACAGTCTCACCTATCAGCAAAATACTAACCTACCATTATTACTGTGCTATATGAAAAAATAGAAAATATATAGAAAAAATATATTCAAACATAAGACTTTACATATTACAATGTGAACAAAAGGAAGGCAGCTGATTTACTTGGCTCCAGTCCACAGGCTTTCTGCAAATGTCACTATCCTATTGTCCTCTCTTATGACACTTTTAATACTTCACCTGTGGGTTATAATGTCTCACAAACACCAAGTAAATGAGCTTCCCAACATCCCTGTGAGACAGGTATGTATTATTACAGATGAACAGGAGCCTCCTATTAAACGAAGAAAAACAGAGGTATGTGAGTTGACCAAGACCATAGAGTGAGTCATTGATAGAGTGGATATAGTCATCAGAAGCCCAAACTACCACTTCCTAATTGTTTGCGCCATGCTTAGCACAATGGGTTTCTGATCTTGGCCGAGACTTCTAGGCACTACTAGAATACAAATGATGATAATGTACAATAATAAGCAGGGATTGAGTCCTTTCCCTGGTATAACAATCAGTCTTTAACTATTGATTCTTTTTGTTGTTGAAAATAAAGTATTTCTGGGGATGTGCGTTAAAAAGTTAGACTGTCTGAGCTTTTTTGTTTTTAACCTGGGCAGCTTCAGTTCCACATAGCAGCACACACACACCACACTTGGTCTACTAGAGAGCATATGACTTCATCCTATTGACTTTGGCATAATAATGGCACTTTCCATATCTGACATGAAATAAGAATATTTATGACTAGATAAAGTGTGTCTCATTCAGTGTACTAAATACCCCAACAACAACTATGTGGGTGAAATGAGACAATCACTATGCTCTCAAATAAACTCACATGGAAGAAGAATAAAAGAGCATATCACAAAGCAATCACTCTATATCTGATCTCTCAGTCCTCATCCTCAAAGGAAACCTACACTTTCAAAAGAGAAGCCTGGGAGCTTAAATTCATAATGTTGCAAGATATTAAAAGTCATGAACTGAATAGAGACACTGTATTTATGGCTGATTGCAACAATCTATAGCCCATTAACCCTCCTCCCCAGCTTTTTAATTTTATTTCCCTTTCCCCTCAATGACTGGAGAGATGTTAAAAGGTCACTTCACCTTGAATAGTCCCTTGAAATATGTTAACTTCTTATGGTAAACAATCTGTTCCAACTTGTATTTAGCTGTGACACTGAGTACATTTCTGAGACCTGAAGAAGAGCTCTGTGTAAGCTCTTAAGCTAGTCTTTCTCACCCACAGAAGTTGATACAATAAAAGATTACCTAACCTGCCTTGTCTGTATGATTAGATGAGACATAAGTCTCCCATCTTGGTTTGTGGTGCGACCAAAATAAAGTTGTGTATCTTTTTTGATTGTTTGTTTGTTTGTTTAAAATGCAATTGAAGAAGAGTGTCATTAAAATCAGATGTAAGGATATAATTAAGGGCACGTGTCCCAGAGATTATGCACTTTTGAGATACAGGATGTAAAATGAGTGTCTCTGGATCTGATACAATTTAATTCACAAAATAAAAAAAATCATATTAATAATTGACCAAATTAATGTATTATCGTGTAGTTTTTTCAACCATTTTTAGCTATTAAAAATATACATGATATGGATGGGTGACAGCTTACAGTTGTGACTTGACTTTACTTTCCTAACATTAAATCAACCCTTTTGAATTAGCATCTGTCAGATTTAAAGGACTTTTGTACTATGTTTTTCATCCCCAAATATAGACCCTTTGGGATGCTCATTGTTATCTTTTTATTCCTCTTAATTTTCTGATCTTGTGAAATAGCAGGGATGAAATGCAGGACTCAAAGTGTGAGCCCTTTGAAAACCTTCTTCTGTAAAGCTGGCAATAACATATTTTTGATATTTAGCTAATTGCAAAACATGAACAGAAGTGATTCAGCAGACAGCACTTCAAAGTTCATTTTCCCATAAAATATTACGTTTGGTATCTTTTGAAGTGTAAAAAATTTCCAGGAAGTTTCTATTTTAAGATTCTCAGAAGCCTTTTGAACTAAAACCAGAAGTTCTTCAGTTAAAATATTAAAGAATACTGCAACATGAATTATAATATATGAGTATACAATGGAAAAGCACATGTGGGCTCAGTAAAGGTTAAGGTAACTTTTGGAAAATTATCGTGACTACACATGGCATTTGTGCTGACTCATGAAATTAGACTTTTAAAATTGCTGCAAGGATAGGTTATACTTGCACTCTTTGTCCCCTATTCTTGTCTGACTTGCGCAATGAACAAATGAAGGGTCAATTGAGATTACCTTTCTGCTTGGACTGATTCCTGCTCCGGTGCCAAGCATCTGTCTGCCCCCAAAAGGCAGAAAGAGATGGGAAGGGGGAAGGCAGAGGAGCACTGAAGGAATTTCAGAAACCAAGGATTAACGATAATCAGTGAAGTGGTGGATCTACTTCTCGCCTCTCATGGAAGCTTTCCCCTCTCTGAAGTGAACTGAAGGTCCTAGCCCAGATCTGCAAGGCGCTTTTTAATGAGCTGGGACCAATGTGCCTTGAAGACACCAAATCCCTTCGTGACCCTTGAAGACAATACATTCCAGCAAAATGCTTCTGCTACATTGGCCTGTGGCAGGGAATCTCAGGAGTAAGGTTCTTTCAATGCCAGGCCACTAGCTGTGGAATCTTACAAGACTAACCTGATTTTGTTTACGTGTAAACTCAAAAACCTCATTGTTAGGGTCTTTTCCAGTAATGCTGTCTTCCTAGGACCAACCCATAGTTAGTGAGACTGGAAAAGGAAAAATAAAAGCCAAAAGCCTGTGGCAAGCTGAGATGCTTCTTCCATTTAAGGCACACAGAGCCATCTTGGGCTATTACGTGATGCTTAAATATCATAGTGATAAAATACATAGGCCAAAAAAATGGGGCAGCCGAGAGGGATACAACCATGGTGCCTCAAAATCAAAGTTTACAATCTACACATCCACAGCCAGAATGAGAGAGATAACTTTTGGTTTCAGCAAGGACCCTCTCTCGATCACTGTTCTAAAGATCTGATGACTTCACAGCTGTGTTGTTGTGATGCCCCATTCATTATTAATATTTATAAAGCACTATGAGAGCCTCAGGTACAAATTGCTATAGAAGTTCAAGATGGTGTAATTATCTTTTTTTTTTTTTCCTTTTTTTAAGGCCTGAACTTCAGATTCAGCTTCACTTAGTTTGGTTTTCACTCATTCTTAATTATTCTTTAGTATACAAAGTCTATTGTTCTTTCTCTCAACTGTGTTCTTTTTTTGTTTTTGTTTTATTCTGTTTATTCTATACTTTGTATCTTCCATCCTCTTTCTTTTGATTTTTTTTCCACTTCCTCTGCTCTTTTAATTACTTCTCTCCTTAGAAGAACAAGTTAAGCATTTGAACCCACAGAATTAAAATGTGTTCAATATTTAGCAAAAGAATTTCATCCAGCCTTAAACTGTCTTGAGAAAGCTACCATGTGACTCTCCCAAAATATCATGCAGGACCTGTTTTTACTTGATCTCCAGGTGGTTTAATCCAAGCAAGAATCTAAACTGTGTGTGTGTGTGTGTGTGTGTGTGTGTGTATAATAAATATTTGTATTCACTAGAAACACACACAACCTAGGAAGAATGATTCTTTCTGCAAGAAAAAAAATACACAGAATGTCCAGGAAACATCTTATGTTTTAATTGACAGAGATAACTTTGAAACATAATTTGGGGGGCAAGGTTTCCCCACATGTGGGATATGTAGGTAATGTGGAGCCCAGGAATGAATCCTCCAAGAATGGTTGAAACATTTATGTGGGAACCTAGTGATTCTGTATTAAACCTTGGGGCAAACTAAGACAGGGAGGCTGCATTTCTTCTTGCCAACAGTTGACCCAAAGTTTCTCCCTCTATCATAGGTGGGTTTCAGTAGACTGAGGGGAAACTTGTGTAAGGTAATGCCAGAGAACACCAGCTTGATCTTACACGGGGAAATCCCTTGAGGTGTTAGGGAATAACGCTGCAGAATAGTCACTGTCTGGTTCCATGTGTTCCCCTCACAGCCATCCACCCCACTTTTCCGGAGTCCCAGGCACATGCAAGTTGCACAGATGTCCTTCCATAGATCCGGAGGGAAGGGAGGATGCCATTTAGGCTCAGTCCCTTCCCTCTTTTGAAAAATGTTGGCCAGTTTTCACAGTTTTTCAGCTGTGGGAGGTTTTATAAAAGTGAAAACAGAAGGGGTGCTTTGGCTGTATTGGCTTGTATTGTATTGTATTGGCCTTTTGAATATCTACACAACTGAAAAGCAGAAGGGTTAAGGATAGTAGCACAGAGCTGGTGTGCAAGGGCTACAATGACCTTTATTTAAAAAATCCAAACCCAATTTTATTAAACACATTGTCAAAGCTTCAGAGTTGAAGAGAAATAAAACATGTTTTAAAAAGACATTTTGGGGACTGTCTTATGTGAATTGGTGTCACTTCATATTTAGAAAATAGAAAGACTAGATTGAAGTGTCTCTTCAGCCGTAGCCTACCCATTAGCTTGTGAAATTATGATGCTCTTATGTGAGATTACTACTCTGAAACTGCTTCAATATGACACCATGGTGCACCTATTACAGAGCCATTACACAATGTGAGATTATAGGAAGCTATTTCAATGCAAATCAATGGTGACTCTGATGATGACATAAAGATGCCATTACAAGGGAAGATTTAAGTGGGAAGAAAGGTTTATTTTTTTCCGAATACAAAGATCCCTCTACATTTTAAAAAAAAACCCACATTTATTGTATACTGTCACAAGATGATTTATAAAAAGAGAGGAATTAAAGAGACAAGGTAGAGTTTTCATCTTAACAAGTGACATGACCCAGTAGTTCATGTTAAAGAGATGGAGCATCATGAGTGAAAGAAAAGCCCAAAACTGTGAGGAGTGTGGTGGAGGCCACGTATGAAAGAGTGCTGCAGGTAGCCAGTTGAGAAATAGATATGCTGTGAGAAAGAGTGTACATAGAGAGTATAAAAAGCCAGGAAAGTAACTGTGCATGTGGCTCAAACAAAACATGACTGAAAATCCGAAAGGCTGGGATAACTATGTCCAGGCCTCCTGTATTCAAAGGAAATTGATCATGCATCCACCTGACTCAAAAAGAATGATCTCTTTTCGGTGTTCTGGAATGCCAAGATAACAATGAGATGGGGTTGTTTTTATAGCTGAGACTCCAAGATATGCTTGACACTTCAAAGTAACCAAATCAAAAGAGCCAAAGAGCTCAAAATCTAAATGTGCTGTGACAATAGAAGGGGACACTCAGAAACAAGAGGGGATGAAAGTATAATGTAAAATAATATCACCTGGTTATGAGTTAGCAAAGAACCCTTCTTGCTGGTCCTGTTAAGTTTTGTTTTGCTTTCCTTCCCCTCACTTTGAGAATGAATCAAACAGAAATTACTTTTGGGGGGGAAGTATTGGAATGATATGAGAGATCAACATCTCCTAGAATAAGTGCAGGAAGATTATGAAAAAGAAACCTAGAATAGCTGAGCTAGGAAGAGGAAATATATGATGTTTAAATGAAATATCACAATAGGAAAACAAACCTACAGGGAGCATGTGATGATGCTTATTTGAGGCTATTATAGTATGAAGTGTGTGTGTGTGTGTGTGTGTGTGTGGCTATAAATGCTATGACTTTGGTATGTGTGTTTTATCTTTAAATTACTAGAGGTCTGCTGTGTGCCAGAGGCTGCCACCATCTTGAGTTCAGCTCAGATGTGGCCTGTTACAGGGAAGATAGACTCTGTGCTCTCTCTTAAAGACTTGTTCAATTGTTTTCCCTTAAGTGAAAACTCATTTGAATTGCAACTATGCTTGATCTTTGTAAAAAATCATAATGAAACTCTAAAGAAAATTTTATGAAGACAAAATGTTACATATTAAGCAGTTTGGAAAATATTACCAACATTATTATACCTGAGCGAAGAGGTGAAAGCACTCATAAAGAGTATCTTGCACTAGTCTTGCAAAATGTACCCATTAATCTGGGAGATATAGATAAGCAAGTAAAATATTAGTTTTTTGCAAGGCTGCATTAATTTGCCCAGGAAATGATCCTTCGGTGGCCAGGGATGGTACACTTGAAAGGGGAAAAAAATTGCCAGTGCAAATCTGGAACATAGTATGTATGATCTAATTGTAATGTGGCAAAGTTCCTGTTGGTATGGAAATTATGTGCAAATGAAACAATGCCAATATAGCCAATAGTCTGCTCTTGGGATTAAGGAAATTCCCCCTGGGGAAGAGCAAGTAGCCCTAACTCTGCCACCCTCTGCTGAGGAAAGATTCTAATCTCTGTAGTAGCCCCTGAAGCACAGACTACCCAGGAGACTCACCTCCTCCTGAGCTATCCCTGTCCACTTTCTGGCCCATGCAAACAAGATGCAGAGCCCCCCAGCAAGCAGGAGATGTGAGTGGTTTGTTTTTCTGTAGCCTGACTCTGGGTGGACACTGGACATTTGACCTCTGGGATCCCATAGCTTGGGTTCTGTTAGCTGAACCTGAGGAACAAATCAAGCCCATAGAGTCCTGCTCTGGTTTGAGATGTGAACATGCAATCCCCTGATGCACAT
Organism: Chelonia mydas; assembly: GCF_015237465.2. NCBI lineage: Eukaryota > Metazoa > Chordata > Testudines > Cheloniidae > Chelonia > Chelonia mydas. Next base: position 61,315,632 of record NC_057854.1, read on the forward strand.
AAGCATGCACATAGGCAAAGTCAGATATGGTCTACAAGCTGTATTAAAATAAACCTACCTGTTGTAACATAATTCTAAAGCAGCAGAGAAAATCATAGCTGTTGCCAGGATTTATGGCTGGAAAATAGCTGGCACTAACAGATTAAATTCCTTTCTTTTAACCAGAATGGGAAAAATATCACTAGAATCAGCTCAGTACAATTTGAATAAAGATTAATAATATTTAGTGATGCTATTTATTCATTGGAATAATACAGACTATCTTCTGTGTCATAACTCCAACACATCTAAGTGAAGGATGCTTTGGAAAGCCTCAATATATACCGTATTTGCTGATGCTATTTACATGCCTGAACCATCATTTCATGTTAACACTATTAGCATGTGTGTTGATTAAGCAACTTAGAGTTTAAGCATCAATCAATTACTTAGTCAAAACCTAAACAGTTTAACATAGCTATAACAAATAATGTATGAGATAGAGATTCAATGGAAAAGTCACTGAATATTTGCAGGTTTATTACCTTAATTGTTCATTGGCATAGTGTAAGGGCATTCATAATGAAAATGTGCAATCTAAAGGAAGTTATATAAAAGAATAAACTAATCAGTTATTAAATTATAAATGCAAGGAGACAGAATATTACTTTGAATTATGCTTCACAATGCTGAGTCCTGGTTTATTCTTTAATAACTTTGAGGGAGACTGTAGGAGTTATAATTGTGAGCCTTCTATTGCCAAAGGATACAGCCAGTCAAAGCTACTGAAATAAAGCAGAAGCTTTTAAAACTGGAATAGTGTGGCAGCATGAAATGAGCCTGCTGGGCATTTAAACAGTATAAAGTATCACAGTCAAATGCATTTTGCAGGCATTATAAATCAATTTGTGTAACAGAAAACAAACTACAGGCAGCCCCTCTTTGAAATTCACATTTTTTTATTCTTTCATTGCTGACTTTAAAAACATAAAGATGAAACGCAAAAGGTGACATCACATGAAAATCACTTATTAAGGGTAAGAGGGCAACTATAAAAGTATTTAGATGACCCATTCAAATACATACAATTAGCGAGAGCATGTGGTAAACTGTTTATATCATAAATGTTGTGTATACCATAAAAAAACCCAAAATCTTTTCTCAGCCACCAGTTTGTTCTTTGTCTACTGGTGCTTACATCATGAACGTCAGTGAATTGACAAAACACACACACACACACACAACCCAACATTCTTTATTTGTGGCTGTACCTTGTCACTCAGTGCATGCCATCTAACTGTTATTCTTGCTCTGTTGTGGCTGACTGGTAACTTGCTTTAGGATATCATAATATCTCAAATATCATTCAGGAGTCCAATGCTGGTGCTTCTTCCCTGGCTAGTATTATATGAGAGAGATGCCACATGTATCAGAGTTAAGGACAATAAGAAAGAGGTGGGTTTGTTTGGGGTTTTTTTTAGATTTGTGTTTTTTAATATATTAGGAACAAAAACAATCCTGACAATGGTATTGGTCCATTACTAGATGGAAGTGGTAGAATTAATAATAAGGCAGAAGTAAGTGTTCGTTAAATATTTCTGTTCTGTTTTTGGTATCTGTGATGGGGTGTACTCAAAACTAGTGGCACCTCCTCCTGGCCAGCCTGGGATAAACTCCAGCCAGGCATTGCACCCTCCTCCAGCAGTGTCTTTCCAGTCCTCCTCTCATCCTGCAGACCTCCCTTGCTCCAGGAACTGCAGCCTTCTCTTTATGGCTCAGCCCTCAGGCTGGGTCACCATACATGTTTCTCTTCTAGGGGTAGTGTAACAATTTTTTTTTCTAGGACCAACTGTCCCAGTCAGTCCACTGTCCTCTGCCAGGCCTGTGCCATTTCCCCAATGGCTGACAGGGGAACCTGGGGCTGCCCTCTACTCCAGGTTCCAGCTGAAAGGCCCTCCAGTCAGCAGTCAAGATGTGCACTATCCTACCATGCTGCTTTCTCCTGAGCCTTTCCCTACCTTCTTGGATTCATCCCTCTCTGGGTTCACCATCCTCCCAATTCCCTCCTCTCAGGGAATAACTGCAGCTTGCCTTCCTGCAGCCCCCTTCTGTTGCCAGCTTCCTGGCTTATAAATTTCCTCCTCAGTTGGGCACCATCAACAATTAGGTCCCAACCTTCCTTGCTTCTCCTACAGGTTCAGCCTGGCCAACCCTACTTGGCCACCTTTCAGTCCTGTGTGGGATGGACACCCCATGACAGTATCATATGGTGCTGATATCTTTGTCCATTTGACTAGTACCTCTGGAGAAAGTAATATAGAAGCTCTAAAGGTTAGAACTTTTAAAATCAGTAAGCCCAAATAACTTGCATCTAAGAGTTTTAAAAGAGCTGGGAGAGGATATTGCTGGACCATTAATGCTGATTTTTTTCAATAAGTCTTGGAGCACTGGAAAAGTTCCAGAAGACTAGAAGAAAGCTAACGTTTTGCCAATTTTTAAAAATAATAAATGGTATGACCCAGATAATTATAGGTCTGACATAGATCCTGGGCAAGATAATGGAGCAGCTGATACATGACTTGATTAATAAAGAATTAAAGGAGGGTAATGTAACTAATGCAAAGCAACATGGATTTATGGAAAATAGATTCCATCAAAATAACTGGATATATTTTTTTCTGAGATTACAAATTTGTTTGATAAAGGTAATAGTGTTCACGTATTGTACTTAGACTTCTCTGAGGCATTTGACTTAGTACCGCACAACATTTTGATTAAAAGAAACAATATAAAATGTAACCTGGCACAAATTAAATTGATTAAATACTGGGTAACTGATAGGTCTCAATGTACTTGTAAATGGGGAATTATTGTCAAGTGAGTGTGTTTCCAGTGGAGTCTCACAGGAATCAGTTCTTGGCCTTTACACTATTTAACATTTTTATCACTAACCTGACTTTGGGACAAAGTTTGCAGATAAGACAAAAATTGAGAGGGGGTGGGTAAATAATGAAGAGGACTGGTAACTGATTCAGAGCTATCTGGTAAACCTGGCACAAACAAACAATATGTGTTATAATATGGCTAAATGTATACATCTAGGAGCAAAGAATGTAGGTCATACTTACGGGATGGGGGAACTGTATCCTTGGAAGCAGTGACTTTGAAAAAGATTTGGGGGTGATGGTGGATAGTCAGCAGGACACGAGCTCCCTGAGTGATGCTGTGGCCAGAAGGGCTAATTCAATCTTGGGATGCATAAATAGGAGAATCTCAAATAGGAGTAGAGAGGTTATTTTCTCTCTCTGTGTTTGGCACTACTGTGACTGCTGCTAGAATACTGGGTCCAGTTCTGGCATCCTCAATTCAAGAAGGATTTTGATAAATTGGAGAGGATTCAGAGAAGAGCCACAAGAAAGATTAAAGGGTTTAAAAAAAAAAACAACCATGCCTTATGTGATAGACTGAGCTCCTTGAGTCTATTTAGCTAAACAAAGAGAAGGTTAAGGGGTAACTTGATTACAATCTATAAGTATCAAAATGGGGAACAAATATTTAATAATGGGCTCTTCAATCTAGCAGCGAAAAGAGTAACATGATCAAATGGCTGGAAGCTGAAGCTAAACAAATTCAGACTGGAAATAAGGTTGACCTAAATTTTGACAATGAGGGTAATTAACCATTGGAAAAACTTACCAAGGCTCATGGTGGATTCTTTATCACTAGCCATTTTTTTAAATCAAGACTGGATGTTTTTTCTTAAAGTTATGCTCTAGGAATTTTGCAGGGGACATTCTGTGGCCTGTGTTAGACAGAAGGTCAGATGCGATGATCACAGTGGTCCCTTCTGGCCTTGAAATCTCTGATTCAGTACACCAGATATCAACTCACTCTCCTCTCCAAAATACTGTATCTGTTTGATGCATAATTTATTTGGCTATATAGGTGGGAATTCAAACCACTGCTGTTCTTAGTTATACAAACAATAGTGCAAGAGTAAGTAGGTACTCCAAACAAATTTAAAAAATTAAAACATTTCAGAAGAAGTATGTATAATTATTCTTTGGAAATCAATGTCCTTGTATATTATTGAAATTATTCAACATTGTTATGAATTAGACTAGCATCTGCATTTGGGATAAAGTTACAAGGACTATCTTGCTTTAGGATATAAGCTGATCACCAACTCAGGTTCTCCCATGGTATCTCATTTCATAATTAGGTACACAATATAGTAATTTTATTGTCTATGCTGAGGGCATCGGGATTGTTCACTTTCTACAGAATAAAGCATTGAATTCTAGGACACAAAGGGGAGGTTCACGTATAGATTTTCTTAATAGGAGGATTTCCTTCTATATGCTCTACAGTTAGTGAGCATCTAATCACAAACAGTTTGGAAGCTCAGCTCAAAGAGGAAACCAGCAACTCACATGCTTATTTAAAATTCTCTGAACTTCTTGGGTCTGCAAAACTGGTACAGAACATCTGTGAATTAGAACAGCCTTTTTTCTGAGGTATTTTGGCATTTTTTCCTCATTTTTTTCCAGAATCAGATGCAGAGAAATGAAAACTAATGGGGGTGGGTAGGGAATAATAATAATAACGGGGCGTTTCTGAGCCTCAGAATTGTTTTGGTTTAGGGTTAGTTCAATATCCAAGCAATTTTGTCCATCTCTAGTTGTATCACTTAGTCAAAAATCAATGAGTTAAGATTGAAATGCACACGTAATTCAGAATTGATTTACTAGCCATTACTTTATTGCAACATGTTGTAGTTTCTATTAAATCTATTTGTTACTTTTGTTCTAGAGCTGATGTCAGAAATATTTTATCTCCGATGCCTATTTTGGACACTTTTTTTTTTTCAAGACTAGTATAGGACTTTAGTCTATGTATGACAACTTATTATTATTTATTAGGAAAATATACACAGCATGTGATTATTAATGTCCCATTTCAATGTATAAATCAGACACCTTCCAAATTTTCCGGTTGAGGTCAGAGACTGAAAGTTATATTTTTAAGCTAATGGAAAATATTCTTCATTTAAAATACTTAGGGGTATCTTGAAAAAAATGGATCAATAAAGAATGGTAATTTCCCATACTGTGGATGTTTAACTGGTGTTTCCATGTGGTGGTGGTGGTGGGAATTGCAGTCATACATTCACCTGTGAGAGATGATAGGGAAGTTACTCAAAGTCAGTGATCTGTGGTCAGACCGTACTGGACTGTATGGCAATAGAAAGCTTGTCCATTACCCCAGTGCTATTTGGGGTTGTCTCCTGGCACTGACAGAATTAACACGCAGTTAAGTGGTGACATTGGTAGCCACATGAATATCTACTATCATACTGTTGCCAAGTGAAAGAGCCACCATTTCCTTATGGACTGGGAGAACTGATCCTTATCTTGTAGTGGGTCTAAATGTTTTGTTAAATATTGTCTTTGATTTATGTAATAAGGGCCTGATACTGTAATCTCCTAAATATCTGAGTAGTCTCTTTTACTCCAGTGAGACTCCTTGAGCAAGGACCACTTGCATAAGAGTTGCAGAATCAGCCCCAAGTTGAAGTTTCTAGTTACTCAACATTGCTAATGACGGTATACAATTCAGATTGAAGTGAATATAGTGTTCCATAGTTCATCTGAACTAGACACCATCTCCAAAAATGACTGGTAATACCAATATTTACTTCACTATCATAAAGTGATCCATATATTTGCAGGAAAAATATACTTTATTTTTAAGTAACATGGTCTGTCAAATCACTGAAAAATTAAATTGAAAAAAGAATGTGAATATTTCCCACATTAAATTCTGCCCATAGTTTCAAAGCCTAACTACAAAGACACTTCTGAAATAATTTATGGGATAAAATCACATGTAGGCCCATCTCTGTGATGTGATCTTAAAAGGCTTTTGGTAATTTGTGACTATATTTTGATCTTCTGGAATGGTGGGTGAAGGAGGGAGACATAATAAAAAAAGCCACAATAACTGAACATTGAAGAATTCAAATACCAAATTTTTCAGTATTCTAGTCATAAATGCATCAATTAATGTTCAACAATCAATAATTCACTTACTGGTTTATTCCAGGTAGAGATATAAGTATACATGGACAATTAATGGGGTATATATTATTGAATCATTGAGAGAGCACGGTTACTGCTTTTCATGCTCTGCTAAAGCACTCTTTTCCATTATTTTTGGTGAAATGGAAGCTGGTAAACTTCATTAAAGATGAAAATGGTAGGAATTCATAACATGTTAAGAGTAAAAAAAGAATAGAGACGTGTTCCATTATTGTTGCTGACATCCCATTTGGGGCTGCAATTGGCTCCCCACGTTTGTGCCCATGGTCCAATTGTGGGTAAATGCATTTCTAAGTTCCTGAATGTGGATGCAAATCAGCTGCTTAAAGATGCAAATTGTTTGGGGACTGACCTGTGCAACTGTTACTCATGGTGAAGTCAATTGGGTTACACAACAGTAAGGAAGCATACACCAATGTACGCATTCCACAACTAGGACCAATAAACACAGATTTGTGCCCATTCACAAATTTCACCTACCAACTAAAAATAAACCCTCTCATGTATAAGTCACATTACACAGGCAACTCTGCTAGTGTTTGTCTTACCTGCCCAAAGTTTGTTTAGCTAGGAATCATTGCCTGTTCTTTTGTGACATGCTTCTTCATTCCTCATAAATATCACTTCCATGAGATAAACAGCTTAGTAGTGCAGGGAAGTATTTCTGAGGCATCTGGGCTTATTTAGACATGGGAAATGTAAGAGAAAAACAATGCATTAAGAGCAAAGTGAATTCAGAACTGTGCTTAAAGAAAAAAAAAAGAGTATGAAGTAGTGAAATCCATCAGGGAGACAAAAAAGGCACCAGCATTAGCCCAAGGTTTATATATTTCCATATGAAATATTTTTGGAGCTCTGATTTTGCAGTTTCAAGCTAAAATATATATAATATTTGTAGGTTCTGCATCTGCTGGCGAGAGAGTAAAACACACTTAGTATATCGAGGTATCAAATGTTCAGACTTGGTTGCCTAAAATTAAGTGTGTTGATATGAAATTAAGCTTGAAAATACTGGTCTTAATGTGGATAACTTTACTTATATGGCTCCCTATGTTGATTTCATATTTAAAATGCCTGACATAAATAAATCCTTTGCCATCTTTAGAGTAAGGTACATGGAAATCTTTGTTCTATTTTTTACCAAATGTATTATTCTCTTTAGTTACTCTGGAGATGCCCATAGTGGTAAAACAGCAAACTGCTGTATTTTGTCACAGATAAAAATTTGGTCTTAAGGTAATGAGAAGTACTTTCTTCACTCATAGTAGAGTACTGTGAGTGATTCATGAAGTGGTCAGGGTTTTAAAAAAAAACTTGTATTCACTTATGCATAAGTCAAACAACACCAATTGCAGCTATCAAAGTAGAAAGGATATGATTGTCACCATGCCCAAAGTATGATCAGTGAGTACCGAGATCACAGAATCTTAGGAATTAGAGATGGAAAAGAACTATTATTTCCTAGGGTTATTTTCTAGTCCAGATTTAAATGTCTTAAGCAAGGGATCTTCCACCACCTCCTTGGGAGAAGAAAAGGAGGACTTGTGGCACCTTAGAGACTAACAAATTTATTTGAGCATAAGCTTTCGTGAGCTACAGCTCACTTCATCGGATGTATTCAGTCTCTAAGGTGCCACAAGTACTCCTTTTCTTTTGCGAATACAGACTAACACGGCTGCTACTCTGTTACCTTGGGAGACAATTCAAGAATACAAGAGGTCTTACTATATGGAAATATTTCTAACATTCAACCTATCATCCTATGGTTAAGACATTGTGTCCAGAAACAGACACTGAAAGCTACACCTAAGATAGTGTAAATCAGTGTAACTCCACTGACATCATTGGAACTATGTCAATTCACATCAGCTGAAAATCTGAGCCAGTTTGACAGGTGTTTTCCTTCCTCCTTCCTACCTTCTTTTTTATTTTTGAATGCCATTTCCACATAAAGCATTGCACTAATCCACTTGATAAACAGAAGATTTAACATGTGTTATTGACTTTGTCCTGAGGAATATTTGAAATACCTAAAAAAAATGTTCTATTATTTTAAACTTCACAAGCCCATCATATTCTGTAGTGCCTTTTAAGGGTCCTGGAGCTGTAGTGAAGCTGTCTGGCTTCTCCTTCCACAAGGGATGTAATCCGTATATGTAAGGTGCCCTTTCCATGCAGATTCCAGGAGGATGAACACACAGAATGCTGTTCAGATTTTGCCATGAGGGCTGATATGTAGGGCTGACTTTCCTGAAGAATAATCACTAACTTTGAAAAGTATTAATAGGCTAGATGAGGGTTTGTTTGGTGTTTTTTGTTGTTTTGTTTGTGACTGAGCTAGGGTTAAGTGTAAAATATGGAAACTTAGAAGAGAGCGTGTTTATGATGAGGTGCCTACATTTGCAACAAAAGGATTTTACGGACATCATCTAGTGGGGCTCTAGAGAATACTAGCTGATAACGCAAAATTCCACCAATACTTTGAAAGCACACTAATCATTATAGCCAACAATTTTTTGTAGCTTACATAATAGGCTTTTGATGTCTATGGGTAACCATTCTCAGTCCTGGACTCAAGACCCTGAGATGGTTTTAATGAGGTAATACTGACTGCAGGAAGATGTTGTGATGGATCTCAATTCACTTTTACTGTTACAAGATGTATGAAAAAAGATATTTTAGAAAACTGTGTAAGGTACTATCCTTCAGTCAGTAAGTTGATGTTAAATTAAGGATGCCCAGGTAATATAAACTGCTAAATGCTATATACATCACACTTTATACAGCCCAGCTGCTAAATAGCAGAAAAATAGTGTAAAATATGAAGCAAAGAAGGTAAAGTTACCTGACCTCTCAATTGAACTTCCAAACTGTGTTTTATGCTAAGATTTTACCATAAGAACTTCATCTTCATACAGTGCTACATAATGAAAAATGAGGGTAAGATTCATAAAACAAGAACAACATTTCAGACATTACAAATATAGCCTCATCCATCTTATTTGTCTTTGTCCGGACAAAAAGTTTATGAGCACTAGAATAAATATTTATTTATATGGCATAACTTCATACATTACCATACCTCGAGGCATTTACTAAATTATTAATCAGTCAGTAATCTGCGCTCTGGTTGACTTCACTGTGTATTTGGGCCATGGTATTTAATGAGGTAATGAAGTATTTAATTTTGCAAATGACCCTTCTTGACCTATTGAATATTTTCAGGAATAAGTAATCAGCAAAGTGGAAAGGAAGAGTCAGCAGTACTCATAACATCTGTCTGACTTTGGCTGTGGATTTATAAAAAAAATTGGTCCTACTTGATCAAAATTTCTCCTAAGTAACAAGGGAAGACCCTTTTTGCTCCATTATGCCGTTTCTGTTTCTCTCAAAGCAGGGTTTTTGAACACTGTTACCACTACCAGGAATGCAGAAGAAATAGCCACTGTGGGGGACAGTGGTTTGAACACAGCATGCAGGCAAAGTACATTTAAATTGCATTAGAAGCATGTGGCAGGCTGCATACCATAGCGCTTTACAAAAAAAGAAAAGAGTAGAAGGACATTTTTGAGTGAACTGTGCTAACGTGTTAAGGCCATTTCTTGTAGAGGGCAAAATCCTGCAGTCTCCTGAGGGCCTAGTCCTGCTCTCCTTGAAGTGAATGGTAATTTTCACTGACTTCAATGAATACAGGATCAGGCCCTATTCTAACAAGCTATTGAACTACATGAAACAAACATGATGATTAGATCATTTTTCCTACACACCCACAGGACCAGATCCTTGCTTCTGCCTTTACTGTAGAATTAGTATGCTTGAGAGGAGGAAAATTTCTGAAGTCAGTTTTGGAGGGGTTGGTGTCAGAGTTATGCTTATAAGAAGCAAACGGAATCTTTTTCAAGGGGATAAAGCAATACACCACATTTATTGAGTACAATTTAAGCATTATAATCAACATATGCTTCCATTCTCTCACACACACACACACACACACACACACACACACACCCCCAAAAGGTTCTGCAGCTGGATCTTATAGTTACCAGTCCCTAGTGTTGCTTGGTCAGTTCCAGTGGCCAGCTGAAACTGCACAGAAGGGAGGGGAGCTGGGCCTTTGTCAAACGCATTTGAAGCTCCGATGTTGATACAGAATGAACCCAAAGTCCCATGGCTTTTATAGTGATAAGTTCCCATACAAGTCTATGGACCTTGCTGTGTCACACCGGAGCTGTCAATTGGGAGGTATTCAAGGTTGTTCTTAATTAGCATTATTCTGAGTTGTAACGGGGAGGATCCACAGCTGTTTTTTATATCATCCCTTTGGCTCAACTCCTTATCTCATCCTTGGGGTGTATGCCTTTGCTTTTGGGTAATCAATCTGCCATCCAGGTGATTGATAATAAAGTTGGTGCCTCTTGACTCCTCCACTCCCTTCTTGATCATCTGGCACAGTTATCCTTTCTCAGTTAATTGCCATACATTCTTCACTCACACCAAACAGTAAATAAGGCAATTACAGCCATAAAACTTCTATCCTTCTAAGAACAATCATTAACACAATCGGTAAAGAATAAACTCAGAACAATTCCTTCTTACTAATTCAAAGCTACAATTTCTTCTTATTAATTCAAAGCTAGCAAAATGGAGTATAAGGCAAAATAAGCAAAATGGAGTACAATTTTACTTGAGAGAATTTCTTCCCATTAGGCTTTTGGCCTACACCAGGTACAATGGGCAAGGGGGCCCTGTGGTATGGCACACTTCTTAAGGCAGTGTAAAGGCTGTGAAACTTGGAGGAAGATTTCTGGCCAATGACTCTGTGTGTTTACTGTTCATATGTTGGCATAAGCAGGTCCTTAATCCTTCTTGCAGGAAAATCACCTCAAGGCAACACCATCCATACAAAGCCAAAGTATTAGTATATCTCATGGTCCTGAGCCAAAGCCCAGAGCAGTCAATGAAAAGACTCCATTAAATTTAAAGGGTTTTGGATCAGACTCTTCAAAATTTGGCTAATCTCATCTCTCAATGACTTTTATTGAAAGAATGCAGACCAACTTTTCTTGCAATTAACTCTTTAATAATAAAAGTTACATCACCTGTGCACCAGGTTTTCAGACAGCGGATTTGCAGTGAAGAATATCTTCAAAACAAAAAAAAAAATACTATAGCTTTAAATTAGTTTTAGATTTAACCAGTGTTGCATATAACAGTACTCAGGACTGCATAAAATAATCCAAAATGAAAGATGTAACAAAATCCCACACCATTATATTGTTTGAGATCTGATGAATTGCTTGTTAACATTATATGTCAATGCCCCTCTGCCATGTACATTGGTCAAACTGGACAGTCTCTACGTAAAAGAATAAATGGACACAAATCAGATGTCAAGAATTATAACATTCATAAACCAGTCAGAGAACACTTCAGTCTCTCTGGTCACGCAATCACAGACATGAAGGTAGCTATCTTACAGCAAAAAAACTTCAAATCCAGACTCCAGCGAGAAACTGCTGAATTGGAATTCATTTGCAAATTGGATACTATTAATTTAGGCTTAAATAGAGACTGGGAGTGGCTAAGTCATTATGCAAGGTAGCCTATTTCCCCTTGTTTTTTCCTGCCCCCCACCCCCCGCAGACGTTCTGGTTAAACTTGGATTTATGCTGGAAATGGCCCACCTTGATTGTCATGCACATTGTGGGGAGAGTGGTCAGTTTGGATGAGCTATTGCCAGCAGGAGGGTGAGTTTGTGTGTGTGTGGGGCGGGGTGGTTTGGCGGGGGGTGGTGAGAAAACCTGGATTTGTGCTGGAAATGGCCCACCTTGATTATCATGCACATTATAGGGAGAGTGGTTACTTTGGATGAGCTATTACCAGCAGGAGAGTGAGTTTGTGTGTGTATGGGGGTGGGGGGGTGAGAGAACCTGGATTTGTGCTGGAAATGACCCACCTTGATTATCATGCACATTGTAGGGAGAGTGGTCACTTTGGCTAAGCTATTACCAGCAGGAGAGTGAGTTTGTGTGTGTGTGTGTGTTTTTTGGGAAAAGAAGGGGGGGTGAGAAAACCTGTATTTGTGCTAGAAATGTCCCACCTTGATTTTCATGCATGTTGTAAGGAGAGTGGTCACTTTGGATAGGCTATTACCAGCAGGAGAGTGAGTTTGTGTGTGTGGTTTTTGGAGGGGGGTGAGGGGGCGTGAGAACCTGGATTTGTGCAGGAAATGGCCCACCTTGATTATCATACACATTGTGAAGAGAGTGGTCACTTTGGATGGGCTATTACCAGCAGGAGAGTGAGTTTGTGTGTGGCGGGGCGGAGGGTGAGAAAACCTGGATTTGTGCTGGAAATGGCCCAACTTGATGATCACTTTAGATAAGCTATTACCAGCAGGAGAGTGGGGTGGGAGGAGGTATTATTTCATGGTCTCTGTGTGTATATAATGTCTTCTGCAGTTTCCACAGTATGCATCCGATGAAGTGAGCTGTAGCTCACGAAAGCTCATGCTCAAATAAATTGGTTAGTCTCTAAGGTGCCACAAGTACTCCTTTTCTTTTTGAAAATAAATAGGGTTAGTTTGGGGTGCCTTTCAAACAGCTCCAAATGCAGTGCAACCTATGACCTGAAGCATGACACGTTTTCTGAATTGTAATAACAAATTCTTCTCTTTTGCTAGCCTATTCCTCATTTTCAAATTATGCTGCTGTTTGTGTCATAGTTGCATATCTCCCCAGAAAAAAAAAAGGAACAGAACAAGCTACTTTAACAGAGCACCATTACTGAAGCAGACTGTATAGGAGATCTAATCTCATACACACAATCAATGTGTTGCATTATAATAAAAACATTAAATAGGCAAGATTTGCAAAAGTTGTCAGTGATGGCCTAACTCTGCTCCCATAGAAATCAATAGTAAAATTCTCACTGGATCAAATAGGCAAACTCTGAGTACGTCTGAAAATCTCACCCACAGGAAACAATCCTGCATCAACAGAGGGATGGGCTAGCTGAATTGATAGGCATTTTTCATCTGTAATTTCACTGAGCCAAATTCTCTAGCTCAAGTTCAGGGCCACAGAAAGTAAAATGAACAGAGCTCAGATTTTTGTTTCAAATATTTTTTTTTAAGGAATTTTTTTTTAACTTGGATCAGAAATGTCAAGTTTGGTTTTCCCTTGCTTTTCTGGAAGACTTCTGGGGGCGTTAAATGTGTACTGCAGCTCCCATATCTTATTTGAAAGGGAGTTGTTGTATCTTTCACAGAGACAATCTTTTCTCCAAGTGTTTAAGCATTGGAGTTAACTAGATGCTAGCAAGAACTATGATTTCGCCCCTACAAAATTGGATTGAAAATCCCTTATCTTCCTAAATTCCTTGCTTTCAGTCTCTTATCATACCTCTAAGGGAGAAAAAAAAGTCTGAAAAAATATTTTTCACAAAACCCTATCAGGTTTTCTTTCTCTTATTATAAAAGCCTAACTTTCTTATACTTTGCAATTCACCTTGAGGAGTGTGTGTCACACATACAGAGACAGGCAAAAGGTCTTGAAAAAATCGTGACCTGAACCATCACTAGGAGGTTGTTGAACTTTTATTTTAAATGCATCTCCAATTTCCCCTATTTTTTCTATTTCCAGTTCTGGCCTACTGTTTTGCCCTGGATCAGAAGTTAAAAAAAAAAAAAAGGCTTTTCTCTCATAAACGCCAGACTGTTGTTGCAGATTGTGAAGCTCAGATAAGGTTAAGATAAGACTTTGAACATTTAGGTATTTATCCAAACCAAATCAGACCATTTGGTTAACCCAGTCCAAACACATACTCATAACTTTGCAGTATTTAAGGTAATGAACTTCTCTGTTACAGAGATACAAAACAATAAAGAAGTAACTAGAGAAGGAGAAATAGGGGGCAAAGAAAGTCCTTATTGAAATACATAAACTTGATGGAGAAGCAGTAAAATAACCTAGTATATGCAATGACATAGTGCTAGAACAGCAGCATACAAAGTAGATGAAATAAAAATAAAATTATGTAATGCTCACGTCATGCCCTCCTTTGTATATTGAGATTCTGATCATCGCATAAGAATGAAAGAAAATATATAGAAATCCGTAAATCCTACCAAGAAAGGTAAGAAGGCCAATCCCAAGACTAAAAACTATAAGCTATAAAAGCAAATCAAGTTTTATATGGTCTGAAAAAATACAATTACTGATAACACGAACTTTTACACAGTGTGGATAATTTCAGTTTAGGCAACAATTTCACTGGAGGAGGGGCAAAAATTTAGAATAAGACTCATGAGCACTTTCTCCAATTAAAAAAAAATAGATATGATGCTTCTCAGACAGAGAACATAAGAACGGCCCTACTGGGTCAGACCAAGGGACCATCTAGCCCTGTCTTCCTGTCTTCCGACAGTGGCCAGTGCTAGGTGCCCCAAAGGGAATGAACAGAACAGATAATCATCAAGTGATCCATCCCCTGTCACTCATTCCCAGCTTCTGGCTAAAAGAGGCTAGGGACACCATTTCTGCCCATCCTGGCTAATAGCCATTGATGGACCTATCCTCCATGAATTTATCTAGTTCTTTTTTGAACTCTGTTATGGTCTTGGCCTTCACAACATTCTCTGGCAAGGAGTTCCACAGGTTGGCTGTGCCTTGTGTGAAGAAATACTTCCTTTTATTTGTTTTAAACCTGCTGCCTATTAATTTCATTTGGTGATCCCTAGTTCTTGTGTTATGAGAAGTAGTAAACAACACTTCCTTATCTACTTTCTCTATACCAGTCGTGATTTTATAGACCTCAATCATCTCTCCCCTTAGCAGTCTTTTTTCCAAGATGAAAAGTCCCAGTCTTATTAATCTCTCTTCATTCGGAAGCCGTTCCATACCCCTAATCATTTTTGTTGCCCTTTTCTGAACCTTTTCCAATTCCAATACATCTTTTTTGAGATGGGGTGACCACATATGTACGCAGTATTCAAGATGTGGGTGTACTATGGATTAATAGAGAGGCAATATGATATTTTCTGTCCCATTATTTATCCCTTTCTTAATTATTCCCAGCATTCTGTTCACTTTTTTGACTGCTGCTGCACATTGAGTGGATGTTTTCAGAGAACTATCCACAATGACTCCAAGATCTCTTTCTTGAGTGGTAACAGCTAATTCATCGTTTTATATGTATAGTTGGGATTATGCTTTCCAATGTGCAATACTTTGCATTTATCAACACTAAATTTCATCTGCCATTTTGTTGCCTAATCACCCAGTTTTGAGAGATCCTTTGTAGCTCTTCGCAGTCTGCCTAGGTCGTAACTACCTTTAGTAATTTTGTATCATCTGCAGATTTTGCCACCTCACTCTTTACCCCCTTTTCCAGATCATTTATGAATATGTTGAATAGGATTGGTCCCAGAACAGACCCCTGTGGAACACCACTATTTACCTCTCTCCACTCTGAAAAATGACCATTTATACCTACCCTTTGTTTCCTATCTTTTAACCAGTTACCAATCAATGAGAGCACCTTCCCTCTTATCCCGTGGCAGCTTACTTTGCATAAGAGCCTTTGGTGAGGGACCTTGTCAAAGGCTTTCTGAAAATCTAATTATGTTATTTCCACTGGATCCCCTTGGTCCACATGCTTCTTGACCCCCTCAAAGAATTCTAGTAGATTGGGGAAGCATTATTTCTCTTTACTAAAACCATGTTGACTCTTCCTCAACAAATTATGTTCATCTATATGTCTGACAATATTGTTCTTTATTATAGTTTCAACCAGTTTACCCGGTATTGAAGAGATGCAGGTATTACTCAAGAAAAAATTAAATGTCTTTGTGAGGAAAAGCAGAATTATCGAGAGAATGTTTTTACTTTGCTTTCAGGTAACATAATCCTTCTTTGTGTTCAGTTGCGTGCTATCAGATGCTGTTACAGTGTGTGGGGGATACCACCAGTGTAGAGATAGTAATTAAACGTGTTTATAGTTACAGTTGTCTTGAATTTAAAGCTGGAATCATTCACAGTAGAGTCACAGGCTCTTTTGAAATTTGTCACGTCCCTAACATCAGTAATATGAAGGTTTGTTCTTTTTTTTTTAAATGAATCTAACTTTCTATTGTAACATCAGGGGTATCCAAATGAATGAGGCAGAACCATATTATCTAAAAATCAAACAAACTTTCATGCAATCAGAGCCTCTCACCCTTCAGTACCTGTCACCTCCTCGGCCTAGAGCAGGTGGCAGTCAGCATCTTTTCTCCCCCTGCCAAAAATGATTTGTTTCAATCCTGTTCTCTCAGTCCCCCTTTAAAATCACATCCACCTACAACTCAGCTAATGGGAGAAAAGAAGGCCACTACACAATAGTGGACTTTCTGGGGACAGGAAAAATTCAATTAGTTACACAAAGGAGAATCAATGGCATCACAGAATGGTAAGAAGTATGTTAACCTTCACACTACCTTAAAACAGACCTGTAAAAGGCCAAGATTTTTTTCAAAATGGCTAGTGATTTCAGGTGCCAACCTTGAGGCACCAGAAAGAGGCCTGTTTTTCAGAAAAAATATTGAACACCTCCCCCCTGAAATCACACCCCTTAAAATGTTTCTAAATGAGTACCCCAAAAATTAAGGCACACAGAAGTCACTGATTACTTTTGAAAATCTTGGTCCTTAGTTTTAGGTTGAATTCATGGTTTTAGCCATAAAATTCTGTATGAATGATCAGTGAGATAATGTAAACTAAAGGGGTGAGTGGGGAGTTCTATGTGCAGAACAGAAGAAGGATATAATGACATAAAGAAACAAATGGTTACAAATGGTTGTGTAGGGCATCTTAAAACAAAAATCATTTAAGTTGCTGATTTAATACTAGAATTGTGTTAAACTGTAGCGTACTACTTCCAGCAGCAAGTTTTGCACGTAAAAATATGGTGAATGGTTTCAAATGAAATAAGAACAATACTGTAACCACTACTCCCAACAAACACATACACACACCACGATCACAACCACACACAAAAATCACTATGTTTGTTTGTATCCAAACTCAAACCAATCCTTTTCTGAGGTGCTCAAATGTTCTGATTTTTTTAAAAAAACTTCTGGTTTCTGTATGTGTGTGTGTGTCAGTGATTGATGCTGAACATTTCCTTCAATATGGACTTTTCACTGATTCAAGAAGATAAAATCACAAACGGAAAGAGAACTCACAAATTCTGGAAACCTTTGTAATGGGCTTGATGTCATGGAGTGATATAGCCTTGAACTATCTAACTAGGATTTTATATCATCCCCATCACCATGGTGTGGGGAGCACGTAGGAGAGGAGAAACATATGTCTCCAAGTAGGCCCCAAGCCACAGAATCAAAAGTATGTGTGCTTAAAACACATGAATGACTTCTATTAATGTAATGAAACTTACACATGGCTATCAAGAGATGAGTCCCTTCCTTCCTAAGTAATTTTGTACATAGACTTACAATATTCCATACAATGCCATCAGGTTAACAGATATTTTTTCGTCAACATGTAGTTACATACATCACTTGAAATTAGTCTTGTCCAATTCTGCTTGTGACTTCAGTGACTACTCATAATTAAGACAAATATGAATCATTGCCTAAGGCTTACATGAGACTGTAGCTCCAGAAGTGAAGTGTATACTCTTGATCAAACATTGAGACAAATATGCCCGAACACAACAACCTAGTTTTAAAACACTCTGTAAAGGAATTGTGCTGAAAGGAATAAAGACACAGGATGATGCATCATGGACAATCAACTCCTGGTAGACTTTGTATATCTTACTATATCCCACTTTCAGACACTGAAATTAAAGCTGCTACTAAATGAAAATACATACCTCTATTCTGAGTTTGAGTTGAGATGGTTAATCTTCCCATTTAATTTTTTTTTAAAAAATGCTTATTTTGTTCAGCCAAGCATTTTATGTTGCATTTCCTTCTTAATTATGATGGTTACACCTATCAACTTGCATATTATGGCAAGATATTACTCACACATTATTGTGTTAGCTCAGAAGTTCCCTTTTCCAATAATGATTAGTTGTTTTGTTGTTGAACTCAATTAAGATACATTCCCCCTCTCCTCCAGATTATGGAAATAAGAGAGAAGGAGCTGAGGGAGAGAAATGTTGGATACGATACAACCAGGAAGGTTATGTATAGTGCTGGTGATATAAGTCACAGTAACAATGAGAGGAACAGCCCACAGACAAGGTTTCAATTCCGCTATTCACAGGTGTAAATCTAGAATAACTCCATTTAAAATCAATGGAGTTATTGCAGATTTAGATTGGTATCACTGAAAGACATTTTGGCCCTAATGTTTTGCTTGGAAGGTTGTATGCCTGATCCCGAATCAAAGGAGACCACATATAAGGATGGTAAGTAGGCACTCTGTTTCTATGGCAACCACAGACATCCTTTGTGAATAGTTAATATTCTCTTTTAGCGTAGGTCACTGCTAGCCATATGACTGAGAAGAGGTGTCATTCTGCTTTCTGTGCACTGCAACTTTTCACATAGTAGGAGCTGCATCTGAGGAAAAATGTGATAGAAAACACTCTGATGGAGTGGGAAAGAGGAGCAAGGTAAAAAGGTTTACAAACCTGCATTCTTATCCTAATTAGCACCTTTCTTAAAGCCCAATAATAATCTCCTTCATCTGTGAGGTGACTTGGAATGTGTCTATACTGCAGGTTTTGCCAGTATACCAACCTAGTCTAGTCCAGCAAACAAAATAAACTGTACTTAGGTAAACAATTTTATGCTAGTATAACTGCATCTATACTCGGGCTTTTGCTGGCCAAACTATAATAACTAAAACATTGCACTCCTAACTGACATAACTTGTCAGTAAAGTGTTTTCAATGTAGACCTAGGCATAGGCTGTGAAGAAATTCTGCAAGATTCACATCTTAAAGTTCTCCCCTCAGTACTTGCCCCATAACCTCAGCTGTACAGAATGTAACACCATCCACAGCCTCAGAAACAACTCTGACATTATAATCAAAAGGGCTGACAAAGGAGGTGCCGTAGTCATCATGAACAGGTCAGATTATGAACAGGAGGCTGCCAGACTACTCTCCAACACCACATTCTACTGGTCATTATCTTCCGATCCCACTGAGGAGTATCAAAAGAAACTACACCATCCACTCCAGAAACTCCCTGCTACAGCACGGGAACAAATTTACACAGACACTCCTAGAGCCCCAATCAGGGGTATTCTATCTGCTACCCAAGATCCATAAACTTGGAAATCCTGGATGCCCCATCATCTCAGGCATTGGCACTCTTATAGCAGGATTATCTGGCTATATGGACTCTCTCCTCAGATCCTACACTACCAGCACTCTTAGCTATCTTCGAGACACCACCAATTTTGTGAGGAAACTACAATGCATTGGTGATATTCCTGAAAACACCATCCTGGCCACTATGGATGTTGAAGCCCTCTACACCAACATTCCACACAAAGATGGACTACAAGTTGTCAGGAATAGTATCCCCAATAATGTCACAGTAAACCTGGTGGCTGAGCTTTGTGACTTTGTCCTCACCCACAACCATTTCAGATTTGGGGACAACTTATACCTTCAAGTCAGTAGCACTGCTTCGGGTACCCTCACAATATGCCAACATTTTTATGGCTGATTTAGAACAACGCTTCCTCAGCGCTCTCCTCTACTTGCGCTACATTGATGACATCTTCATCATATGGACCCATGGGAAGGAGGCCCTTGAAGAATTCCACCGGGATTTCAACAATTTCCACCCCACCATCAACCTCAGCCTGGACCAGTCCACACAAGAGATCCACTTCCTGGACACTACAGTGCAAATAAGTGATGGTCACATAAACACCACCCAATACCAGAAACCTAGTGACCACTATACTTACCAACATGCCTCCAACTTCCATCCAGGACACATTACACAATCCATTGTCTACAGCCAACCCCTAAGATACAACCACATTTGCTCTAATCACTCAGACAAAGACAAACACCTACAAGATGTCTATCAAGCATTCTTAAAACTACAATACCCACCTGGGGAAGTGAGGAAACAGATTGACAGAGTGAGATGGGTATCCAGAAGTCACCTACTACAGGACAGGCCCAACAAGGAAAATAACAGAACACCACTGGCCATCACATACAGCCCCCAGCTAAAACCTCTCCAGTGCATCATCAACCATCTACAACCTATCCTGGAAAACGATCCTCCACTCTCACAGGCCTTGGGAGCAGGCCAATCCTTGCTTACAGACAGCCCCCCAAACTGAAGCAAATACTCACCAGCAACTGCACACCACACCACAGAAACACTAACCCAGGAACCAATCCCTGTAACAAACCCCATTGCCTTCTCTATCCCCATATCTACTCTAGCAACACCATCATAGGACCCAACTACACCAGCCACACCATCAGAGGCTCATTCACCTGCAAATCTACTAATGTGATATATGCCATCATGTGCCAGCAATGCTCTTCTGCCATGTATATTGGCCAAATTGGACAGTTTGTACGTAAAAGGATAAATGGACACAAATCAGACATTAGGAATGGTAACATATCGAAGCCAGTAGGAGAACACTTCAATCTCCCTGGTCATTCTATAACAGATTTAAAAGTAGACATACTTCAACAAAAAAACTTCAAAAACAGACTTCAAAGAGAAACAGCAGAACTACAATTCATTTGCAAACTTAACACCATCAATTTGGGCTTGAATAGGGACTGGGAGTGGCTGGCTCACTACAAAAGCAATTCCCCCTCTTTTGGTATTGACACCTCCTCATCAATTATTGGGAGTGGACCACATCCACCCTGACTAAATTGGCCTTCAACCTTGGTTCTCCATTTGTAAGGTAACTCCCTTCTCTTCATGTGTCAATATATATTTATTCCTGTATCTATTATTTTTCACTCCATGCATCTGAAGAAGTGCGTTTTTTACCCATGAAAGCTTATGCCAAGATAAATCTGTTAGGCTTTAAGATGCCACCAGACTGCTCTTTGTTTTTGTGGATACAGACTAACACAGCTACCCCTCTGATAGTTATTAAATTTGCATTGTCTGACTTCTGTCAGTTTATGTAACAGCTTAATGTTATTTCATTAGAGGTGTTTGTATGTGTGAAAGAAAGAACAAACTTGTGTTTCTTTTTTATTAATCAGATAAATATTCATCAGAAACTGGAATGTTTCTTTTTATCTGCTTTTCTGGGAAAATATATAAGACGATAGCTATTTCCAAAGGGTATTATGTACCTGGTAGATCTGAAAGGCTCCAATGAAGCTGTTCTAATCCATTGGTAACAATAATGTGGCAGGGTCGGGCCAGATGGCTACAGGAGAGTAATAGAAGACAGATACATTAGCCCCAGGTTAAGTAGGTCCCTTTTCCCTGGGTAAGGTAACAGGGAAGGTTCCAGAACAATCAGGAACCTTCTGGAGACAACTAAGACAGACAGGCTGATTAGAACACTTGCAGCCAATCAAGAAGCTGCTAGAATCAATTAAGGCAGGCTAATCAGGGCACCTGGGTTTAAAAAGGAGCTCACTGCAGTTTGTGGTGCGCATGTGAGGAGCTGGGAGCAAGAGGCACTAGGAGCTGAGAGTGAGAACGCATACTGTTGGAGGACTGAGGAGTACAAGCATCACCAGACACCAGGAGGAAGGTCCTATGGTGAGAATAAAGAAGGTGTTGGGAGGAGGCCATGGGGAAATAGCCCAGGGAGTTGTAGCTGTCGCACAGCTGTTCCAGGAGGCACTCTAGACAGCTGCATTTCACAGGGCCCTGGGCTGGAACCTGGAGTAGAGGGTGGGCCTGGGTTCCCCCTCAAACGTCCCAACTCCTGGTCAGACACAGGAGAAGTTGACCTGGACTGTGGGTTCATGGAAATGGCCAAACTGAGGGCTGCCATGAATCTCCGAGGTGAGCAAATCCGCCACTAAGCGCAAGACCCACCAAGGTAGAGGAGGAACTTTGTCACAATATGTACACGTTTGTTAAAATATGCATATTAACTCCAGTCTATACAGAAATAGTTATGTTCCAATCTACCTAAATATAATATGTAATTTTAATAAAACTAATGAAGACAGAAATGTAACCAAAATGCAATTTTAGTATGTTATGTACAGTAAATATGTATTTACACTTTACAGAAATAAATGCAATATCAACATAATGGACTAAAATAGATGCATCTGAAGAAGTGGGTTTTTTACCCATGAAAACTTATGCCCAAATAAATGTCAGTCTTTAAGGTGCCATCAGACTCCTCGTGGTTTCCCCTCAGGTGAACTGTATTGATAGCCTCAGGTGTTGAAAAATAATGAGTCAGGGCCCCCCAAACAACAAGATTGGCTTTAAATATATACTAAGCAAAGGAAGGAAATGTCCACAGTAAAAAGGAGGGAAGATCACCCAATTTCCTTTCAGAAAATATTTTCACCCACAGTTGCCAACATATTTATTACACAGCATATAGAAAGGCAGAGAGAACAACAAAAATGATTAAGTGCTTGAGGGAGTGATCTATGAGGAAGCAGTGAAAGGGTGAAATCTGTAGTTTGGCTAAATGATGACAAAGGTGGAAGGACAGGCATAATAGCTGTCTCCAAGTACTTGGAGTGCAAAATTCCGAGGAAGATGAAGAACTGTATAGAGTATTACAAGGGCTCTAACTAGGAGTACCGAAATATAAGCAAATGGAAATATTTGGCTGGTTATCGTGAAATATTTCATAACTCTCATATCTATGAGAAAGAAAAAAAATTGAGAGCCTGATTCCTCAAAGTTTCATTGGCCTTAATGCTGCAAGATGCTTACCGGATTTCAGTGAGAGTTGAAAGTGTTACAATATCACTAAACATTGCTGCAAGAAGTATTTTTAATAAACTTTGTATTGAGGCATATTTCTATTTACATTCTATGCTTCATGAAAAAATGGAAGCATCCTCCCCCAAAACGTAGTTTATAAACTCCCTTAAACTTCATCCTCTGAATGAATGAAATGAAATGAATGAAAGAGAATAAAAGTTGAAATATCTTTTTTTTAATAGAATGAAATATTATTTATAACTTTTATTTGAAAACTTCAAAACACTTACTTATTTTCACTATTCTTTAACAAAACATTTTGACATTCCAGAATCAAAAAATTCATTTCCATTTGTTGAACTAATCTGAAATGTTTCATTTAGAGTCAGCTCAATATTAAACTACAATTTCTTATTGGGGCATATTGCCTTGTGAGAATTGTACTTCAGAAGTCTGCTGCCCCCATATTCTCTTATAGGTTGATCTCCTGTCTAGACTACATATTCTATGATTCATCCAGAGACATGTGAATCCCATGATGCATATTTCCTCTGTGAGTGATGGATTGCATTTTGGGAGAGGAGGTCCTTCAGAGACCCCAATCCATAGAAAAGAATGGGGTCCAAATTACAACTTCAATGAGAATACATGTATTTAGATAAATATATTTAATTGTTTCCTGAAATGTTTTCCACCAGAAAATGTTCAGTCACTTTGAAATTTTTCTATGGAAAAATTTAATTTTGTTAAAACTGCATTTTATGTCAGAATGATTTTCTGACAGAAAATTCCCAACCAGACTTCTGCTGGATATCAATAATAGTTCCACAGTTGCAATGAGACAGCTAGTAGTAATGGAAAACAATGTCTTTCCTTGTTGTTCTCCTTTCCTCGGCCATGTTGGTGAGGTTAGAAACTAGTATCTGAAGAATGTTACTCTAGTCATTTAGCTTCCCAGCTGAAGAGTTGCCTTTCTTTAATTTGTAGTCCCTTTATGCTTAGCTATCTCCTCATAGGAGCTTTGTGAAGCTTAAATTATTCATAATTGCAAAATGGCTGGAGCTACTATGATGTAAGGTGCTATAGACGTGCAAAGTATTATTATTCAATATTACAATATGGTAAGTTTTGCCCTAGGATCTTAACTGGTGGGATTTAAATTGTTCTTTGTCATTCAGTCTTTTAAATTAACTTTAATGGGAGTTGGCTGTACATAAATTCCAAAGAATTGTTCATTTTCTGCTCTTTGGCTAATACATTGCAGTGTACTGGTTTCAAGGTGATAGCTTTTGTCTTTTTCATAAAAATAATTCCTGCCTATTACAGACAGAGGCTATGCTGTTACAACAGTGTGCACAATACACTGTGCTGTTCAGGTTAAAAAGAAAAAATACCTATGATTATTAGGATAGAAAAGAGTGCATGCCAAGAGAAATTAAATAACAAATGAATGTGGCTCATGAAAGACTGAATAACCTCTAATTGCTTTCCTGCTGAAATCTCATCTCCCGGAGATTGGTGTGCGCTGATTGTTTCAGACATTATTAGTATAGAGAATATCTGAGAGAAAATTTAATTTTGAACAGTGGTCACTCTTACTAATTTTCTGATTAATCTGCTTGTTAATGACTTGCAAGTCCGTATGACACTAAATACTGCACAATCCAGTAACAGGTGTTAGTAAAGCTGTTGCGGTTTCCTTTTCTTTTTTTTTTCTTTTTTTTTCTTTTTGTTGCCATTATTTTTCTACAGAATATCAGCTAATTAATTTAATTTTCCACATCCCTGTATGTAGCAAACGATTACTCTCCTGCACTTGATTAATTTTGTTATCCAAAGTATATTTGACATTTATCCTGGGATTGTTATAAGGTTTAAACATACCTAATTTTATTACAATTGTTTTGCAAAACATTGAGGGATCAGGTTTATTACCAGCTTTATAATACATCAAAGACCATTCATTTAGTCTGTTTCCACTGTGGGGCATTTACATTGTTGAAGTGTGGGAAGGTTTGCTCATAATTTATTCCACATTTTATTTTCAGCATAAAGTATTAAACCTATTGAACCATCAGCCTTAGGTGAATAGATTTCTCTATTTGTGGTATTTACTGCTTGGTAAATTAGGTGTACCTAATAACCAGCTGTCAACCTCCAGATGTAATACAGTAAAGCTGCATAAATTCCCCTCCTCTCAAACACTGTGACTTTCCCTGATGAAGAACTTGGTGGGATGCTGTAAATAATTTCATACTGTGTAACCTAATTTCATGCCAGCTTTGTTTTTATTTTTATTTTTGTAATGATTTAATGGAAAGCATATTTTTAGCAGCAAAGCCTGATTGTAGTAGAAGTATGAAAACTCTGCTTTCCAAAGACTTGGGAAGCAAAGAATAACAAAGAATATAACATTTTAATATGCTGCATGCTTTCAGGAAAGAGAAAAGACAGGATAATTAATGAGTGAAGAGCTCTCACTCCTAATAAACCTCTTCACCATATTTCAAAGATTGCAATGTCAAAAATGTGTGTTTTTTTCTCCTTTCTCTGTTCCTCTGCAATTTTGCCAATCAAGGTCCAAATTTAAGGAGCTCCTTGAAAGTCTGAGCAGCTCACTCTTTCAATAGAGCTGATGGATAAATTGGACAGTATAATTGGACATCCAAAACTTTTTTTTTATCTGATAGGAAATAATTTCTCCAAAATGTGGGGAGGAGGGGAGGGACGAGAAGAGGACCTACTCCTTTGAAATCCCTAGAGCCTTGATCAAGGTATAAGAAAGAGAAACAAGAATATAAGAACTGAAATTTGATTGACCTTTTATACTGAGATTTACTCTACCCTTTAATTTCTTATAGCTAAGTTTAGGAAAAAACTTCATACAAGTTATGTGAAAGAGAAAAGTCAGTGAATAGGGTTTAACCAACTGCTAAACAGTCCAACCAAATTCTGAACTTTCAGATCCTTGATTCTGCAGTCATATCTGCCCATATCACACTGAGTCTCTGAAGGTATGCACCATCTCAACAGAAAACCAAGCAGTGAGAGAAAGGGGTAGAAAACAATATGATTAATGGAAAAGTACTAGAGTCCATTCAAGCTAAACAAAAACTGCATATTCAGCCCAGGTGAAGTTAATAGAATGGACCATGGCAGGTAAAATGTAAGAGATAATTTGAAGAACGAATAGACAAAAAAAATAATTCTAATCCCCACCTCTGTGGATTCCATCAAACAAAACGTGGCAGCCCATGAAAGCATTTAGAAAGATTAAGAAAAAGGTGTGAGCTAACCCTACTAAACTACTTAGTGTGAACTGGAGACAGTTCAGATTTGGATTCAGAAGTCACTGGAATATTAAATTCTTCAAAGAAAATATCATTCAAATGCTGAGCTATTCATAATTTGAAATACAGGATATTGTAGTATGTCAGCCTGGATTTCTTAAGATACAAAAACTGTGTGTAAAAGCCATCTGCACGCACATGCACATTGTTCAGCATGCCTGGGTTTTGCCTACACATTCATATTTTCAGAAAGCCATCTGCATGTACATACTCATTGTTTATTATGCCTGTTTACCTATGCATTCATATTTT
Organism: Chelonia mydas; assembly: GCF_015237465.2. NCBI lineage: Eukaryota > Metazoa > Chordata > Testudines > Cheloniidae > Chelonia > Chelonia mydas. Next base: position 61,342,193 of record NC_057854.1, read on the forward strand.
CAAAGTCAAATATCTATGTTAATATGTACAGTAGATCAGCATTATGTTCAGTCCTTTACATAACTTATTTAAAATTGTCTAATATTAAGATGTTAGACTCTTACTACATTATTCTTGCCCATTTGGCAATACATTTTAAAGATGTATTTATGGGGTTTTTTTGTTGTTGTTGGTTTATTTTGAGACCTGCCTGCAATTTTCAATTGCACCTAAATGATGTAGGTTCCAACTCTTATTTTAAAAAAATGACACAGGCACTTTGGGTCAGATTTATAAAGTATTTAAGCTTCTAAAGAAACTTAGAAGTACTTAGTGGGATTTACAGAAGCGCCTACTCTATCAGAGTCAAGTGCCTAACCTTCTTCGGCATTTTTGTAAATCCTTCTAGGTGCCTATGTGTATCTTTAGGTTTAACTTTGTAAATCTGACCTGTAGGAGCCTATGACTTGCAATAAGATTAAGTCCTTTTTGAATATGGTACTTTGGCTTCTAAGCCACTTGGGCACTCTTCGAAATTTCACTCTGATTAAAAAAAGTAACTTCAGCCTGTGTGACCTCCTAAAAGTTCCTTTTTCACTACATAAAATAGGAGTCAAGTTAACATTTTTCAGTAAGTTATGAAATGGTAAAAAGATTATATATATATATATATATTTAAATGTACAATTGGGTCTCACCTTTTGCCAACACGTCTTTGATAGATGGATTATATCAAATTACACATCAAGACAAGTAAAGCTATAAATTAGGCTAAAAGTTTTGCTCAATTTGCTCCATCAGTAAAATCATATCTTTACTAAAATACATACATTAAAATTTATGAAGTAAATATTTGTCAAGAGCACTGTTCCCTCTAAGCTGTGCAAGTGTGCTTGCGCACACAGATCCTAAACCCTGCGCACATGGCAAAACACCGCACGCACAAAAATTTGCACACAAGCACAACAATTTCCACAGAAGAAATTTTTTGCACACACGGCCTGTCAAAAATTAGAGGGAACATTGGACAAGGGTTGTTTTGGTTTTGTTGTTGTTGTTGATTGGTTTGGTGACAACAGGTTCTATAACATAAAATATGAATAAATATTATGGTAGATAATTTACATTAGTTTCAGTCTTATAGGTTTTAGGAAATATGGGCTTGCTAAAGAAAATAAAGACAAAGGGCCAAATCCTTTGCTGCCATTACTCCATTCACTTCAATAGAAAAATGTCAGCAGAGGAGCTGGCCCAAAATATTTCAGTTAAAACCCATCTCTTTCCTTTCTGAAATATAGCAAAATTTATAATTAGTACATAATTCCATACCAAAAATACTGAGTAAGCTCTAAATTGTGCATTTTGTTGGTCTCACTTTATGTGCAACATTATGATCCTTCAAATTTGTTGATGGACTTATGTGCAAACACTTGTACGTGAGCTAACGTTTACATGCCCCTTTTACCCATGTAATATGTATGTAGGGAAGTCAGTGGAGTATAGGCATGTGTTTAAGTGCTCTGCTGAATTGGATTCTAAGCCATGATCAGCCAAATAAAATCTAAGGGTTTTGGCAAGTACTAGATAGACTTTTATGAACACAGCAGCCCTCAACTGCATTTTATGTAGTAATCGTCTTCTTTGCCTTCATGTTATCCTGTCAGTCAGGGTCAGTGGCTCTTGTTTTTCATCTCCAATCATTCTTGTCAAGTCCATCTTCCAAGCTGATACCAACATTCTTCAAGTTCTCCTTCACCATCACAAACTACCTTTTTCAGAGTCTTCTTTGTGGACTTTGTCCAATGGCTACTACCTCTTGTACTCTGACCGACAAATCCTATATCCCATCATCTCACATGTCCCAGCCCTCTTAGTTGATACTCCTTCAGGCCTTCTGTGATGGAGACTACCTATATCATGGTTCATACCATTTCCTTATATAGCTTATCAGCTCTCATCTTACCTAGTGTTCACCTGAGCATTCTCATTTCTGCAGTGTGAAGTAGTTGTTTTTCCCTCTTCCTCGCTGGCCAGCATTCTGACCCATATGTCGTGGCTGGATTAATTGTGGTCTTATAGTTTATTTGGCATATTCTTATCTTAGATAATTCCCATCAACTCTTTCCATTTGCATGTGACTCCTAATATCCTCATCCACATTCCCATCATGGCATAACACTGAACCTAGGTTTTTGAATTACAGCATGGACTTTAACTTGATACTATCTACTTTTACGGCTTCTTGTCTTCCCTCTAAATGAAACCTCATGTTTTTTTTGTCAAGTGATACATAAAGCATATTCTTCTAATGCAACCCTCCATCTTTCTAGATCCTTTTTTTAGTTCGTATTTATCTTCAAGGCACAATGTAATGTCATCGGGAAAGAGAATGGAGCCTCTCGCCTGATCCCCTGGAATGCTGTCCATTACAATCACAAATAGGAATGGGCTTAAGGATGATCCTTGATATAGACCTTTCCTCACACTGACTGAATCACTGCAGCCACAACTGCTTCTCACTAATGTTCTGCTACCCACATACATACCCATGATAGTCTGAACATATGTCTCTGGCAGATTGTGTGAGCACAGAGCATATCAGTGCTCTAGGAACTGTTATAAACCTTCTTTATGTCCACAGAAACTAAAAGCAATACCTTACGTTTCTCACTGTACATCTCCTGCAATATTCAGGCTGCAAATGCTGCATTCATTGATGACCATTGTGTTATAAACCCAATTTTGGTCACTTTCTTGATGTTCTGGTTCTTCATGGAGTCTTGTTTTGATAATTCTTTCATTGTGTGACTCATTAACTTGATAGGTCAGTAATTATATTCTTGCACATAGTAAAAATAGGTCAAAAGACTGGATTTGGCTTCATGAAATAACATCTGAATGCAGATTTTGAACATCCTCAGATTTGGTGTCTGGGGTAATATTTTCAAAAGCACCTAAGTCCCATTTTCACAAGTGGCTTACTCACTTAGGAACCTAAGTGCTGTGGAAAGTCTCTATATTGTTGCTGAGATACCTCAGTTACAAACTAAAGATAAACAGAAGCTGAAAGAATATAAGATGAATGCAATATAATGGTGAACTTTCAATGTACACTGTAAATCTGTTCAAATCTTTCAGGTATTTTCTGACATTGAGATGCTCCATATAAGTTTTTCCAGCCAGCTCTACACATAACATCTTACGTTACTGTGCAAAGAACTTGGCTTCTACCATTTAGTCTTTTCTAGCAAAAGCACATTTCACAAGTATTGAAAAAGTAATTGAAAAAGATCATTCTAATTTAGGTATTTCACTATGGAAGTATTTTGGTAAATCACCCAAATCTTTTCCATTTGTCATGAACTCTGAAAGGCCAGGCATTTTAGACTGTCAAATAAGGACAGGTCTTAAAACTGAGATTTTTTATGGAAAATGTTGATGATCATAAAGTTTAATATTTTCAATATTAAGAATAAAATATAAACTAGCTCCTAGCTTATCAGCATAGATATCTATTCATTATATTCTTTCTCTGAAGAATCTGATAATTCTCAATTTACTCTCCTGTTCAGAAGAGGGTTAAGACAATGTTACCATGATTAAAGGTTTTCCATCATTATAAAGAGTTTAAAGTGGTCCAGCACAGTTGCCCTAATAGTTAAAATGACGAAATATTAAGGCCTAAATTTTCATAAGTGACTAGTGAATTGGGGTGCCTCCATTTTTCAATACCTAACTTGGAGACCCTTTAAACTAGGCCTGAGTTTCAGAATGTGCTAAACTTATCTGAAAATCAGGCCCCTTTACAGATGTCTCAAGTACAGCACCAAAAACTCAGGGCCCCCAAATCACTTGTCAAAGGAGTTTGCTATTATGATCTGTTGGTGGACAGTGGAAAGAGTGGACAAGAGATCTTTCATAAGCTGCTAAATCAGAATCCACAAAGACAAAAGCTACAGCTCTCTACTACTATCTGTTAGCGAACAGGGGAAAGAATGGCTCCAGGAAGAGTTTGTTTGCATATGGCATGCCCCTTTAAGGTATGTCTGCACAGCAAGAGGCAGTGAGTCTCAGACCCTGGGTCAACAGACTTCATCTCTCGCTGCAGCAGTGAAATGGCTGTGTCAGTGTTGCAGCTCAGGCTGGAGTTCAGGCTCTGAATTTGAGCCCCCTCCCTAGGATTCAGAGCCCAAGCTCCAGCCTGAGCTGCAACATGGACACAGCTATTTTAGCACCATAGCACAAGTCCTGCAAGCTCCCCAGGGTCTGAGACTCACTGCCACTCACTGTGTAGATGAACTATTGAGGGCCTGGGGCCCAGTCAATGCTGGCTACTGAGGAGGCACACCTGAGCAGGGATGGGGAAGATTCCCTATAAAGAGCAGCTGGAAGTGGAAGAGGAGGGGGCTAAGAGAGTTGCAGGGACTGCCAGAGTCAGAAAAAAACCTGAGGGAAGAAATGAAGGCCAGCAGGGGGAGGTTGACAGCAGGGCTCTGCAGATCTAACCAGGCCACAAGAGGGTGCTTGGGAGGAGCCAGGCCACAACATGGCACTTTGGTGAGACAGCAGAACATTACAAGAACTCTGAATTGGCAGGGTAGTGGGACTGAACAGAGAGAGAGGAAAGGGGTACTTACCTTGTGGCAAGGTCTCTCTGCTCCATGGTTCATATGCCATTGATCTTCCTCCACTGAAGACTTTGGGAAGAGACAAGACAGAGGTTTCTTCACAGTCAGAGGCGGTGGTGAAGAGGGACTTTGCTGAAGCTGCAGAGCACAGCAACTGCTCTGAGTGAACTCTGGTAGGGGCCCTCCTGCAGAGCCCCAATATAGCTTAAATCACTGTAACTGGGTTAAATGGGGGCACCTTAGGACCAGAACAGGTAGCACTTCTTCTAGGGTTTAGAGATACACCTTTTTCTGACAATCCTGACTTGTGGGACTACTCTAACTACTGTCAACAAACCATGAGTGAGGTGTAGCATCAGTAAGGTGTTGGCAGAAGGGCAAAAGTATGTGTTAACGGGACATTTGATTATCAGACCTTCACACTGGTGGATGGGTGACTGAATTCAAGGTCTATTGTCAAAGATGCCAAGAACATCCCTGTTTTACTTAGTGTTCAGTTGGCTCATATACTGTTGCTGTGTTCCCTTGTCCTCTAATAAAATTCTCTCTCTCTCTCTCACTCTCTCTCTCTCTCTCTCTCACTCACACACACACACACAAAACTTGTGAATGCAGAAGCATGGCCTGTTAAGGGTGCCATGGAAGGTATTTATATTTTCCCAGGTTCCTGGATGGGAGCTTTGAGCTGCTGGTGTTAATAAATTTTTAAGAGGAACTCCTAGATATTTGAACTTGACCCTTATAATTGTCAGCAGCCCATGGCAGATGGGTCACATTATAACTCCATCAACCACTTTACTCATTCCAGAAACAGATCATATGCTTTCTTCAAGAAATAGTGTTTATTATACTAGATCAGCAATTCACTTGAATGCTCAGGCATGAGCACTCTTCTGTGATATTTAAGGGTTTTTAGGTGGCTTCCAATCAGTCTTTGGCAATCATTCCTGTCTTTAACAGGAACGCTTCATATGCATTACTACCAGATAGTACTTTATACAAATCCAGTAGCTAAGCAAATTTTATCATTGAGAGATCAAAGCATAAAATGATATTTATGTTATGATTTGTTTTTATCACAAAGGACAGAACTACAGGACAGCAGTACCATAACAAATGTGCCAAGCCCTTATTGACCCCAGGACTTATTGCTGTTATCACAGATACTGAGTTTGTGTATTCTGCCAGATTCCATTAAGTTCTATATATAATTTTCTGTTGATTCAATCTCAGCCTCAGATATGTGGTTGACCTATTGATGTTATAGATTCTGCACCATATTTTCTCATGAACATGAAAGGTTTCTATATTTGTCTCGTGCTATTTTAGAGGAGTACAAAGAGGAATTTATAAACAACACACACAGTGCTCCTTATTTTTGCTAAAATTTCTGACAGAAACAGGTGTGTCAGTTGTTGTGGGATGGAGTCCCAATAATAATTAGTTTGCTGTTTGACTGCCAAATGGAGCTCTAAGAACTGCCAGTTCTCTCTGCCAAGATTAAATAATTCACAAACTCCAGGGAAAGGAAGAAGATTCCATCGTGAAATAACTGATTTTAACTAATAGCTCCTTCTTTGGTCTAGGGAGTCAATACCAATGTTGTGATCAGTTAAAAGTCTGAGTTTATTCTATAACATTGTATGTTGTTCATGGTAAAAAGAAAACTACCCTTTTTTAAAAGGTTGTGATTGGTCGTCTCTGCCCCACACTGGCAACAAGAGGGATAAGGAGAGCCTGTAGACCCAGTTGACCTTGTCCCAATACATCTGCAGCCAATGTCAGGTGTGGAGAGAAGAACTAAAATGGGGAGATCTAGCCTAGTTCTGGGCTTTACAGGAAAGACAGCAGAGCTCTGCCACTTCATTGATATGGGGAGCCTGGTTCCAGCCGAGAACCTAAGGAAGCTTGCTACCTGGAAGAGATAGCTGGTGGATGGGATGACTAGATCTAGGAAAACTGCCAAAAGGGAACAAGCTATCTGGCCCAAATCAGTGAGGGTCCTCCCAACAAACCCATAGATGACCTGAATTCTGAATTTGCTGTTTTCCTTTCTGTTTTGTGTTCTGACACCCTGGAAGGGGTAAGACTTGAACAAGCACCAGGGAACCCAATCTGTGAGAGAGAATGCTTGAACCACCTGCAGCAGGGCTAGCCATGCTGTGATAGGCCACAAGCGGCTGGATCCTAGATAACCCAGTTACCATCTTATCTGTTTCTTGTTACCCTCAGCTCCTAACCTTTCTTAAATATTTCCTCTAATGAGATTGGCCTCAGCACAACATAGAAAGGTGCACAGTATTACAGAATTTTCCCCTTTTCTACATGTACAACTACCATATCTTTTGTCCCTGAACCATAGCACTTGTTGAAAATGAAGAGAGGATATAATTGCAAGCCTAGCAGCTGACCCACCATTAGATATGTCTAAATAATACATAATATTTAGACCTTTCATATATACACACAAGTTATAATCTTATATGCCCTAGACAAAGAGCATACTGAAAACAATCATCCCTCACTCTTCATTAGAGGCCTACTCTAGAGAGGATAAGGAAGAGTGTCCTAGAGGAAGCCCCAGAGAAGGAAAATGGGGAGAGGTTTTTTTGAAAAAGATTGGAGATTGTATAGGGAAGCTCCTGTGGGAAATAACAAAAGACCTGGGCAACCCTAGAAACAATTGGTTGTGCCCACCCAGCACCATGGGGAATTAATGTTGTTTGCACATGACTGTCCTTTTGCTGGACAGGTTGAAGAAAAATTTCTATTGGCCAGGAATACAGAATGATGCGAGGAATTATTGTAGGTCTTGTGAATTATATCAAAAAAGGAAAAGGCCTGCAGGACCCCAGAAAGTTCCTCTATGTCCCTTGCCTGTAATAAAGAGGCATTTCTGAGGATAGCAATGGATATTACAGGCCCTATGGCACATCCTATCCACCAAGGAAATAAATATATCTTGGTGGTGGTGGATTTGACCACTAGATATCCTGAAGCAGTAGCTCTGTCTAATATAGAGGCAGAAACTGTGGCAAGAGCCATTTTCACTATGTTTATAGAGGGGTTTCCCAAAAGATATTTTTTCTGACTGTGGGTCAAATGGCATGTTGCAGCTATTCAGCGATCTATGGAAGTTATGTAGGGTGAAACAGCTTCCCAGAAACCAATGGCTGGTGAAAAGATTCAGTGGGACCCTAAAATCCATGCTGGGCAATATCCCAACATTTTCAACACTCTGCTTGCAAAGAAGGGAAAATGGTAGGCTGGCATCTCTGTACGTGTGCAGTCTCACTGCTTTCTCACAGAGGTGCAACCTTAATTCTACATTTCCATCCCCTGGAAATGTTTCTAACATTGGTCTTTATGTGCACTGGGCAGTTGGTGTGGCAGGGCTGTTTTTAATTTAGTATTTTTGAATGTCAATAGGCATTTAAAATATCGATATGTGCCTGCAGCCATAACTGTATCATAACTCTGTGTGTGCATGCATCCAATATATTTGCTTTTTTGTATATTAATCAATGGTGTTTATGGTTCTAAGTCTGGCTTTTTTGTTTGTTCATGTGGAGTATTTTTTTGTGACTTGTTAGTATCAGGACCCTCAAGATTTTGCAGTCTTAATGAACTCTTTTTATTTCTGTCCCTTCAGCAATGCTAGGTTCTGAAGCAAAGGACATATCAGGAATATTAGCCATTTTTGGTAAAGAAATTACAGTAACTTTTAATAATACCTGTTATATAGAACTTTTTCATCAGTAGTGTTTCATAATCTTTAATATATTTATCCTCACAACAGAGAAAAACTGTTAAAAGCATGAGCAGAATAGACCAGCACTTGACCAAAATTCAAAGTGCAAGTGCTTTTAAAGCAGATCAAATAAGAAATGCAGCTCCTGATGTGCCTTTAATTCCAGACAAAGGAAAAATACCTTGAGTGGCATTCCACACCTTTGAGAACTCCCAGTAATGCCATAAGCAGATACACAGTCTTTGGGTTTATATAAAAAAATAGCATGTTCTTTGTAGAAAAACTATAGAAGAAAGGAAAATGACAGCCTGCAGCTCTGACATTGTTGAGCTGGCTTTGGATTTAAAAAATTCCATTTGGTGGATATAGCTCTTAGTGCTCACATCCCATTGGCTAATACAAGGGAGAGAGCTAAAGAGAAGAATAGACATAGCTTAAGTACTCCTGAGCAAATTCAGAAAGATAGATAGAAATTTCTGTCTCTTCTCTCTTCTCTGATTTTTACCTGAAGCTCTAAAAACTCACACATACTAGAAACAAAAAGGAACAGCCTGCAAGCCTCATGCAATGGGGCCACCCAGCAGTGCAGATCTAAGCTTCTCCCCACTTCTGGGGGTAAAGGGAGGGCTGAAAGGAGTGAGTATCTTCCTCTGTACTACTCATTTTTTTTTGTTGTTGCTTGTTTTCTTCTTAGCTGTCCACAGCTGTGACTTCTCCTAATCCAGTCAAGCTAATGGAGTTATGGTGGTTTATACTTAGGATATGGTCAAACAATATCTTGGTTTGGTAAACTGGTAAATTTGTCCGGAATGTTTGAAAACCACTGGAAGAAACTGGAGAATGGTAGCAGAATTAGGTCGTGTCAAAACTCATAAAGTTCAGCATTCAGGTCTTGTTTGGATGCCCATTCAAAAATGTGTGTGCTGATGTGATGGCTGTCATTTTGGTTGATACACTGAGGATTGCACTGGAGACTTCTAGAACTAAAAGTGTGAGCTGTTATAGCTTGAGCTAACACTAGGTGAGGCTGTAACAAACTAATGTGCTCTGTGGGTTGGACATGGAGGGGGATATGTAACACACACTCACCAGTGGTTACAGTGAAACAAGCCATCTAATCACCTCAAACCTGTAAAATTGAGCAGAAAATCTCACAATCTCAGGTTCTCTCATGTTATTGCTGGTATTTCCATTTCTGGTCTAAGTCATAAATTCTAGGAAAACAGTTTTTCCTCAGTGTTTTTACCACATACAGTTCCTGTCCTGCTAGTGAAAGGAATTACTTATTTAAACATTTCACACCATTTTGAGGCGGAGTGGCCTCCATCCAAGGAGGATTGGGAGGAACCACTCTCTGCCCCCTGCTAGGCAGGGCCATGCCTGGTCCAGCCCCCAAGCCAGAAGCACTTGCCACTGCTAAGGCCCTGGGCTGGGACCAGGGGGGAGTAGGGTGGGCCAAGTTCTCCCTATACACTTCTGCTCACAAACTTACACATTGTCCATGAATTTGTCTGTGTAAACCCTGCTGGTGCACACTGAGGCTTCCCTAGCATGCTTTGATGTAGCACTGTTTGAACCAGCACTATACTAAAGTGTACTAAAGAACTAGCAGGTTCTACCTGAACCAATTAATTTGTAACACATTAGTGCACTTTAGACATCACACGTCTGTAAGGTGCATTACCCCACCCTAAATACAAACCTTGAGTTTCTGTCCAGTGCCTTAACCACAAGACCATCCTTCCTCTCAAATGTAAAATGATCATGATTTTTACAGATTCACAAATTTGGTAAATATGCAGTTTATTCTACCTTTACTGACAATGTCCGCCTTCAAGGGAATTTTCTGAATGTTGAAGTCTAAACATTAATATTTAGCATAGTACTCAGCTTTTCCACATTGTAAAGCACTACAAAAGTTTTTCTAAAATTGCAAAACTTCTCCTCCATTCCAGTTGGTCATGGGCTTTTTGGTGCTTCATTTCTTCTGCGACACTTATTGGAGTTCTTCAGTCAACCATCATTAATGGCTAATTTAATTAGCTTCAGTCTTGGCACTTGAATTCAGTGGAGATTCCCTTCAGAGTCTTGGAACTTATACGGTACATTATTTCCTTTATTGCTGATCATACCATGTAACTGGCTGTGATATTCCTTCTACAGAGATTATGGCTTTTTATTTCTATGAAAAATGATCATCGCGAATGAATCTGGAGTCACTGATGAGTATGGAGAACTAGGGTTTCTTTTAATTTCTTTAATTGTAAAAAGAATTGGAATTAAATGTGGAAATTTGGGAAGCTGTGGAAACATTATTGGAAATTTCCTTGCCTCTTCAGTCACAGAGATCTAAATGGTCTTCTGCTGACAGTTACAAATCTTTAGTTTTTTGGTTTATTTTGTAAATATGAAAAAAAGAAAAAAAGAAATATTAATCATTGCAGATGTGGCTGATGTAAACATTGGAAGGTTTATATTGTCTAACACTAGTAAAAATTGTGATGGGATTCCCTGGAGATGGGAACTTCACAAGGAGGCAACAAGGTTTGGTCAGAAAGGAAACCTAGCTTCACTTCCAAGAGAAGGATCACGTGCATTCAATTTCTCACAAGAATAGACAGTGAAAATGCCAAAGGAGACTTGGCTAAGGTAGTGAGAATCAATGATGATTCAATGTCTTTCTGTAGAGACTTCTACTGGTGGGAGCTACAGCCTGGTGGAAATGAATGCTGCCTTTCACCCCCACAAGGCAGAGGTATAAATATCTCCTACCACCACACGCAGTAAATCTCCACTAAGGTGTCCTGGGTTCAGCTGTTGCAAGGTAACCCATGGAGTATAAATCATACCACCCTGCACCATTCTTGCTGGATTTAGCCCACTGACTGAAAAGCTCTATGACAGGAACTGAGTAAATTTTTCAAAAATGGCAAATTTTTAAAGATGCCTAAAGATGTCAGTGGTCCCCAGCCTTTCTGTGGGAATAGCATATTCCTATTCCCAGAAGACTGTGGCGGGTGCCAGACTCCCTGCCGCCGAAATGCAGCTGAGACTGTGGCAGGCGTTGCCATTTCTCAGCGGCATTTCGGCAGCGTGGTGTCCTGTGGGCGCACACAACTGCCCCAGCGGGCGCCATTGCACCTGCGGGCACCGCGTTGGGGACTCCTGATGTAGATAGTCATCCATACAATTGATTTCAATGGGAATTAGGTGCCTACATGCTTTTGAAAAATCCCAGTAGGCACCTAAATACCTTTAAAAAATCTGGCCCGAAGTCTCCTTTTACATTTTTTTTATCTTCAATGAGACTTAGGTGCCTAATTCACTTCTGAAAATGTAACTTAAGTTGCTAAGTTACACAGGCACATTTGAAAATTTTACCTTGGGTCTCAAAATGATATTGCCATAATGCTATAAATAGTGATGAGCAAAACTCAAACACATCCCACAGATCAGGTGCTATCTAAGGAGGGGGCAGGGGGAACAAACTAACCTTGGGTCAGTAAAATTGGAATGGTACCTGATGAGAACAGGGTCACAAGATTTTCAGTTCTTCAGCTACTTGTCTAAAAATAAGCATCTTCATGGTATTCAAGCACTTCAGCTTTTGTATCAGTTCATAACCTTATGAAGGGTTTAATTGTAATATTGGTTCTATAAATGGGAAAAGATTCAAAGAAGGTATGCATTCTCACACCCCCCCCCCCACACACACACTTTTCTTTCCCCAAACATCATGTCCATCTAGTTACAAACCATCTAGTTACAGATCTATACTGAAAGTTCCAATGCCTTTAATTACAGAGCTGGGAATCAGAAATATGATTCTAACAAGTATTTTATTACCCAGTATTGCTGCTTTTGTCTTTTATTTATAAGTATTGTTTTTCCAAGAAGACCAAATTAGCATGCATTGTTTCCAATTCAAATCTTATATGGTCTCCTTGAAATTTAGTGGGGAGCCCCCAACAAGTCCAAAGTCCCATTGTATTAGGTATTCATATACTTTCACACCATAAGACATAATCTTGGCCTTTTACAATCTTATTAAACAAGACATACAAAGGGCATGAGAAAAGAAGATTTGTCTCGAATTTACACATGGGTAATTAAGGAACAGAGATGTTAAGTGACTTGCCCAAGGCCACAAAAGCATAGCTAGAAATTGAACCGAGATCTCCTGAGTCCCGGGACCATGCTATAACCACAAATTTATCCTTTCTCTTTCTAGATTGTTGCAGAATGTGTACTTATTTTTCAAATGTAGCAAGCTGCTGGCCTGGTTCAACCCCCTTTAATGTTTATTAGGCCTCTGGCACAGTTAAAGGGGTCATAGACGTCTAGCTGAAATAATCTATATTTTTTTCCAGTCACTCTGACCATTGGATTTAAACACTCAAAAAAGTGAGTTGTCGTGCACATGCAAAGATTTACTGCTTTGTTGTAAGATGTTGCAAAGTCAGGGAAAAGATCATTAGCTGCACGTGAAGCCACACTTGTTCGTTTATTTAGCTGGTGTAAAATATTGGCTACTGTGTCTTCTGTACCTTTCAAGTTATTAAAAGGACATTAGCTGCCTTTTTTTAAGGTCAACTGTGAACAGTTCTTAATGACAGGTTTCAGAGTAGCAGGCGTGTTAGTCTGTATTCGCAAAAAGAAAAGGAGTACTTGTGGCACCTTAGAGAATAACAAATTTATTTGAGCATAAGCTTTCGTGAGCTACAGCTCACTTCATTGGACGCATTCAGTGGAAAATACAGCGGGGAGATTTATATACACATGAGAACATGAAACAATGGGTGTTACCATACACACTGTAACGAGAGTGATCACTTAAGGTGAGCTAGTACCAGCAGGAGAATGAAACCACTAGTATTTAGCTATCGTATCCAATTTCTTTTGAAATTGTGCCACATGTGTGAAAAGGGATGAGTTTTTCCCCTTTATTATGCCAATCCTTTAATCCTTCTGATCCTGCACTGCATTTTTTACATTTGTAATTTGTACTGAATATTGTACAGTAATAAAAGAGTAACAGATTCACAAAATACAAAAATAAGATAGATAAGATTCATACCAGGCCTTCACTAATACCAGAATGAAATTAAGAAAGAAATTTATCTGACTGTATTAAATATATTATGCAGAAGCCACTCGTTAAAAAGCTAATTCCAGTTTTATAGGTATAACATATTCCAGAGGTATTTCTGTTTCTAAGTATATGGAATATCTTTGGAATCAGTAATATCTTTCGAAGCTGAATTAACATTTTACATGCTCCTGTTGGATGCATACAATGTAACTTTAGTGGCACACAACATGCCATTACTAGTAGTTGCTGATCAGAAGCTACAAGGCAAAAGTCGTGATGAGATCTTTTACAAGCTATTGATATTACAGATGGCTAAATAATTCATTAAGAATATTTGTTATGCATTTTAAGCAAATTATTTGCATATGCGTTTATATTTTTAAGATAATAGAATCTAATGCTGATTTACAAAGTTATTTAGGCACTTCAATGGCAGTTAGGCATCTAGGTTGCTAGTATATTTACAAAAAAACACCTACATGAGCTAGTTGCATCCTTAGGAACCTACCTATCTTGTTAAGCGCATTTGCTATGTAATTATTTGCTATGTAACATGTGCACTTGCTATGTCTTCACTAGCAACGTTAAAGCTCTACCATGGCAGTGCTTTAATATGGCTGTGTAGTCACGGCACCAGCGCTGGGAGAGAGCTCTCCCAGCGCTATAAAAAAAACACCTCCATGAGGGGAATAGCTACCAGCGCTGGGAAACTTGCAGCTCGGGGCTGGGGGAAGGTGTTTTTTCACACCCTGAGTGAGAAAGTTGCAGCGCTGTAAAGTACCAGTGTAGGAAAGCCCAAGTTAGCCACACCTGCCTGTGCACCCTGCCTTCCATATGTTAAGAATCCTGGTAAAATGTGCTAAAAATTGTACCAAAAGTAACACATATTTGTCCCTCATAACTTGATCAAATCGAAAACAATTATTACCAGACCAACAAAGGTACTTTTCTTTGCTGATGACTATTTCCCAGTCACATTTCAACAGCCTATTCCCAGTAGTTTGTGTTACAGTGTTCATGAAAATATATTTCAAGAATTTTTTTTTATAATGTTGAAAGTGTTGGGTGGTTGGTTCCCCACTCTCCTCTCATTTGAAAATGGTTGAACTATTTTTTGCTCAGACTTCCCAAAATACAGACTAGAACTTGAAACATTTTAGCCTGATAAATGAATGCTCTGGGAAGATCATGAGGAACTAAAAATAGAGTGTTACCTGGTAGAAGTGAAGCAACCCTAACTATAGCTGTCACCGGTACTTGGGCTGTAGTGCTCAGTTCATACATATGTTCAGTTCAGCATACATAGATATGAGCCTAAATGCATGCTTGCACTTGAAAATTAATGCAGATTAAGGCAGGGATGAATTTGAAGTGCAGTAGCTGTTCCTGAAGAACTTCATGAATGGACACACTTATTCTGGAACAAGAGTGCCGTGTAGCCACTGTATAGTAGGTTAAACAGGAACAAGGAACACTTCTTCCTGCATAAGCGTGTCCAAAAATGGAGTTAAGCAAGAACAACTCTGTGTAGTCAAACCCTTTAAATCTAGTGGGACTAGTCATGTGCTTAAAGTTAAAAAACATGCTTAAGTACTTGCAAATTGGGGTCATATTGCACCCATTTCACACCTTTTGTGAAGTGGCTCTAAAATGCTACCATCTGTGTGTTTTACACACATTTTGCACTTGGATTGCACCAGTGAGTCAGGGCCTAGGGATAAGTTCTGTGCCTTAACTTTAAATGTTGTAAATTTTATCAGTTTTGCACTATGATATTTTTTCATACATTTTCCATCTAAAAAATTATAATCCATTAAAAAGAATGAAGCTCTATAATATTAATCCACTTATGATTAGACTCAGCAATATGTTCCAGCTGCTGTGCACTGCTCTGGTAATGCACAGCAAAGACAGACCCAGTTTCACTGGCCAATAAAATGAGGATTATAGCTGTTTTGCATCTCCAAAGTGGCTCAAAGCAGCTGGAGAGTCTCACTGAATCTGGTCCATAGTTGTTTCGGGGTTAGAGTTGTGTTCAGTCTTCCCCCTCTCCCCCCTTCCATCTGTAAAATCACTCTGTAACATATACAATGCAGATTATATTTGATCACTGAAGTCATTTTGGTTGCTGTGCTGGAGGTCACATGGGTAAGCCTTTGACCGGTAGTAATTTTAAACCATTATTTGTAGCTCTATTAAACAGCAGGAAAGAGGACAAAAAAGGTGGGTAATTGGTCTCTGTCCATTGCAAACTGTGGAAATTGATCTGGCTTCAGGCTGGGAGCTAAAAGCAAACTAATGCATAAAAGAGGATGGATCTCTACTGCATTGTGTTAACATGCACGAGACACATTTTTCTTCCTTTTTCCACGTACTTTAGAACTCCAGGCCGTATTGCTTACACCAGTGTAAATCACTCAATTGAAATTACACTGGGTATATACCAGTGTCATATAAGGCAGTGGTTCTCAACCAGGGGGCCATGAGCAGGTTTCAGGGGGGCCGCCAAGCAGGGCCAGCATTAGACTCTCTGGGACCTAGGGCAAAAAGTCAAAGCCTCACCATATAGGGCTGAAGCCAGGGGCCCTGATCCATGCCACCCAGGGCTGAAGTCAAAGACTGAGCAATGTAGCTTCATGTTGACCTGTTTGCTACCCACCCTAACACTGGCCTGGCTTTTATATGCAGAAACCCACTTGTTCTGGCATAGGTGGGCTGTGCAGTTTTTATAGCATGTTGCGAGGGTGGGGGTGGGGGGGTTGTCTCAGAAAGAAAAAGGTTGAGAACCCCTGGTATAAGGGAAGCAAATCCCAAATTCCCAAAAAAGTAGTGACATGGAACTGGCAATTTAGATCTCGGGGCTGATTCTCCTCTGCCTTTTGTGTTCATTTACACCTGAGCAATGTATATAAAATGTTCCTACTGGTATCAGTGAGTGGAGAATTATCATCAGAGAGTGGGACTACCCACTGCACAAATGTATATAAATGCACTGGAGACAATGCAGGAAGAACCCTTGATTTTTTATTTTGCTGCAATTTTAATAGACTTTGAAAGTTTTAAAATACCAAACTGCTAGTTATTTCCATATTAAAGCTATATTACCTCAGGATAACTGATCCAGATAAACTTAAGTCCACCAACTTTTTTTGTTTGTTTTGGTTGATTGATTTAAAAAAGCCAATCAAGGCTATGGCAGTTCTGTCTGAGTTCTGTCTGGGTACAGATAACAGGATTCAGTCCTAATTGTATACCAAAATATATCTGACTTGTGCCACAGTGATGTGCCGTTATTACAGATGTTCCAAAGCATCCTTATTAGTGTTGAAAAATTGTACATATCTTTAAATAAGATAATAACTGGGTGTGCCAATGATACTGTCCAACCCTTTTACATGATTAGCTCAAATCTACCCTTAAGAGAAAGCTTATTGCAGTTACTACATAAATCCCGGAATTACTATTACATTTGCTTTAAAGGGCCCTTCTAGCTTTAGAAATCTGGCATTAACACGATGTGTTTTCCATTACAATGACAAATACATGGTGGAACACAAATCCCACTTGCGAGCCTAAGCTGTTTGAAGGGTTTTAGTATCAGCCTCTCATTTCTAGAAGGTTGGATTAAGAAATAGAAAAGATGCTCCTATTGCAAAACTATAGCTGGTGTATTAATGTGCATCTGCATGTCAAGAATATAAACAGTGCTTGAAAGGCCAAGCTTTTATATTGCATATGGCATTCATATAGATTTCTCATTATACTGAAAAAAGAAAAGGAGTACTTGTGGCACCTTAGAGACTCACAAATTTATTTGAGAAAGCTTATGCTCAGATAAATATGTTAGTCTCTAAGGTGCCACAAGTACTCCTTTTCTTTTTGCGGATACGGACTAACACGGCTGCTACTCTGAAACCTGTCATTATACTGAGACACTGATGTTTACTTGTGTCAAAAGACACTTTTCCTGCATGAACCCCACTAGATTCGTCTCTTCAAAAAAGCAACAAATCAAAATTGTTTTCTTACATGGAAGAAAGAGAAGTTGCCTTTAACTACCTTTTCTTTTTTTAAAATTTCTATAGTTTTGATATCTTTTGGACCTGATTCTCTTTTCACTTACATCATTGTGAATCAAAAGTAACTCCATTGAAGTAAATGGAGTTACACGGTTGTACAACTGATGTGCGAGAATAATCAGGACCTACATGCTTAATTCAAATCTGTTGCAAGTTGTTAAATTATTCCCAAATATATAAAGAGAAGAAGACACAAGCTGCAGATCAGCAATGAACTCTTTCTGTGTTATTTCATGTTTCTATAGAAAGACAGCCTTAAAATAACTGTTGCCTTCCTATCATTTTTAAAATGGGTTGTTAATGTGTTATTCGTTCTTGGCAAACATTACATTGTGAATCCAGAAAGCAGCATACAGCAGCACAGCTTACCAATGCAGATGCGCCGCTGTAAGATCTCTTGTGTAGCTGCTGTAAACCAACGGGAGAGAGCGTTCCTGGTGACATAATTAAACCACACCAAACAAGTGGCAGTAGCTATGTTGGCGGGAGAAGCTGTCTTTTTTCACACCCCTGAGCAACATATGTTTTGACGACATAAATAGTAGCGTAGTCCTGGCCTAACAATAAATAATATACTGCTACCTGTAACTGGGTGAAAGGATTTGTCTATTGTACAATGCTGTTGGTAGGTATTGGGCCCGATTACCATCAGTGGAAGCCTTAAGGGATACTGAACTTGTTCTGTAGTGTTCTCGAACATTAAGTGACTTACGACTGAGGTTTTTATTTATTTATTTGCTTTTATTGCAAAGCCCAGGCTTGTATGGCTGCAAGGGAACCGTAAATAACCTGTGAATGTTAGGAAAGAAACAGGTGACAAGCTTTCAATCCCAATGGTCAGTTATCATTTATTAGGACAAGCTGAAGGAAAAAGTGGTGACTAGATTTCATCACTAGTGGTCAGTTTGCATTGCTTCCATTTTAACACCTGTCTGTGCAAGTGAAAGGATTCAAAACTTTTTTTTTTTTAATAAAAGCAAGATTCTTCTTTACATATTGCCGTTCTCAAGTTAGGGTAGCCTGTGGCTATGGACTTTGCATGGATTCAAAGGCCAGCTCTGCTCTTGTAAGGTGCATCCTTAATATCGCAATAGGTTAAGGGTGACAATCTTTAGCTCTAAACACTTAACCCCTGTTAAGTTTAGTGTTATCTGATGGCAATGTAATTCATTACATTCCCCCTCTGACAGTAAAATACCAAATTCCCTCGTTGCAGTTGATTTTTGGAGCCTGGAAGAGCGGGATGAGACTTGCATTAGCATTTTGGTTTATTCTTTTGTTTCTTTCTTTATAGTTTTTGATGTAATGGTAATTAGAAGTCAGGAAGAAATAAAAATCTAGTAAGATCAAACAATTTTCCTGCAGTTAATGGCTTACTTTCTAATGTTGATGTACAATATAACAGTCTGCTTGAACCACTTTTAAACCTGTATCACAATGGGAAACTGAAATAACACTTTTAAATAATTAAAAAATGAAATTAATTAAATTAACCCACCAGAGGCCTAATGTGATTATCACGGTCTCTGGAGTCAGCAGGAAATCCTTATGGGAATGGACTATTTCAGAGAGAAGAATATCTCCAGTATCAGTTGTTTAAAAATAACAAAGTGGCTCAGGCAGTTTTTAAATCCCACCAAACACACATGCCTTACCTACTCCTTGCAACCCAAAGCTATTTCCTTCACCTTTACCCCCCATACTTCTCCACAGGGCCCTACCTCTAATGAATTAAACAAACAAACAAAAACACTTAATTACAACTAAGGCATGAAAACTGCAAAAGCCATATTAATTACATATGTTTACTCATTTTTAGTGAGTTAGACTCCTTCCCTTCAACCACCGAATCACAGGTCATACTTCATCACTCAGGGTATGTATATACAACTGTGTAAACCCAGACTCAAGCCTACCCTCCCTTGCATCCACACAGCACCTGTTCTAACCTAGGGGCCTAGGACCCTGCAGGGCTAGAGGGTCAGAGTCTGTGTTAAGCTGGGACCTAGGTCCCAAGGTCTACTGCTTTCCTGTGTGCATGTGACTCGAGCTTGACTCAGGTCCTGGAAGTCCTCCAGTGTAGTCCAGAGTGCCTGGAAGCAGAGAAACAGCGCTGAAGGCAGCCAGCACAGCGGCCAGAAGTGCCATTACTGCTTGGCCAAGCGTGCTCCCACTTTTTACTCCGGCTCCTCTTTGCTGCTGTGTGGAGCTTGCCTGAAGCAGGGAGTAAAGTTGACAGGTGGGAGGCAGCTCCTGGCTGCCAGAATGTTAGGGGTCATTCCTCCCCTGGCCGTGTTGAGCCAGGTGCTCTGCCACTCCACCTCCCTGCTGGTCTATGCTTGGTCCCCACTCTGCTCTCTTGCCCTTGCTCCCGCACCCCCTTTGCCCTCCCTGGGGCTGCATATGCAGGGGTGCCAGGCTGCATGCACTGTCAGAGCGAGTCAGCCCCAAAACCTCCCCACACGCTTCTGCAGTGACAGCAGCTCCTCCTCACTGTGGGAAAGTTTTGGGGCTGGCTCCTACTCACCGCCCCAACAGTGCACAATGTCCTGGCACCCCTGCACATGCAGTCCCAGGGAGGGTGGGCAGTGGCAGAGAGTTGGGCAGGCACTAAGCAGGTCAAGCCTGGGCTTATGTTGCTGTGAGTGTACCCTGGAAGACTAAATTAAAAAGATAAAATAGGGTCACAATAGGATTTTTCATCTCTTTGCTGTTTGAATTCTCATAGGGACAGAGACGCTAAACTGAAGCAAGAGATCTCCCAGGGTTATCCTGGGTTTGCCTTAAAAGACGTTTTGAACTGACCGACCACTACAACTTGAACTGACCGCTTTAACCTGTAGAGAACTCCCTCATTTCTTTTTCCTAGTTAATAAAATGTTAAATAGCTTATTACAGGATTGGCTATGGTGTTGCCTTTCATGTAAGATCTAGGGTACCAATTGATCTAGAGTAAGACTGGTCTCTTGGGAATGGAAGCAACCAGAATACTTTCTGATTTTTGGTCTAAGTGACCACTTATCACTAAGTCCGGCTTGTCTGAGTGGCAAGGTAGAGGACAGCCTAAGGGGAATGTCTGTGACTCCATGGTAAGACTGAGATAGTGATCCAGAATTCACATTTGTTATTGGCTTGGTGAAATATAATTATAAAACATACCACCAGTTTGGGGTGTCTGCTCTTTTTTTGACAGTCTGTTCTGAGGAGGGCATTCTCAGTCATGAGTCACTCCAGACAGTGTGACAAACAGTTTGACCTTTCTCATTTTATATTGAGCAATCTTTGATTTTGAACCAGATAGACAGAGCATTGGCAGAGCAGTGAGGGGTTAAACTGAAAATACACTAATATGAAAAGTACTTTTAATTTCCTGAGAGAGAGAGATGAGAATTGATCACTAGGGTAGAGAGGGAATAGTTTCACAGGCACAGAATCAGAGTATGAGCCAATGAATTAGAAATAGTGTTATACAGGCAAAAACCAAAAAATGTTGTGTTTGCTTTGATTTTGAGGACAAGGTGTGGATATGTAGAGGGAGTGTAAATAACTTTTCCTTTAGTAGCTAACTGGACAATATATATGCCTGAGGCAATGAAAGCCTTTATAAGCAAGCTATTTATAACTGCTATTGCAATTATTAACTAAATGTTCCTCCATAGAGAGCTGAGAACAAAAAGCCTCCTGGTGTAAAGAATGTTCTAATGATAGAGAAATTCCCTGAGCTGACACTGATGAAGCAAATTATAATTTAAAAATAAAGAACACTTCTTTTAAGTTGTGACCCTCTGGATCCATTCCAAAGCTGTCAATTAGAAGGAGTGACAAAGTAAAAGAACTTGTGGTTACAGTGGTGTTACAGGGAGTAGAAGGCTCTGGAGTGGTGGTCTGACCATTAAATAAATGATGCACTTAAAAGTTAACCTTTAAAAAAATAATAAAAAAGATTGGTTTTACTCACTAGTAAGTGATTTATTTAGTACTTGGTAAAACCCTTGATATCCTCTTATCTCACCAAAGGCCACTAAGACTGTATGTCTAATGTTACTGTAGCTCTTTATTAGAGGAATGTTTCAATTCTGCAATCTGTCAGGGAACATCTTTGTTGGATTTTGAAAAGCTGGTAGGCATCACATACTAACTCCAACTAAAAGACCCAAATCTTGCTCCCCTTAATCTCTGAAAAATGGCTGAATATGAGTGACATATTTAGCTGTTTCTCTATTTTACCAGTCATTTTCACCTACTACTTTCTGATGCCTGTCACCTAAGTAAAGGCACTTATGGATATGAGTAAGTTACACAAATCCCCGATGCAGCTCCATTGACTGTGATGTGAAACCAATGGGACAACTTGTAGAAGTTAAGCTACACTTTCATGTGTTTGAAGGATCCAAATATGGGTGATAAAGTTGCATGTGTCAGAAAAAGAAGCAAGCTGAAGTTATACCTTGAATAGTTTTCAAATTAAGAATGTCCCTTCCAGAATCAAATTCCACATGTCATTCGTAACAGCTTGAAAAGAAGGAAGTTGGTGTGGAGAGCAGCAAGCTTAATATAAATAGGGCCCTGTCCTTGGAAGACTTACTGTGTCCTTAGCTTTACAAGCGTGAGGAGTCTGATTGAATACAATCATTTCAGTGAGGCTACTCACAAGATTTGCATAAGTATTTGCAGGATCAAGTCCATGTTACTACCATGTTAAGAAATTTCTATAAATTATCTGAGAATGACGTCTATGGCCCATTTGGTCCTGTCCAATGGCACATATCAGTGTTCCTTCAGCCCTGAACAGTGGGAGAGATTGAAGTCTTCTCTGTTCATGAGAACTTGTACCCAAGCAGTTACCCAAATAGTCTATTTAATTACGCCAAGAGTAATCAAGCAAGGGTGGAGAACATGTCCGAAATGAATTTTTGTACTGGGCAAAATTCCCCTCTAATGCAGTTCCATTGAATTTAGTTGTGTTGCACAAGGTATGATTTTGGGCTCAGTATCATTTCAAGTGAGTGATATTCACTATAGTGTAAAAATTATGATCAATGATGATATTTCATAGCATTTATTGAAAGCAGTGCTAGTCAATAAATCCATGCATGTAGATGAACACTGTCACATTTTGTCATTTGATCAAACCCTACACACACACAAAAATTTTGAAGCAATATTGTTATTTTTTAACAAAGTGCCAGGGTAGCAGAAGGTCCCATCTGGACCCCTGCTGGTCTGTCACTTAGATAAATGTATTATTTATATTTTCTTGGCTGTCTTGTCTACAACAATATTTTAAGAGTACATCTAGATAGACAAATATCTGACAAATGCACCTCAATTTAAAACAACAACAACAGCACTATACAACAGCTTCAGATAGAATGAAATATCCAGTTGACATTTCCAAGGGAATTTAATGCAACAGCATGTAATTATCAGATTAAAAAAAGTAACAATAAAAACAATATAATGAATTTTAAAACTGATAGCCTATCCTACAGCCTTATTCAAAATGATCACTCTCGCTTTAAGTGCAATAAAATGTCTAAGATGATAGTTCCTCCAATCAGAAAGCATCTCTATAAATTTAATGCTAAGCATAAAATATGAATTATACTTTGTATGTCACTAAACTCAGATGAGTGATATTAAAATTTAATATAGTACCACTGCCATTAATTTAAAGCACATTTTACTGGATATTCTTCTCACATATCAGAACAAGGCACATCTTTTATCAGACTGATGCTAATAAACAGCAAACTAGTGTCACCCATTCTATCAAGAGAAATATGAAATTAATATATTGCCTATAAAATTAATCTGTGGGAAAGATACACAAACATGCCAAAGGCATGTTTGAATTATGGCAAGTGATATTTTATTTAAAGTTACCCTTGTTTAGAATAGTGTTTTGTTTTCTTTTACTGGATAATTTCCAAATATGTACATACATCCAAAACAAATGCAATTCTAGACATGTAGCACATTTACTTTTGTAATGCTAGTGCTTTTTCTATCTTGATAATGGAGATATTCTGAGCTAACAACATGTCTATTTTGGCCAAGAAATTTAGGCACTTTCAAAAACAAGAAATGGCCAAACTCCCATTTAGTCACTTTCAAAAATTCCATTAGGCACCTATCTGCATCTTTAGGAGCCTAATTGTCTTTGAACTGGTGACCCTACATGAGTTTACAACATGTCACAAGAAGTCTGTGGCAGTCAGAGATTGATGCTAATACCAGTACAGTGCCAAGTTTTTGTTGCCACTATTCATTTCCGGAAGTGTTTGGCTCCTTCCCCTTTCCCTGGTGCACACACTTCATAAAGAGACTGAAGCTGCCACCTTCACACTTTTACCAAGGATGAAATTCAGCTCTTGGCACAGAGCCAGCAAAAGGCCGATGCACCACTTAAGTTGCATTACACCCTCAAAACTGGTGTGACTTTTCAATAGAACTGCTTCTGAATATGAAGCCTTTCATCCTTTTACATTATTTTTACTGGTGCTTAATGTAGTAGTGAGAATGCATTGATTACTCGGGATAATAGAGGAAATTTCTGTGTAATTTTTTTGCACTTAACTCTGCTAATGTACCTTGTTACTGAAGTGCTGTAAATTCATTCCAGATTTGTGCCTCACCTGAGTAGCTATTACTAATCTGATCAAGTCTAGTGGTCCATTTGTGATAGGGACAAATGTCCACTAAATCATACTTTTACCTGGTATAATTCCATTGACACTAGGGGTGAATTACATGCTAGTAGTCTAGAGTTAGCAATATTTTACAATTAAAATTTATGGAAACCCTATTATGATGATATGAAAATATTATTTCATCCCAGGTCTTTGAAGTCTCTATTATGAAAAATTAATTTCATTTCAAGCATGAGACGTTCCATGTCATACCACTAAAATAGAAGATTGACAGTTCAAAATGAAATGTCTGTCAAAATAGAGCCGAAGAGCTAAAACTGAAACATATTACAAACAAAGAAATTAAGATCACAGTGTGTATTAAAATATTAATGATAGAACATATCTTTAAAAACATTACATTGTGAATCCAGAAAGCAGCATCCTTAACTCAGCCCTGCTGTTTAGGAAGAACATCCCAATTTATTTCTAACTAGTACATCATATATCAGTAAACATTATACTTTAAAATAATTTTACCAATAAGGGCCACTTATACTATCTAATCCAATGTTTTCTGTAAAAGTCTTCCTCCCCCTCCCCAATTTTCATGACAGATTTTTATCATGGCAAAAGATTAATGTAATTAAAAATAATAGGATATAAAAGTTGCACTCTTTAAGATCGCAAAAGCATTTTACAAATATTTAATAGTTAAACTTCACAATGTTACCTTGTGAATTAGGTAATTATCATCATTATCTGCATTTTACAAACAAGGAAGATAAAACAGAGAGGTTAGATTATCAGACCAAATTAATATGGGAAAATAATGGAGACAGGAACAGAATCAAGAAATTCACTCTCAGGGTATGTCTACTCTGCAATTAAACACATGTGGCTGGCCTTTGCCTTCTGACTCAGGCTGGTGGGGGACTGAGAGGCTGTTTAATTGCAGTGTAAACATCCAAGCTCAGATTGAAGCCCGGGCTCTAGGACCCTGCAAGGTGAGAGGTTCCCAGAGTTTGTGCTGCAGCCGGAGCAGAAATGTCTACACTGCACTTAAATGCCTCCATAGCCTGAGCCTGAGTCAGCTGTCATAGACCAGCAGCTAGTATCTAATTGCAAGGTACAAAATTGAGATGTTGAGAACAAAATTAATCAAGGAATCAAAGGACATGAAGAGAAAAAATTTCTGAATTGCCTATTCACCAATGCTAGGAGCCTGTGTAACAAACACAACTGGAAATGCTCATTGATGAGTGCAGATTTGATCTAGTTGGCATTATTGAAACATGGATATTTCCCATGATTGGAATGTTAAAATCAATGGCTATAACTTATTTAGGAAGGATCAAATGGGCAAAAGGGATGGGGGAGTAACACTCTATGTCAAGAATGGTATTACTTTTTTCTGAGTCACTGATAGCTGAGAAGAAAATGATCTTGAATCCTTATGGATCAGTGTCCTAACAGATAAAGCACAATATGGGGTTATTAGTTGGTGTCTGCTACAGACCACCAAATAACACTAAGGAACAGGGGCAATTCTATATTAGACCTCATATTGACAAATAAAGGGAGTAATATAATTAACACCCATCAACATGGGTTTATGGAAAATAGATCCTGTCAAACTAATTTGATATCATTTTTTCTTGAGATTACAAATTTGATTGATAAAAGTAGAAGTTTTGATGTAATACAATCAGGGTATGTAGTGTGACAGGGTCAGGCCAGATGGCTACAGGAGAGTGATCCTATTGGGATCCTAAGAGGGGGATCCACAGGACCTGGAAGCCAAATGATTACGGGGAACAACTAATGAAATAACAGGGACAGGAGTGTGGTCAAAGGGTCAAACAAAGGGAACCAGACGGGACACCAAGCAGAGAACCCCGGACAGTGCCCACTGCTCCTCGAAGGTGTCAAGGGAGTCAGTGGATGCCGCCCAGAGGAACTCTGCCCGGACACGTGAACAGACAGAGGATCGGAAATAGGCCCCACAGTCACAGGAGACTCCATCAGCCAACCTCCTCACCCTGGTTTTATAGATAGCCATTTTAGCCAGGGCCAGGAGGAGGTTAACCAGGAGGTCCCGTGACTTTGTGGGGCCATGGGTAGGGAGTGAATAAATAAAAAGGTGAAGGGAAAAGTGCAACCAAAATCTTAACAAGATGTCTAAGAGGAGCCGGAATAGAGGCTGCAGCCTGGCACACTCTAAGTAAATGTGCGCCAAGGTCTCCCTCACGCCGCAAAAGGGGCAGGTGTCCGGGATAGGGGTAAACCGCGCCAAGTACACAGGAGAGTGATAGAAGGCAGATATATTAGCCCCAGGTTAAGCAGGTCCCTTTTCCCTGGGTAAGGTAGCAGGGGCAGTTCCAGAAAAATCAGGAACTTGCTGGAACCAATTAAGGCAGTCAGGCTAATGAGCATACCTGTAGCCAATTAAGAAGCTGTTAGAATCAATTAAGACAGGCAGGCTAATCAGAGCACCTGGTTTAAAAAGATCCATACTTCAGTCAGTGAGGGGCACGCAAGGAGCTGAGAATGAGAGGGCATAGTGCTGGAGGTCTGAGGAGTATAAACACTGTCTGGCATCAGTAGGAAGGTCCTGTGGGGAGGATAAAGAAGGTGTTGGGAGGAGGCCATGGAGAAGTAGCCGAGGGAGTTGTAGCTGTCACACAGCTGTTACAAGAAACACAGTAGACAACTGTGATCGACAGGACCCTGGGCTGGAACCTGGATTAGAGGGCAGTCCTGGGTTCCCCCCATTCCTCTCCCCCCTACTGGATATAAGAGGAGTGGACCTAGACTGTGGGTCTCACGAGAGAGGAAGGTCCCTGGCTTGTCCCCCGAACCACTAGGTGGATCAATAGAGAGTGTGGGGATTGTTCTCCCTCCTTTTCCCCATGCTGGCCAGTGATGAGGTTAGCTGCGTGAATGGCAGGTTTGAGCCACTATCAAAAGTGGCCAAACTGAGGGCTGCCGTGAACCTCTGAGGTGAGCAAATCCGCCAATAAGCGCAGGACCCACCAAGGCAGAGGAGAAACTCTGTCACAGTAAAAAGAAAAGGAGTACTTGTGGCACCTTAGAGACTAACAAATTTATTAGAGCATAAGCTTTTGTGAGCTACAGCTCACTTCATCAGATGCATATGAATAACTAACGAAAGCTTATGCTCTAATAAATTTGTTAGTCTCTAAGGTGCCACAAGTACTCCTTTTCTTTTTACGGATACAGACTAACATGGCTGCTACTCTGAAATTTGTCACAGTAGACACTTACAGTGACAGAAGGGATTCTTCCATTGCTGTAATAAATTCACTTGTCTGAGATTCTTCCATCAACCTACCACTCTCTATACTGGGCCATAGGTCAACTTAATTACATCTTTTAGCAGCGTAAACTGCTCACACCTCCGAGCAATGTAGCGAACTTCACCTAATTTTATGCATAGAACAGGCCTCAGATTTCTGTACCTCATGTGAGTTGATACCACATGATATTTTGATTAAAAACACTTGGAACAACATGAAGTTAACATGGCATCCACTAAATGGATTGGAAGCTAATTGACAGGTCTCAAAATATAACTGTTAACTGGGAATCATCATCAAATGGGTGTCTTTCTAGTGATGTCTTGCAGGGATCAATTCTTGGCCCTACACTGTTTAACATTTTTACCAATGAGCTGGATGAAAACATAAAATCATGACAGATAAAGTTTTCAAACGCCAAAATTGGGGGTGTGGTAAATAATGAAGAGTACAGCACAATGGTACAGAGCTATTTGGATCGCTTTGTAAGCTGGGCACAAACAGACAATATGTATTGTTAATATGGCTAAATGTAAATGTATACATATAGAAACAAAGAATTTAGGCCATACTTACAGGATGGGGGGACTCTATTTTGGGAAGGAGTGACTCTGAAAAAGGTTTGGAGGCCATGATGGATAATCAGTGGAACATGAGCTCCCTGAGCGCCACTGTGTTCAAGAGGGCTCATGCGATCCTTGGATGCATAAACAGGGGAATCTCAAGTTGGAGTAGAGAAAGTATTTTACCTCTGTATTCAGTGACCATTGCTGGAATACCGTATCCAGTTCTGGCATCTACAATTCAGGATGAATGTTGAAAAATTGAAGAGGGTTTTAGAGAAGAGCCACAAGAATGATTAAAGGTTTAAAAAAATGCCATATAGTGATCAAGTCAGGTTTTATCAGCTTAATCTATTGTGTTTAAGAGAAGGCTTATGGGTGACTTGATTGTAGTCTAAATACTTACATGGAGAACAAGTATTTATTAATGGGCTCTTCCTTCTAACAGAGAAAGGTAGAGCATGATCCAATGGCCGGAAGTTGAAACTAGACAAATTCAGACTGGAAATAAGGTGTAAAGTTTTAACAGGGAGACGAAATAAACTTTGGAACAACTTATCAAGGGTCATGATGGATTCTCCATCACTGAAAATTTTTAATTCAAGATTGGATGTTTTAGTAATTCCTAATTTCTTTAGGAATTATTTTTGGGAAGTTCTATGGCCTGTGTTATACAAGAGGTCAGATTAGATGATCATAATGGTCCCTTCGGGCCTTGGAATCTATGACTAGGCTTTAATTAGAGCTCCTAACCTGCTTTAAAAGCCAAGTTGCCCTGTCTTCACAGCTATTTCAACCCAAGAGAGCTGACACAAGTTAAGAACATATATATATATATATATATTTTTCACTGTAAATATATCCTTAGTCTTTTTCTCTCACTATTACACCTCATTTCCTCCCACATCTCCCAAGCACTGGAGTCTATAATGAGAGAAGACTGATCTTACAGGTATTTTCCAGTCACCAAGTAATAGTGTAGTGTAAAGGTAATATACTGGCTATTAATCATGTCCTTTCTCATAAACATCAGTCTATATAATATTGGACATATATGGCATTAATCAACAGAATTGCTATTAGCCTTAAAGAAATACGACTCACTGTCAAGGTTCCTCCCCCACTCTGAACTCTAGGGTACAGATGTGGGGACCTGCATGAAAACCTCCTAAGCTTACTTTTACCAGCTTAGGTTAAAACTTCCCCAAGGTACAAATTAATTTTATCTTTTGTCCTTGGAATAACCACTGCCACCACCAAACTCTAAGTGGGTTTACTGGGAAATGTAGTTTGGACACGTCTTTCCCCCCAAAATCCTCCCAACCCTTGCACCCCACTTCCTGGGAAAGGTTTGGTAAAAATCCTCACCAATTTGCATAGGTGACCACAGACCCAAACCCTTGGATCTGAGAACAATGAAAAAGCATTCAGTTTTCTTACAAGAAGACTTTTAATAGAAATAGAAGTAAATAGGAGTAAAGGAATCACCCCTGTAAAATCAGGATGGTAGGTACCTTACAGGGTAATTAGATTCAAAACATAGAGAATCCCTCTAGGCAAAACCTTAAGTTACAAAAAAGACACACAGACAGAAATAGTCATTCTATTCAGCACAATTATTTTCTCAGCCATTTAAAGAAATCATAATCTAACACGTACCTAGCTAGATTACTTACTAAAAGTTCTAAGACTCCATTCCTGTTCTATCCCCGGCAAAGCAGCATACCGACAGACACACAGACCCTTTGTTTCTCTCCCTCCTCCCAGCTTTTGAAAGTATCTTGTCTCCTCATTGGTAATTTTGGTCAGGTGCCAGCGAGGTTACCTTTAGCTTCTTAACCCTTTACAGGTGAGAGGATTTTTCCTCTGGCCAGGAGGGATTTTAAAGGGGTTTACCCTTCCCTTTATATTTATGACACTCACGAATAAAACTAATCAAACAAATCAATAAGAGAAGGCAAGGTGATACTGCACAAAAATCAGTGAAATACACACACGCTAAACATAAGACATACACAATAAAGAAGACAATAAAAAAATGTGTCACACAATAAGGGCCTGCATCAACCCCATTGAAGTTGTGAGGCTTAGTCCTCAGGAGAGACTGTTTGTTTGTTTGTGTAACTGGGAATACCTTTACCTGGCAACTTACCAAAGTACAAGTTATTTGTTTTTATTTATAATATATATTAAATGGACTGTTAGGACTAGTAAATTATTGTACAGTGCTGCTGTGGTGAACTCTGTTGAATCAACTCAACACTCCCTGCCATTCACCTGCTGTTTTGCCTGCTGTTCACCTGGCTAACAGAAGGATGGCTGTTGCTGGCACGTACATTACTGTTTGTTCTGGTTTGGTACTGGGCACCGGCACGCCCATGCTGAAATAAGTGTGAGGCTGAGTAGCTATAAAGTCTGACACACTTGCAGAGGGTGGATTTTAAGGAATTGTATGAAAAGTTCCTGTGAGCTGGAACAGTCTGAGATGGAAGTCAATTTCTGGTGCAGGAGAAGAAAAGATAATGAAATCATTTGTTTTAAATTGACATTGAAATTAATTTAATAATTGGGACTGGACTGTAATTCTGTAATCAAGGGCGGGGAAGGGATACTAGAAAATAATAGGTCTGATTCTCAGTTACACTAAGATCCCTTTATACTTCCAGAGTGGTCCTTAGCATAACTGGGAATCAGGCACAATATATATATGTGTTATTGTCACTTTTCTATTTTTTAAATTTTACTTATAATTAGCATTTACTGGTGCCAATAAGCAGCAGCTTCTAGGAAGTTGCAGCAGAGAAGCCAATGGTTGAATTGACAAAAAGACTGGACTTGATGAAGGAAGTAGGAACTCCTCAACGCATTGCTACTAAGAGGCCCTAATGCCACATGTACACATCGATAGACAGATACAGGCAATATTACTCTTCTCAAAACAATCCAAAATCTCTCCTTACTACTCCCACAGCTGTCAAAGGGACTTGCTACAGATTGTAACTACTCCTGAAAACTGTGCCGCCCCATGCAGCATAAGGGGTTTGTCTACACTTGGAGTTACTCAGGAAAAGATAGTGCAGAATAATTACTCCGAATAATTCCATGGGATTGTTTTTGGTTTGTTCTTTGATATTTTGCCATTCACAGCAGGCTGACATTTCTGTGGAATAGGTTTGTCTGACTCACAGCCAGTATCCATGGAGTTTTGGTGTTTGTAGGCTCTGTAGGAGAGAGACCTGGGATAAAATACTGGCTCCATTGAAATAAATGCCATTGAATTCAATCGGGCCAGGATTGCATCCCTGGTATATTAATACCATATCTGCACCCAAAAGTGTCTCTTCTATTGTTGGCATTTTTGTGGGGACAGGTAGCCAGACCCAAAGCAGAGTGAAGCAAAGCCAAACCTTTAATCAGCTCGTACAAAGAGGGAGAAGCTCTACCACTGATGCCAGGGGTAAGCAAAATCTAGCACAAAAGAATTTTAAGTAACTTTTAGTCTAAATGAATCTAGCAGTCTAAAGAGGCTATGCTCTGTGCAATACAGGGACTGGCAGAAAGTGTAAATTTCACCAATTTAGTGTGTCTTTGATGAAACTTGTCACTCTGTTTGATCCACATTATCAAGTGCAGATTTTGTGATATAGGGAATCTGTCAGGCTTTGATGTTTCACTTATTTTTAAAAACAAGGAGTCCAGTTCTACTCTCTTTCACCAGTACAAATCAGGAATAACGCCAATGAACTAAATGGAAACCAAAGTATGTCCGATCAGAATCAGGCCCCAGATATTTTGTTTCCTTTAAATACTAAAAGAAAGAAAACATGATAAAAGATTCTATTAATTTACAATTTATGTTTAACAGAAGATTAGTTTAATTACACTTCCTTTTTTTATAGCTAGAGAGTCACTAGAGGAAATTGTATTAACTGGGTCCCTGTGGTCACTCCTGAGCTTGAGGAACTGATCAATTTTTAATAATCTTCCATAGAAGGATTCTGCATTGAACAAATACATAATTCCTTGGAAAGATTAACTTTAGTACTACTGTTTTAACAAAGCACATTACTGAGAAGCAATGATTTTCTCTGAGCACTTCCACCAATACTTTATAAGTAGACCTGTGCAAAACTTTATTGTATTGGTTCATGTGAATATTCTTCTTTTGGATACATACGGGTTTGCAATCTAGAGTTTTCCTTTTGAGTGTCTAAGAATTAATCAAACAACTAATCAAACAAATGTCAGCCCAAACTATTCTGTGCCGGGTTGAAACCATGCCAAGCCACTCTTTCACATGTGTTCCACCTGAAGTCACACCCTACAAGTCCACTGCATGTGCCTAATGGCTCTCTCCTTCCAACTGGGCCAGTGTTACTCTTCAGTTAGTGATACAACTGGGTAAGTTAATATCTTTTTTTGGACCAACTTCTGTTCGTGAGAGAGACAAGCTTTCAAGCTACCCAGAGCTCTTCTTCAGAGCTGGTTCCCAGGTCTGGGAAACTTATTCAGAGTGTCACAGCTAAATACAAGGTGGAACAGATTGTTTAGCATAAAAGTTAACACATATTTCAAGGGACCTGTGATGGGGTGTCTGCCCCACATTGAACCATAAGGGGTTAACAGAGCCCTAGGGAGGCTGCACAGCCAATTAGACAGAGTCTGCATGGAGCAGCCAATCAGGGCCAGGTTAGCCCATATAAGAAGGGCTGCAGACCAGAGCAGCTTCAGTTACTCCCTGGAGCTTGAGGAGGACAACTGACTGCTTTGCAGGCTGAAGGCAGCAAGCACCCTGGACAGAGTAGTGCTGTCGGCAGAGACCCGGGGAACTAAAGGTAGCTCCTGATGGGCTGCGGAGATCTGCAAGCTGAGGACCTGAGGCAAGGGCAAAGAGCATGCTGGGGCTGCGGGTAAGTGGTCCAGGGAAATCTACTGAGGAATTGGAGAGGACACAGCAAATGTTGGCCATCTATAGGGTCCTGGGCTGGGACCCAGAGTAGTGGGAGAGCCTGGGTGGTCCTCCACCCCGCAGTCATCACTGAGGAAGTGACTAGACTGCTGAAGTGCAGTACTGTCCCCCAGAAGGGGGGAACATAGAGTGCTGCAAAGCTTGATGACTGTGTCCTGAAGAGGATGCCATTGTCCTTGGAGTGACATGGGTCCAGGAACAGAGGTGACAGTGGGTGAGACACCACCAGAAGAGGGCATAGTGCTAATTCCCAGGACAGCCATCGGGAAGCACCGCAGTGGTGTGTCGTACCCGTCACAGGACCATTCATGGTGAAATGGCTCATTAACACCACCCCAGCAAGAAGAAGGAAAGGAAGAATAAGGGGGTGAGGAGACTAAGTGGGTTGCAGCAAAGTTATGTATTTAAGCTCCCAGACTCATCTTTTGAAGGAGTTGTGCAGGTTTCCTTTGAGGATGAGGACTGAGAGGTTAGTTATAAAGTGACCGCTTGGGAAAAAGTGTTTGCCTGCAGGTGATATGATGTCTTTGTCTTTCATCATTTTTCGATGCAAGTTCATTCAAGAGCATAGTAATTGCCTCATTTCACCCATATAGTTGTTATTGGGGCATTTAGTGCATGGGATGAGGTATCAGGTATCTTCCTATTGGGGAATAAAGCTAGTTTTAAAAAAAAGTGGAGAAAGTTTTCTGCAAAAACACCCCCAACAAACCAGTTTAATCAAAACAATTTTTTCCCAGGAAAATATCAGTTCCAACAACAAAAATGTTTTCTAGAGGAAACTTCTAAACAAATTTTATTTCCGGTCAACATTTTAAAAACTAAATGCAAATGTTAATTTCCTTTTTACTTATTTTTTTTTTGTTTTAAAAATACTGAAATGACATTTAGTCAAAACATTGATACAAACTGAAAATTGGGATCAAGAGATCTGCACACAGACCGTATAACTTGAGGACTTGTCTATACAGAACTAAAGGACTTGTCTGTACTAGAGGGGTGTAAATTCTAGTGTGCGTGATAGTGCTACACACTAATTGACTAGACTGGACCCTGATGGTGCACACTAACAGTTCCCTAGTGCATGTCAGTGTACACTAGGGATGTCTTATGTACCAGCAGGGTCCACACTGACCGGTAAGCATGTAACATTCTGGTGTACATTACTAGTATTTACATCCCTCTAATGAGGTAAAGTGCCATGTAGACAAGCCCTGAGAAGCTATCATGTAAGTTAATAGAAAACTACAGTTGATCTCTGAATAAATCAGGGTACGTTTCTTTGCATTTATATGGTAAATGATAAACTGAAATTATGGCCTCATCATATGACTGTTTCCATTCAGTCATGAGCCAGGATTGTCACCTTTTGTATTATTATAGCTTTGACTCACAGAAAACTGATTCAGGAATTAAAGTAGTTCTGTAATTTCATGGTGACCGTGAGACATATTTCAACCTCTGGAGCTAATGAGTTAATTTTATTGAATGAATATAAGCCACTCCTTAGTGAATCAAAGCTAAGCTATCAATTTTGTAAAGAAAAAAATGTGCATAGAAATCAAGTGTTTGCTTATCCTCAACTTCAGCTTCTGATGACAGATTGCATACTCTGATCCATATTCGTGAGGTAATGTTGTACCCTCTGAGCATATATGTTGTGATAAATCATGAACTAACAGCCTTCCAGCTATGCTGTTTTAGGATGTTGTCACCTAAGCACAAGTATACAATTCAACAAACAACAAACAAGCAAACAAATGCATTTAAAACATTTTTGCTGTATCAAAAGTACATGGGATACAGAGGTACACCAAAGGTTTCACTCTTAACCAGTATTTTTAATAGTTCTATGTACACATTTGCTTCTAGTGAGAGTATCTTGTATTGTGATCATTAGCATATGCTAATTTATAATGTATTACAGTGACAATGGTTGATGTATACAGTCACTATAAGATAGAAGATATTCCAGGGAGGTTGGTCCCTTCAAATCTAGGCATGTTTGGTATCCTCAACACAGAGTGGACTGATGCTGGCTTACTTTGCCTAGCATTCTTGAGGGGATATTTTGTGTAGGTATTATGCTCCAAATGCTGCAGACTCTGAAGATTCTTGAAGGGATTTTCTGTGTTGTGAAATTCAAGATGGCAAACAAATGGACACAATATTCTGCTGCTGCTCTCATAAAAATAATTTGCAACTCTGAAAGTAAGTTGTCATGTGATGACAACATATATGCTGATGACTTTGTGCTAGA
Organism: Chelonia mydas; assembly: GCF_015237465.2. Classification (NCBI taxonomy): domain Eukaryota; kingdom Metazoa; phylum Chordata; order Testudines; family Cheloniidae; genus Chelonia; species Chelonia mydas. The sequence continues at coordinate 61,377,466 of NC_057854.1, forward strand.
TCATGTCAAGTGTTCTGAGAAGGAACACTGCTTCCATTGATTATTCATCAAGTTTGTTGTTCGACAATGAAGAGCTCATGTTCAGCCCTGGTATAAGACTGGAAGAAATGTAGTTGGGAAACTATTCAGCTTACTTAAGATCTTCTCAATGAAAATTTGACCTATGTTTATACAATCCAATGAAACAATCCAGATATACCCAGTGAAATGCATCCACATTGCAGCAAAGAAAAATTCTCATCACTGGGCCACTCACCATTGTTTTCTATCTTACAAAGAAGGGCAAGTGGGTTAATAATGCTATTGATGATGCATCATGACAAAGCTGTAGAAGGAGGCAAAAAGAAACCCTCACATAATTCTTCACTACATTCATACTAAAAGTGATGTTGATAACATGGACCATCTTGCAAGAACTCATGCAGGCACAAGATAAACAGGTGGCCAGTAGTTCTTTTTTTCAATATGCTTGATGTTGCTGGCATTGCAAGTTTCATCATCTGGGTCAGCAATTCATAAATGCACATATAAAGAGAAGAATCTTTGATACTCGTCAAAGCAGCAACCTCAGCCTTTGGTTACCATTGAAAACAAGCTGCCATGGGAGCATCTAGCAAACTCTGCAGGGAATACTGCCACATTTGCCCAAGATCAGCTGACTGGAAGAGACACAAGCTATGTGGAGAATGCATTCACTCCACATTGATGGTAATGTGTGAAAAGTGCATATATGCTCACACTGAATGAGACTCCTGTGGTGCTTTCAGTTTGCTAGTTAAATAAACATTTTTTTTCACCTAAAACATTAAAGAATTGTTCTTGGTTTCTGAATGCATTGCGGGGGGGAGGGCAAACTTTCCCATGACAGTTTTAATGTAACTTTTTTCACAATGCCGGATGAAGATTAACTGTGTAAAAACTTTGCTTTTCTCATTCCTGATCTTAGGTCATCTTTAATTTCCTCTTGACTTAACTTATTAGTTAACTGTCACTACTAAAAAGAGAAGTATTGTTTAAAATATATTTTTATCCACAAAGCAAGTACAACTATAGATTAAGTGTCACATCTATAGATATGAAAACATCCAAAAAAAAGGGGGGGGTGGCGGGGTTATTAGTACTGTCAACAGCTGCTGCATCATCTCAAATCTTGTTGCATTGTTACATCTGAAGGTTGCTATGTGATTAACATTTCTAAAGCTTTTAGCTATATTCTAGAATCACTGTTCTTAAACACAGAGCATAAGTGGGTGAAAAAGTATTTTACTAACATATGAATCCAAAACTTCGCTTTTGGACAGATTTTAAGAGCGAGATTTTCAGATGTGCCTAAAAGATTTAGGAGCACAAATCCAACATTTCCTGAAGACATTACACTTAAAATTCTGATTTGGTTGTGATTTACACATGTTGCACTAGTGGGACTACATAAGGTTCAAAGCAATGGGCATAGCATACATAGAGATGAGATTAATTAAGATTCCTCTTTTTATTAAACCAAAATTTGTTGTCCCTGTGTATGTCTGCAGCCTGGCCTACACATAAATATGTTGCTGCCATAGCTTTGTCATGTGAAGAAATGACATCTCTAACCAACAGAGCTACGCAGCAAAAATTGTGTCTACCTAGTGTAGACACAATTATACTGACAAGAGTCCTTTTTTTCCGGTTTAGCTTGCACCATTTCCCTGACTTGAATCTCCACTAGGAACTATGTCAGCAAACCTCCTCCAGTTCAGACAATGCCTGAGTCTTCTCTGGTCCTGGTTTTAGCCATTCCTAATCAATTCTTATATTTGGTGTATGTATGTATAGTGGGATTACCATACATAGCCATCAGACCAGAAGCCCCTCCCCTTATCTCTACTTATGGCAGCATTATGTTAAAGAAGATAACTATGCAGTTTGTGCCAAATTCACAAACTTCTGTCAAATTATCTATTTTTGCAAATGAAAATGAAATGAAGAAATTTCCCCCTCCAACACAAACCACCTCTTAGATTTACTGTGAATAGTCTTGTAAACTCTAATCATACATCTGTAAGAACTGTAGTAAAAAACTGCAGGGAATATAGTTAAACATACAGGGTCATCTGGTGTGTACTGATGTATTTCCATTGAACTCAATAGAATTATGGTTATTCACATCAGCTGAGGACCTAGGCCAAAATGTCAACTTCTTAAATCTGTGTATTCAGTTTGTTTTGATTGAGAAATATATACAGTGGATATGATGTCTATAAATATCAGGTTACCAGGTGCTAAGTTATAGCCTATTCTAGGAGGAGAGTTGTAAACTGTTTGTAAATGCTGCCTTTTTAATTTATTTTACTATCAGGAAGGAGAGAGAAAGTAACAGCAGCATGTAGCCACAGCGACTTCTAGGGTACATGCCAATTTCTGAAGTTGCAAATAGTTGAATAACTAAACTTTCTTCAGGATGGCATCCTCTGTTGTAGTGCTGAGTGTAAGTGTCCCTCATTTGATCTTTAGTTGGCTTCCTCTAGCAACAGTATGTTGAGTTCAGAAGGGGGAACTCCCAGGAGTTCTATAATTAGACAGGCATATGGAAGAATCTCCAATTTGGGATACCCTAAGGTAAAATGTAGAGGTTATGAGGTGGAGGAAGCTATTTATTTTGCCATTCCAAACTAAGCAATGTAACAAAAAAGAATCATTTTCTAATGCATTTTGCTCTAGGCTATATTGTATCATCATGTATGAATCAATTTGGATGGGCACTTTCTATGTCTAGCTGCTCAATTTATTTTTATAATTCATTTATTTTATATTGGAGGAGAACATATAGATTTACACATGATTTCCTGCAAGTCTCATGGTGACCCTTTTAAAAAATTGATTTTTTACTTTTTTCCTAAAGCAGCCAGAGTTATCCAAAACATTTTAGAAAACTGTTTTTGGGCAGCAAAACAAACAAAATTAGAACCACAAACACACACACACAGAGATACACACATATCTTTGTTCTTGCAGAGATTAGCACTAGAAAATAATGAAGCAGTTAAACCTTAATCAGAAGATGTAGTGAATTACAAATATTTGTGTGCTACTTATGTTTGCTGGTAGCATGAAAAAACACATTTAAGGAGAAATGGCTGAACTGTTTATATTAGCTTTCCAGATATGGGAGCATGATGGGCCACAGAACCTGGTGAGGAGAGGGGGGCTGTGAGGGCTGATCCGTTTCTGCTCCTGCTCAGCTCCGCTTTCCCCCTCACTCCGCCCCACAACACCCAACACTGGTGCTTCCTACCCATTCATTCTCAGTTCTCAAACAATCAGGTTCTGCCCATGTCACCCCGCCCTTGCAATAGTGGGAGGGGGCAGGGCACACTTCTACCAATAGAGAGACAGAAACTGCATGCATGAGGGGTGAGGGGAAGTAACAGTGGGATTTAGAGGTCCTGGAGTGGCCACAGCAGCACCCTGGATTGGAAGGGAGATGAGGTAGGAGCTGGGAATTGTTCCCCTTCCTCTTCTCCCACCCCTCCAGTTCAAGGTGTGCCTCTTCTATCTCTAGGGAGCATTATAATAGTAGATCTTAGTAGAAAGACCTCCTCCATTTAAAGTCAAAAAATAATTTACAAGGGTAACAAGGTGAAATTGAATGGCCTGTGATATACAGGAGATCAGATTAGAACATCCAGTATTTCCTTCTGGTCTTAAAGTCTACGAATCAAATTGGGAGCAGGATTCAGGTTAAAGGCTCAGATTAACAAATATTAAAGGAAGGGGGAATGTATAGTTAATAATTCATCCTTTTGTACTCATGTAAGCTTTTGGTTGGGCTAGAGATTACCTCACTGACCTTCTAGTGCTTAAAAACATGCTCCTTACAAAAGCCCATGGAGACCAGAATTCAGTCACTGAGGATTTTGAGCAAGGATTGAACTGGGTCAACCTCCCCACAATCAAGTCCAAAAAGAACAAAAGGAATGAATTTAATTCTTAAGTACCAACTTTATAAAATCTTGTGATAAAGAAATTAATTTTTACAACATAATATGGCTACTTTATAAGCCACAAACATTTTCACAGTTGCACATAAATATAAAGGGGAAAAAAAATTAATCTAAATAGGTCAGTCCCCACAAATACAGTGAAAACTAACTCAGAGTTCCCAAAAGCTAAGGTTGAGTTCACCTGAGTCTCAGTTACCGCCTTTGATCACCAAAATCTATATTGACTGCTGACTCAAAAGCACTGCAACAATATTTTCTGCTTGTAGAAATCTTCCGCTGGAATACTTTCAGACTCTTCCTCCTCCTCCTACAAAATCATTCAGTGAGCTCATCAGATAACTAAGTAACCAACTACTCAGTTTAAGTATATAGATTTTATTTAAAAAACCCACCCTGTTACAAGAAAAAAAATACAAAACTGTGAGAATAGAAATTTAAATGACTTTTTCTCCATTATCACATTTAAATAAAGATAAAAGTTGGTGAATCATACTAGTTGAGACAATTTACTAAACCAATTTGGCTAAAACCCAACAACATTCCAACTATAAAATAAAAATCAAAAATTAGTTTTCCTTCTCATTTCCCCATTTTATATTTAACACTGCCAGCACATCCATGTTGAAAGGTTAACAATATAATTAACTTGCTGCAAAATGCCTTGGAGTAAAGGAAAATCACCTGCTTTCTGCTCCTGTTGGCTCAGCTTCTCTCAGCTCACACAGGGAACGTGGCCTTTGTAAAGTTGCTGCCCTGACTTTTTGCCCTCGTGGACTGGGAATCCAGCTACAGGGAACCTATTGAGTGTTTGCCAAAATTACCACACCCAATTCCAGAAATTTCTGAGTGTGGAGTGCTAATTGTGCATCTGCCAGCAACAATGACCCAGACACAACTCATTCCTCTCCCCTGCCCAGCAGATTTCTTAAATAGATATCTCCCTATTAGGCATGTGGGTTACACTTTCATCTATAATTCTACCCCATTTGCTACTGTAACCTTTTGCTCTGTTCATGTTGGACCTGCTTCTATGCCCCTTCTGAAGTCAATGACAATGCTTTCACTGAGCCAAAGTCATGTTCAGTGTGTCACTGGGACTTCACACAAGATTAAGGTGGCGCTATTCAGATCTCGTTGCCTAAAATTGTACTTGCTTTGGAAAGTGGCTCAGATACCTGTAAAATCCTACAAGATAGCTTTACAGACCTCTCTAAATCAACTATCTTGTTTTGCTCCAGAAACCCCCAACCCCAATGAAAATATGAATTCAAGGAAATTTCTCCATTTCAAATTCCACAGTCATTTTGCAGGCACGTTGTAAATGACACAGTAGCCTTCATTTTGGTGTTGGTGAACACCTCAAAACTGTAAAAATGTAAATCTTGTAAAAATTCTCTCTTTTTTTTTGTTAATTATTTTCTCTCAAATGGGCTAAATTGTAGCTTCCCCTGAATAAGGCGCAGCACATCTTTGATGGATAACAATTTGGTTTCTGGTTCTCCTCTTGCTCCAGGGAGTAAGAAATCTACCCCTGCCCTATACTTGGTACAATTTGTTTCTCTGATCTGGTCTGCCAGCTCAAGTCTGCTGGCTAGTGCACTGAGGGACCAGAGCCATGGGTCCACCCACTCTTCATCCACATATTGCACGGATGCCCCCTGTGTGAACATATTAGCCAGATCAAAATCTAACACAAAGCTTGTAGCTCACATTTGCTAGTTTTCTGTGGCCTGGCCATAGAAAGCCCATTGAAACCAATGGAAACACTCTGTAGACTTTAGATCAGGTCCTTTGATCTTGCATATTGAGCATCTAGTCTCCATTTAAATGATGGGTAAGGAAATATTTACAATATTACATCATAAACTTCTCATTACAATACTGAATTTTAAGCATAGAAAAATACCGTCATTTATCCCAAAGCCAAGGTTGCAACAATGAAAAGGTTTTCTTCTTAACGAAAAGTCAACCACTAAGTCTGAGCAGAAAATCCTTTCCTTAACTGAATACTTGGAAATATCACTGTGAAATTTTAAGAGCAGTTAGCTCTACAGTAGTATTGTTGAGGCTATTTTTTTCCCTTACATCTATATGGTTTTGGTTCTTGAACAACTTAGATATGCCTATTTTTAGAAATTTCTTGTTCTGTTGCATATTATGCACAAATAAAGAAGAAAACTGGCTTAGCAGTGGCACAGCTGAGAAGGATCTTGGAGTTGTGGTGGTTCACAATCTAAAAATAATGCAATTTTAGGTTGAATTAAGTGAGGCATAACATGCAACTCACGGGAGGTGTGTAGTGGTCCCTCACTCTTAAGCGGGGGCAGGAGGCCACTCTGCCTCACTACAGGCAGACTGCAAGTAACAGTCTTATAGGGGAGAGCTCCAGCCCTTTGGATGGAGTGAAACACAACAGTCTTTAGCCCACAGCCACCTGGCTGGAGCAGACAGTAATCAACAGCCGATAATTAGCCTATCAGGGAGCTCGGGCCCTCTGGGCCAGGCAGAGCCACAAACAGCCTTTAGCACACAGCCACCTAGTTGAGGCGGAGAGCTACAAACAGTCTGTAGACAGGCTCTGGATCCCTCTGGGCAAGGCAGAGCCACAAACAGTTAGGACTCTGGCCTGTATTCAAGGCTGTGCTGTTGCAATCTTTAATCCCAACCCCTAAAGCAGGGCAAGGTGGAAAACAGGGCTCAGGCAGGAGATGAGCAACAAATCAGTCTAGGGGCTCAAGCAGGGGGTGAGTGCCAACACAGGCCTCTTGGCTTATGGTAGGGAGGCTGCCACCCCACGGGTGGCAGGAGGTAGGGGCATACAGGCCCATCCAACTCCATTCCAGGGACCTAACAGTGGCATGGTGATCTGCCACTGGGACAGCGGGGTTCCAGACCCAACAAGCTGACTCTCACTCCAGCAGCAGGACCAGACTAGTCTGGTTCTCCTGGGCTACTTCCACCAAAATCTGGGTGTAGGGTCCCATGGTCCAAAGATCCCGTCTCCTTGGGGTACTCAGCTGTGGATAGCTTCAGCAGCTCCTCTGGGTCCTCATCTGCCTCCCCTGACAGCAAGGCATCGGTCCGCTCCGGGGCTGGGCTCTTGCAGAGGCATCTGCTCCCTAGAAGAGATATCCAGCTCTCCTGTGGCTCAGCAGCAACTGGGCTCCAGGGCCCTCCTTTTCTACTTCCTGCCCCTTCCTGGTGCTTTTGGTGAGGTGGACAGGGTGTGTTTGGCTCCACCCAACCAAGGAAGCATAGTGGTCCTTCACATTCCCGTTCAGAGGGAGGCCACTCAGCCTCACTACAACATGATAGAACCACTCTACTCAGGGCTGGAGTATTGTGTCCAATTTTGGACACCAATGCAGAGAAAGGATGTAGAGAAATGGGAAAGGATCCAGAGATGAGCAACAAAGATGATCAAAGGGATGGAATGCAAATCACCTGAGCAGAGACTGAAGGAATTGAGTGTGTTTAGATTGGAAACGAGGAGATTAAGGGGGATATGATAGCAGTCTTCAAGTACTTGAAAGGCTGCCATAAAAAAAGATGGAGAAAAGTTGTTCTCTTTTGCCACAGAGGGCAAGGCAAGAGACAATGGGTTCAAACTGCAGCATAGTAGATTTAGATGAAATCTCAGGAAAAAAATTCTGAATTTAAGAACAGTAGGACAATGGAACACACTGCTTTGGGAGGTTGTGGAAGCTTCTTCACTGGAGGTTTTCAAAAGGAGGCTGGATAGCCATTAGCCTCATATGGTTTAGACACAATAAACCCTGCATCTGGGCAGAGGGTTAGATTAGATGTTCCTTGTGGTCCCTTCTAACCCTATGATTATTCTATTACTTGTTGTTTGATGTTTAAATGTTGATATTTAATATTGATATTTAAATGTTAGAAACATAAAAATCTTAGAAAAGGTTGAGAGCACTGACCTAGGTATTTGGGGGGCTAGTGGACAAAGCACTGGGCTGGGTCTCAGGGGGCTGGGTTCTATTCCACTGACCTGCTGGATAACCATGGGCATGCTACTTCCCCTCTCTGTATCTCTGTTTCCCAGTCTGTAAAATGGGGTTAATAATACTGACCACCTCTGTAAAACGCTTTGAGATTTACTAATAAAAAGTGCTAATGAGTCAGGTATTTTATTATTATGCACACACACAGGCTAATGTTTTGGTCCTATTAAAGTCAATAGCAAAACTCAGACAATTCAACAAAGCCAAGATTTCACTCACAACATATTAGGTTCTCCCATGCCCTATTTGAATAAATCACCTTGGAATAGAAGCCCATGAAGACAGAATAAAAAACTAAATATGTGTCTTTGAAGATAAGAGTGGATTACAAAACATTATAAACAATTGTGATGAATCAGCATCTTGTATTCTTTGTAACATGGAAATGTTTGTCAACATCAGTTATTTGCCACTAGGCCTCTGTGGGTGGGATGCGCTGGTTTCAGTGAATGGTACATGAGCATCCCAAGGCAGAACTTTATCCAAAATGAGGCTCTTTCTTCCAAAAAAAACCCCTCATTTGTATGAGTTACATGCTCTGTCTTCAAACTCTTCTCATTAAGAAGCCATGAACTTTGCTTAGAGCAATGCTTTTTGCAGGACTTTGCATCTGAGGATTTTGTTCAAAAGAATATGTAGGATTTAATTAGGAAGCTGACCTTCTCTGATTTTTAAACAGCATGAAAGAGATGGTTCCCTAGATATGCCTTAAAATTATGCAATTTTCCCTTAAATATTTTTCTTTTTCCAAGAATCCTGCTCACTGTAGGATATAGTACCTACCAGGTGAATTAATGAGATTTTCCATTAAGTCCATACACAGGGAATCTTTTAATCTGTTCTACAATGAGAGGTGCCACTTTATTTTATTTTTCATATGCAGAAAGTTTTTTAAAAATCCCAGTCTGACTTGGAAAAAGTCACGTCCTATTCAGTCATTTTAATGCAATTAATGCCATATTACTGCAATAAACAGAATGTATAAGAAACCACCTCATTTATATAAAAAAATATGAAAAAAACCAAATATATACAAAAAAATCAATGGTGGTTCACAGAATATAGCACGTTTTAGTAGCTGAACATTTGTTGCTCCTTGCACTAAAATCATAATGGGTTCTATTATGCTTTTAAAGCACAGACTGTGTTTGGGGTCGAGGTGCATTTACAAAGACTTATCATCCAGCAAGAGCTGCAGGAAGCATTGTCCCTGATGCACCTTGGAAATGTAACATGAACCATTCCACCAGTCTTGAAGAGGGCATTATTCATTCCCCTCTGAGCCCAGCCTGAGCTGCTAGCTGGTGGGAGGAAGGCAGGGCACTGGTGGACTGACCCACTCCAACACCCTCTTTGCTCCCCTTAAAGCTACTGTCTGTGATCTTTGCATCTGCTGAATGCCAGAATGATTACTTGTTGTGGGCACCAAGGAGAGGATTTACCCTTAAATTATACATTGTTGTTGTGCTGAACTGAAAGTTTTGCAAGTTAGCTTTTCATTGACCAGTGATCTAACGGGATTTGATATTGTATATGTTTAGTCCTTATTTAAAATGCAGCTCTTCCCCAGCACATTACTAATATAATTGTAATGACTGTGTACATTTCCCTCTTTTTCCATCAGATTACATTTCCTTGACTTCACCCATAATGTAGTAACCAGTGAGTCTCTCAGATTAGACATACCTTATTCTGCACTCTCAAAGGAAAAAGAAGAATGAAGCATAGCAGATGTAACAATTATTATAGAGCAGGGGTTCTCAAACTTCATTGCACCATGACTCCCTTCTGACAACAAAAATTACTACATGACCGAAGGATGTGGGACTGAAGCCTGAGCCTGCCCGAGCCCCACTGCCCTAGGCAGAGTGGGGCAAAGCCCAACCCAAGGGCTTCAGCCCCTGGCATGGGGCCTGTAACTTGAGCTCTGCCATCCAGGGCTGAAGACCTCGGTCTTCATCTTGGACCCTGGGCTGTGGGGCTCGGTCTTCAGCTTTGGCCCCAGGCCCCAGCAAGTCTAACCCTGCCCTGGCAACCCCATTAAAATGGGGCTGCAATCCACTCTGTGGTCCTGACCCACAGTTTGAGAACTGCTGGTATAGAGAATTTATTAAGGTTAAAGGATATCAAAAATATCTAAAAACATACAACAAGAGGAAGAATGGTCCAGTGGTTAGGGTGCTAAGCTTTAATCCAGAAAACACTGATATCCTGATGACATTGGGCGAGTCACTTAGCCTCTCTGTGCCTTAGTTTCCCATATGTAAAATGGGGATAACAGCCTTACTATACCTCACAGGGTTGTTGTGAGGATAATACATTAAAGATTGTGAAGGGCACAAATACCATAAGTACCTTACACAGGATCAGTTCATAGCCCTTCATAGCAAGGCATTAATTGCATTAATAAGCGTAGTCTCACTGCCTTCTGTAGGCCGTCCAATCTGAGAAAGATCAATCCTGTACTGTGGAACCCTCTTAAAAAGTTTTTGTGTTTTGTTTTGTTTTTTAAAACAGTTTCTTCAGAATTTACAATCTCCATATTGCTGTGCATTGAATTCAAGATTTTCACCATAGGTGAGTTCAGATGTGTTGTCAATGTTCAGAAGTGATTATACAAGAAAATGTGGCATGCAGTGGGGACCCTGAAAGACCCCCCACTGACGTCTATGAGAGCTAGATCAGACCCGACATGAGTAACACATTAGACAACAGATAATACGTATCTATCAGTAACACAAACAGAGAAGCATAAATATATGAAGTGGAAAGATCCATTCAGAGTAATCCCATGCCATTGTTTTATTTTGAAACGATTATAGGTAATACAATGCTGAGAAGGGTAGAATGCATGACACAAGGTAATTTATCTGAAATTTCAGTGTGACTATGATTAAATTAAAACCCCAGGCTCCTACTTAAGCTATAATCTTAAATCCCTATTGGGATATGGGAAAAAGCCCATTAAAAATATTAGTGTTCACAGAATTATGTCCAAGTGGTGGAAAGGATGTTAAGATACTGTGTGCAACATGTAAAAGAGAGTCTATTATGAGACCTTATTGACTTATCCCTTGGGCTGAAATAAAAGCAAATATGTTAATGTACACAGAAATCATGAAGGTTGTTACCCCAGTGCAAATGGTTCTATCAGCACCAGAAGCAGCACCTCAACTGGTAATGATGTCACAATGTGGGAATAAGCAAATATGGAATGTTTTTCATTAATACTTACTCCTGCTCATATTTTTATGCAAGAAACCATGGTGAACAAGGAATAAACTAAGACACTTTCACACTGCCTCATGCTGTGAGTAGCTAGGCAGTAGTTGTGGCTGTTGGTTATTGCACTTATAATAATCTCATTGTTACCTTTGCTTCTGTTGTCTGTCATTATATACATAGGCATGACTGTAATATAAACAAACATATTAATGGTAAAAAAGTGAAAGTTCTGCACTCCCCTGGACTGTCCCCTTTAGCTATTGCTAAAGTTGTTCTGCTTTTGGAGAAGTAGGGTGTTTCCTCATTCAAATATACCGTGCCAATAAAGTTACTGTAAATAAAACTTGAAGTCCTGAATATTTAAATCTATAGTAAGACTTTAGCGGCATCTAAAATGAGTCAAAATCTCTAATGCTGACTGTTGAACAATGCAAATAAGTTGCTTTTATTTAATATGATGATGCATCACCACAGCTATGGAGATAGTGGACTAGATTTTCCTGCTCTTTATGTTTCTACATAAAGGGGCCCTAGAGTTGGCAGAATTGGAACTTGCAAAATACATCCCACTAGCAAAAGGGGCATTTTGAGGGCATATTGTGGCAGAAATGGGAAGGACTGGAGCGCCATTGCACTGTAGCTATATGTGGCTGCCAGAATCAACTTAAGACAACACTGCAAGTAAACCTAGGCTAGAGAACCAGGGTTGCTCTAATTTACACCAGGAATCTAATAGATCCATGCAGAGACTCCCAGAATATAGTGATGTTGTGGCCTGATCGGTAGATTATGAATACAAATTCACAGTTACCACTTTGAGGGCTGACAGGTTCTTGTCCCAAGACCAGGCTCAGTATTAAAATTATTATATAGTTGGGAACCCCGATGTGAACAGGTGGAACACTCATACTATAGGAACTCTTTTATATTTACAAATAAATAGGTAATACATTTAGCAAAGTTGCACACACTCTAACTCAATAAGGCAGATCTAGATAATACAAAAAGTACATCTGAACATCCATACTCACACCATGCCTTGTAGAACAACATGAAATGTTGTCTATTATCTTCCTCATCACCGTCACCCTCCTCATCTTCACCAGTGGCCATCATTCTGGCCCCTCCAATGGGCTACATCTCTCTCTCTCCTCCTGCCCACAGACTGGAATGCCACTTTTATAATATGTCATGCTGATGTTACCATGCCTAATGCATATTCAATAGGGGTTTCTCCCCTCTTCCTTATTTGTATTTCCTCCTCTTACCAATATTAAGGTGTCCTTCTATAGGTTAGTGTATTTATGATTTCATGCCATTATCATATACATCAATTTATTGCCATGGCACTCTTGCAGTTGGATGTTCCATCCGAAACCTTCCAGAAGCTGGTATCAGTTCATGTTCTGTGGTTGGCTGATGTCATTATGGACAAAATTCCCCCCCTACGCTGCAGTTTCCCAAAACTTATGAGTTACCTAAATTTATCTATGACAAAGTTTGTAGGCTCAAGCCTCAAGCTAATTGCTGAAGCCAATGTCTTACAGGATACAAGCCTGTAGATTCCTTGCTTTACTGCTGAATTTAATAAAGCAGAATATAATCCAAAGCAGAGAATAGAATAGAGGTAAGCAAACCCACTGGGCTACAATGTGCAAGGCTGAAAATGAATTAAGCTAAACTGTGTTAAGACAACTTTAATTCTAAATGAGTATTGATAGAGGGGTTTAATGCGGTTTAACTAAATTCAGACCCTCAGCCCTGGTAGACACTAAAAACCTTTGAGCGATACAGTTATGCCGACATAGTGCTGTCTATACCAGGGGTTATGTCGACAGGAGGGCTTCTCCCTTTGACATAGCTATCACTGCTCAAGGAGATGGAGTATCTGTGCCGATAGGAGTATAGGCAGTATCTTCAAGTGCTAATGTAGTGATGCTGCTGCAGAGCTGTAAATGTAGACAAGCCCTGGGTTAATTTGGATTAAAATTTTCCTGCCTGTTCCTGTGTAGACAAGTCCTTAGCTACCTTTGCCTCCAATTCTCTTTTCCTGAACCAAATAGAAATCAGAAGAAACAGAAAAGCTGGCCTGCAGACTGCTTTGAGTGAAAGTATGATACAAGTTCAAAACATACTGCAAAGCACACATTCTATTACTTTTAATGTAAGAGCACTGCACTCAGAACATTTTTCCCTAAACTATGAGTTGCTATTCATAGATGTCCTGACTAACAAATATTAGAGAGTATTAAATAGTTTTCAAGATCAGTGAATTTAAATATAGTTGAACAAAACATAAAAGGTTCCCTTTTATCAAAATATAAATATGAAAATGTCCTTGGGGAATAAAAACAAAGTATCATCAGGGCTGCCTCTCTGAGTAAGGTTTTTCAGGATAAATCCCTAACTTGTTTGTTTGTTTTTTGTTTTTCCCAGCTCTCCATTACCAACATGTGTCAGATGATTTACTCTCCTAATTAGATTTAATTTGATATATTTATTGATGACTGTGGGGTAACATTTTTCTTTTGATGCATGCACATAACTGCCATTAGCGTTAATGGAAGTTACACACAGGCACTGCGGGGAAGATATACCCATTGGTCGTGTTAATAAAGAGAGGAAGAAATACAGATATATAGTCACAAGTTAATATTTTCTTGGCATTGTACCCAGTACAATTTTACATGTAAAATGGACTAAAGACATGCTGTGCTGATCTTATTAGTCTCCTCTAACAGTTCATTGAAGATGATATGACAACCAAAACAGTCCAAAGGAATGATAAGCACCATTGCTTTATCAGAGAGATGGGGGCCTGGAAGACAAAGAGAAATCAGGAGAATGGAAAGACAAAAAGAACCACATTGGGAGAAACAGCTCACAGTACCACAGCAGAACTGCCAACAGTGACAGCTCTCTCCTTACATCAAAGAACAGCATGTTTGACAAAGAGGGAGAGATGTTACTGTAAATGGCAATGGGAGCTACGAGTTCAGCTGTTTAAGATCCTGCTTTTTTTGAGGGCTTGGAGCTCAGATGCTGGGAATCATTACCAGGTAGCACCAAATTCAATCCTCGGCTAGTAATAGCTTTTTTATAAATAAAATATTAGGTTTACAGTCAAGTTTCTCACAGCCCCACAAAGCTAGAGATGGGAGCATTTTAGAATTTGACATTGGGAGAGACCTGTCTTCCTGATGGGCCCAAGGGCTAACCTGTAGCATCAGAAGGACCCATGCTAATGGATTTTCAGATCTGCCTTTTTTATATAAGAAAACGATTTCCAGTCATTTTTATAAATGACCCATATATACATGGAATCATTGGCCAAACATTTGATTCTATTCTATATAGATTCTTAAACTGTGCTTATCTCTGTAGTATCTGAGCACCTAACATTTTTGCAGGTGTCTAGTGATTTGGGGGTGTCTCTTTTTTTAATCTCCATCTTGAGACTCCTTAAAGGTTTCTGATTTTCAGGATTTCTGACACCCTGTTCTTTGAAAATCAGGCCCCTTTAAGGTGTCTGAAGTTGGGCAGTCAAAAATCACAAATCAGTTCTGAAAATCTTGTCCATAGCAACGGACATCTTTACAGATAAATAGATATAAAAACTAGTGCCAAGCAAATTAAAATAAACACATCTATTACATGCAGAAGACATGATGGTGTAATATAAAAGTATATGAATGCTAGTTCTTAAGGATCTGTGTATAACTCACTTATGGTTTTACCACTCCTAACTAATGTGGTAATCCGAAACTCATACCAATTGAACCTTTATATCACAGATTATCATTACGTATATTAGATGCCAACATGTAAATTGAATTGAAAATTAGAGAAATCTAGTTTCTGTGAGACAAGCTCTTGACTCACTAATGGATATCTAAAGCAGTAAGTAATTAGCCTCTTAAGAGGTTGATTTTGAAATGACATGGTTCTGAAATATGTAGTTTTGTAAAAATATTTTGATCATAACTTCCAGCTGCTGCTTTGTTGCTATTTGAAACATCAAGTGTTTTACAAAGAATATGGCAGAATTCCCTTTTGTTCATGTCTTTTATAAACTCTGCATTTTCTTTGAATAGTATAATTAAATATGTGTGTTTGCAGTGTTGCACATAATGAATATTAGATATGAAACCAGCTTTTTTGGTTACATAGTTTTTGAAAAAAATGTTGGCCTATTAATTTATATTGGAAAACAAAACATTCTTAATTCTGCAATGTGTATTTTTATGCATATGGTTAGGTTTATGCACTGTGAGTAGTTCCATTGAAGTACCATTTACACATACAGGGACACTGATTTAATCATCTGAGATTGACTCACTGTCAACTGAGTCAAAATTAAAGGATCCATGCCAATTTACACCTGTGGAGGATCTAGTCTGCAGTGCCTGAAAGTTAAGCACATAGGTAGACTTTGCAAGACTGGAGCTTTAGATTTAGCTTACCATTTCTGACTGCAGATGTTCACGGACTGTAATTCCTATTTTAAAGATAGAGTTTCTGTTCTGGAAAGAATTTTAGGTTACTCTTGGGTGCTAATAAAATTGTTATTAGAGCATTTGGTACACTCAATTCTATACCACGTGGCTGTGTTTCATTGAAGGTATTGGATGCATCTATGAGATCAAAGCTCAGACTGGACCCTATCTGTCAGCCTTTGCTCAAGGAAATAATGTGAATTTGCCTGTACTATGAGTACAGGATTTGGTCCATCCATTACTATTGTTACAGCCATCCCAAACTTAAAATTCTTATGCACATTTTTTGTTGTATTTAAGTGGTTTACTCTACCTTAACAAAGATCTTTTTGTTGTTGAAAGTGCATATTACATTTGAGGCTCCATTTGTACCTTGTCTTCATTAGGAAATTGCATCATATTTAAATACAGTTTTAACAATTGAGGTAACACGATGCTAACTGTGACTGACTGGTCTCTATAGACAAGGACAGTTCCTGGTCAGCATCATGCTAGCTAGTCATAAGTAAACCCTGTTCCCAGTAGAATGTGTTGATGACTGAAATGATTCTGAATGTGACTTGTCCTTGTCTACATGGACCATTCAGCATTGTGTCAGCAAAATTAAATGTTAAAAGTCAAGTTTAAACATTAGGGAAATTCCTAAGGACAGCAAATTCTTAGGCAGAGCCTGGGTAGTACAGACTCACACTTTTCCTGTTCCTGAGACACCACACACCATGTGCTTCATCATAGAATGAGAGAATGAACGCCAGCTGGAATTCCCTCATTTTATTCGGTTCCTCCTTCAACACATCCTGATTTTCTCAAGGAGCTAACCAAGAGCTCTACGAGGGTTTATTTATCCAGAAAGTTAAGATGAATTAACTGAAGGTATATTAGTGGAAGTGCATTACTAATGTGGCCTCAGGCTACATCTACACTACTAAACCTATATCAGCATAACCAACTAGCATAGGAAGACTGCCTCCATGAACCACATTAGCTATGTCAACAGAAGCATTCTTCTGCTGGCATAGCTGTGTCTACATTGTGGGATTTGTTGGCATAGTTATATCAGCCAGAGGGGGTGGATTTTTCTCATACTTCTGACTAATATAGCTATGCTGATAGAAGTTTTAAGTGTAGATCAAACTTCAGTTCACTTTAGGTTAGTGAATTAAACTAAAGTGAACTAAGGCCACTTTTACTTTTCAATGAAAACATCCATAGTAGGGTTTAATGCACTTTAAATTCATGCTTTAATTGAGCTTATTTTTCCTAAATGTCCCTGAACTGTCAAGTTCATTTAAATTCAGGACCAGTCTGCACTCCACAAAGCACTGTCTCTTGCAGACACCATTTCGTTCTTGGCCTGTTCTGCTCTGTTGTTACTTTTCCCACTTTCTTTGTCCTCTTCATGACTTCTGTTTTCCTTCACTTCCTCTCCAGTAGTTTTCCTTTTCTCTTCCCCTTCCTCTGCTCCCCTTCCTGTCCTCCATACATTGTATAGCGTGGTCCAGTCATTTGGGGCTATTTGGCCATTATTTCGGTTTGTTTAGTAGCTTCATTTTTTAAAGGCTAAATTATGATTGTTTTTAAAGGCGGCTGCAAATGGTAGATTACAGGCTAAATATTTGTGGTGGTGACACCAGCAATCAGGGGGTTTAGTTGGCTTGTTTTGTTTTCATGGATGGCTCTCTCATTATTTTTTATGTATGTGCTGTGCTTTTCTTCTTATTACTTTGTGTGGATGTCAGGACAGAAGGAGAACACAACTTATAAATCCCTATAGTTTACTGAGATATTACAATGACACTCTACAGTCCACTACTATTATGATCCTATAACCAGTTTATCTTTTTTTAAACCAGAAAAGGAAG
Source organism: Chelonia mydas (assembly GCF_015237465.2). Taxonomy (NCBI): domain Eukaryota; kingdom Metazoa; phylum Chordata; order Testudines; family Cheloniidae; genus Chelonia; species Chelonia mydas. The sequence goes on from NC_057854.1 coordinate 61,395,051, forward strand.
AATGTATATTTCTACATAAACAAGAGGCAAACAGGAAATAAAGGGTTATATATTGTGTAGAGCAAAATATCACACAGTTTTTGTACCATGTCCTGTAGTGTCTAGATTTTGACTGGCTGTACACTCAGAGGGGCAAAAGGGAAACTGAGAACTCTCCCCACCATTTCCCCTGCCTGAGGTACTTGTACCTTGAAGCTGGACATGCATAGGTAAGCAGGCAGTTCGTACCTGCTTATTCCTATTTTACTGCAGGTAGGGATGGATAATGGGCAGGCCCCAACATCCCACCCAATGCAGCCAAATTGCAATAGTAATTGGCTGAGGTTTAGACTAATAGAAAATTATTCCTCCTCTGGAGAAAGGCACATGCAGAAAGATAAGAAGCAGTGCATCACCCCTCTACGATGGGCTATATCCCAGGGACACAGCTGAGCCTATGGTGAGGTATATCAGTCCCTATGGTAGGTGTTTGTACTGTACCTAGCCCAGTGGGGCTGTGGTCTCTAGGCACTAAATAATAACAAGCACATAAAGACTCCAGTATCGACAAGTGGGTTCTGCTTGAGGGCTATCAAAGGGTAGGAATCTTTTTCAAATCCGTGGGAGTTAACGTGGCAGTCCTAAGAAGTTCCATAGGCTTTCTGATGACATTATTAACAGGGCCATTACTGACAATTTGCTTGAAAGGGCTATAACATGTAGAAAGACAACTTCTACACCTGTCCGGTAAATGTAGTCAATTTAGGGTTCACCCGACCTTGTGATTACTACCTGAACTCTAAATTTATCTTGCTTAGGAGGCTTCAAGAGCCACTGGAAAGGTTCTTGGGAATCAAGAGACCTAGGCACCATTCCTGGCTTTGCCACTGGCACACTGTGAGACCTTCTGCAAATCAAGTCACTTATCTCGGCACTATCTCCCAGCTGTAAAAAGAGCCTAATGATACTTCACCTTCTTATGTAAAGCACTGTGAGTTCCTTGGATGAAAAGTTCTATAGAAGTGTTCAGCATTATTAAATTAGTGTTGCTATTTAGTGGGACCACTGCAAAGTGAAGCGCTACTCAATGTGAATAAGGTTGGCAGATTCATCCCAGACTGAGATATCTTCCATTTCTCATTTGAATGCACAAATCTTAAAAAAAAAGAAAAAAAAACTGACTGTGTCTACATATTGCAGCTGTGGTCTTCTGTTATTTCAGAATGATGAGAACACTTGCATTGATTGTGATCTGCTACGCCTGCAGCCTGCAGGAGGCACAGCTGGGTAAGTATCGATTGCACAGGGAACCTTAATGCTGAACCTCTTTGTACATGTGTAAGTCAACCCTTTACTTAACACCAGTTTTTATTCCATGTGTGCACAATATAAATACAATAGCTATGTAAATGCAGCTATTTCAGAGTATGGCTTTCATTAGATTTTTAAAAAGCCTGAAGAACCTCTTATATGAAATACCAGCAGGGGTGACCTGTTTAAGTCACTTAACAATCTGTCCAGATTTATAAACAGTAGTAGTTTTCATTTGCTACAGTTTATTTACTAAACACATATAAATGAGGTGTAACAGACACCCTGTAGCTCCCATTGATAAGTTTAATAAAGCTTGTACTTTCAATGTGACATCCCAAAGCAATCAAGTGTGCACACCTTCAAAAGTGATTATTGAATGCTGCAGACGTAATATGTGTCAATCGGAAACGGCAGAAGATGAGTGGCGAAGACAATATAGACATGGCTTCCATTTCCTCTTTAAATTGCAGATTATTTTTGTTTGTGTTGCATTTTTATGACTTTCCTACAAAACTGCTAATTGACCCAAATAACTGGGTGGCTGTTTTCACTCACCTGTCAATTTTATATTAGAGGTGTAGCAATACTCATTTAAATACATGCAAACAATGTTAAATTATCTTTTTGTTGTTGTTAATAAGAAAATTAAGGCACAGAACAATGTAAAACAGCAAGGTGTTGGATGACAGGTCACCGCAAGTGAGGTTATTTTAATGGCGTGTACTAATTAGAAATTCCTGGTACAATATGGCCCATAGTTTTCTTCCAACCTCATCTCTTCTCCTTCGTTAACAATGAGTAAGACTGTGATTTTGGGCACAGCCCTAAGCAACGTGTATAAGTAGTATGACCCCATGAATAGCCCCATGAGTCATTATGTTGCAGAGACAGCCCTGCTTCTGCTATGCTGAAGCAGGAGTTGGAAGTTAGTAATTGACTCTTGACCCATATCAGCCACAAGTGATGCAATCCACACACCAGCTCAGCTTTGCTGGCTGGCATGCTAGTGGGGGGAGCCAAGGCCCCCCTCAGTTTCCATCTCCACCCACTCCCTACTCAGGTGCTCTGAGAAGGATAGGGAAATGGGCTTGCAGTGCTTGCTTACTGCCGCTTGCTTCGACCAAAGGTACAGGTAGCCTATTCAAGGGTATATAAAGCATTCTCTCTCCCTTGCCTTTTCCCCTCCCCCCCTCAACCTGCCCAAACCCCATTCAAGTTTTGAGTGGTTCAAGTCAGCCTTTTTTATTTAAACAGTAGTAGAGCCAGGAATAAAACTGAAGTCCCCTGAGTCCAAGCCCAGTGATCTATTCACTAGGTCACAGAGCCCACCCAGGAGTAAATTTAAAATCATTTTAATAAATATATCATCAATAGTTAGTCATAAAAACTTATCTCAGTAAATAGGTAGCATTACAGAGGCTCCATCCCCTACGCTGAACATCAGAACACTCTGGGACAAACTCAGCTTGTTACAAGATGGTGCAACTCCTTTAATTTTAATGAAGTGCTGCTCAGTTTGACTCAATGTTTGCAATGAGTATTGTACTTAGACTATTAATAATCCACAGAAGGGATCCAAATGAGCCCATATGCCTGTGTTTTAACACACATCACTTAGGACAAAATTCTTCTATCAGGGTCACATGGCTGATGTGAAGAGAGAATTTTCTCTTTAATTTATATATGTCCTCCACATGCCAAAACTGATGTATCCATTCTGAGACCATAGGAACTACTGTGGCTTTCCATTTCCTTGAAATCACATTTTGTTCTACCAGCTTTTTCTTCAGTTTGAATTGACCTATCCCCAGGAGAAAACTTATACTTATAAAGGGAACTTGTTTTTCTCCTTTTCCCTGTGCATTGATGTAACTTTCACTAAAATGTAATGGCTGCTGCAGTAGTTAACTTTCTTCAGGTGACTTCTGAGAGATCAGGGCATTTTAGATTCTATATGTCGTGTGGAACCCTGCTGATTCAAGCCCATCTTTCATGCAAATACTTAGAATTTTGAAGAAAAGTCATGCTTGGCTTTCCTCAAGGACTTCTTTGTTCTGAATTTTGTTTTCAGCCTGGGTTCCTGTAGTAGTTTGATTTTGTGCTCTCTCTTGCAGTTGTCTGGACAAAAAGGGTTCTTATTTACAAAGTTTAACCACAGCAAACATTCCATTTCCATTTTAATATTGGGCTCAATAGTGGCTTTGCCACATCCCTTGTGTAATGGATGGTGCAGAGGTAGGCCACCCCAGCAACAGTGCAACAAAGGATTTGAACCATCCCCAGTTCATTTCTGTTGCTCCAGGAGGTAATAATTTACTGCTGAGCTATACCAGTAGTCAAGTCTGACAGTGCAGCTGTGCTGGGCAACATGTTGTGGAACAGAACTAAGGCGCAACCGCTCCCCACCCACCTGATCTGAGGGCAGGGAGGAAAAACACGTGTGCAGTGCCGAAGGTGTGGATAGGTTCTGCAGATGTGAAGGAGCGTACAGGACTGCTCCCCTGCATGAGCATGCATCCTGATCCATGACTGGGGCTCCTACATGCTACCACAATACAAATAATAAGTTATCCATTTGAACGTTTCTGTTAACCTCTCTTGGGATTGTAGCGCTTCCAGGTTTAGTGTGAGCTTTGTAAAACATTGAGATTATGTTCTTCCCAGACTTTGATTTTGATATTTCTTCTCTTCTTGAGTTTAGCAGAGACTTTTTTATAATTTTACCACGCCTTTCAGCTGTAGCAGCACCTAAGAGTGTTTCATTTGTCACTGTTTAATTAGCATCATGGCAAAGCTTTTTAAAAGTAATTGATATTTTTCCTTAGCAGAATTTTGTTTTCTTGCCCTTTGGTTGATGAAACTGTTAATTCTCTCAAGATGAGACTTGTTGAGGTTTGCAGCTGGGGAGATAAAAGGCAATCTAGGCATGAAAAAGTAATGTGCCTTGCAGAAAAGAGTGGAAATTATTTCTGCTCCTTGGATATTTTTCTCTCTGTGGATGAGAGGGGCCCAAACCAGACCTTATTTAGGTCTTTTATGTAACAACTGTCTGAGTGCTGGTGTGAGATCTCCCCTCCTTCCCCCCCCCCCCCAAATGTGGGCATAAGACTTACGTTAACATCATCTGTCTACATATAACTTTGTTAGCAAATCATGTGTTGGAATGAAATGTTGTCTCCACTTCCTTTGGTACATCTTCATTATAAATAGTTATAGGTCCCTCATTTAACCACCTATGTAATAAACATCTGCTCTCCTTTCTAGCTACCACTTGCAGGAGTAAATAGCCCCTGCTTTCCTCACCACAGCCAGTCACAATCTAAGCAGTACCTCTTGCTGTCCTGTGAAGCCAAGAATAGTATGTGAGAACCTAACCACACCATTTTTTTCAGTTAGACCTTGAATCAGCAGTGCATCCGAATTCAGCAAAGCACTTAAGCACATGTCAAGCTTAAGTCCCATTGATTTCAATGGTGACTTAAGCACATGCAGAAGTGCTTTGCTAAATAGGGATTTATTTAAGCATGTGCTTACATGTTTTGCTGAATTGAGGCCTCTGTTCTAGATGTGAACAGTTTCAACTGTAAAACAGATTCTGCCTTCATGTAAATTTCTGGCAATCAATACCTCTTCCATACTGAAATTTCTCCTGCTTACTCTTAGGGCAGCACTGATTTGTGTGTGTGTGTATGTATGTGTAGCTGTGAATAAAAGTATATAGAAATAGAGGATGGGGAGCAAAAGAAATTTTCTGATGCCAAGCTTTTACACCACCCTAGTAAAAAGATTCAGATAGAAATCACAGGTTTTACAGCTCCTTCAGAAATCTTACTGAATCCCTTGTTATGGAATAGCCTGAAGGAAATCTGGAATAAAAACCATTAGTGAACAAAACATATTTAATGAACTCCATTATGAAAGAGATAGCTTTTAGAAGAATAATAAAAGTGTTTGGACACGTTAATGCATCAATAGCTGAAAGAGGAAATTGGATAATACTTGCTTTATTTCTGGTCCAAATCCTTCACCTTATAATTCTGGATCTAAATCTGATGAATTCAGAATTTAAATAGTCATTTAAGAATTGCTGTGAAAGAAATGTGATGGCATTTAATTCATTTCATTAAAGCAGAAGAGATGCAAATCTATTCTGGAGTCAGTAATATTCAAATGCAACCTTTCTGTTTTATTGATTAGAATCAATAAAAAAGTTAATGGATCATGGGCCGGAAGCAATATCAGTTAAAAATCAATGGGAGTCTTGCCACAGATTTGCGTGGATGCTGGATCAAGCCACCGCAGGTAGTTCTGAGAGGAATAGTAGATGAGAGGTTCCCTAACATAACTCTAGTGGAGCATTCTGCCAGGAAGCTGACGTGAGGAGCTGAGGACCACAGAGACAGTGAGTTCAGGGATATAAGACCTCCATTCTGGTGGCTTTGGCCTCCAAATTACCATGTATGGGAGTGAGGCTTAAATGAGGGTAGGGGAAGAAGTTGGGAAACATGTTATGTTTTTTCCCCCAATGTGTATTCTGGCTTCTCTGGCAGTGGAGCAGGCCAGGCTACACAGGTCTTGAGGGCACCCTAGTGTCTCTCTATATTATCAGCAACTTATACTCAATAAATGACCATGAATGACACTTATTCTTTTGGCTGTACAATTTGCACTTTAAATAAAAAGTTCAATGAAAACTATTGTGAAGTGTATTTAAATATAAATTTGAAAGCGTGGCTATCTAGATGTAGGGAGATCATTACAATATCAGTTTTCAATGAACATGTTCTTAGTTCCCTTTACAGGAAGAAGAGCCATATGCTTTTGTTAAGTTTTCAGGAACAGTCCAATGCTGTCCTCATGAACTATCACAAAAAAGTATTCATATTCAATGAACATGATTGTAATTATCTACACAGAGCATCTTACACTTCAGTAATAATAACAATACATTTTAAAGATACTCTCTGTATCTGAAGAACTCTAGGTGCTGCAGTTAAAATCAAAACAAAGGCTGAGATTTTTGAAGCTACCCAAGGGATCTGGAAGCACAAGTAACATTAAAATTTGTGGGAATTAAGTGTTCAGATTAGGTGTGACTTTGAAAAATCTCAGGCTAAATACATAATGGCATTCAAAGCAAAATCCAAAGAAGATATTGCTGATGCCCCTCTAGATAAGAATACAACACACTGGTTATTGGGTTAAAGTCCATCACTGAACACTTCATTGAATGACTTAAACTGCAGTCATAAAGCCCAAGGCTACCCAGCTCCCAATTCATAACAATATTGCAGTGGTACCTGTATTTAACACAGTGATGGGAAAAGGAGCTCTTTACCCCACTCCCCATAATAATCCTTAGTATATCTATTCTCAGACCTATGTCAAAGTTATGGGAAAGGAGGCCACAAGAACCATCCCCTTATGTAAGGGATTCCAGTGCCAGGAACATCTACCAACTGTTTGATTTAAGCAAGAATGAGTACCCTTGTGAAAAAATTCAGCTTGGTTGTCCTATTAGCCATCAACATCCTCTATAATTAACACTGATGATTGTACGAATACTGGTAGGGAATACTTAGTGAGGTTATTTTCTTTCCTAGGGGACTATTGTACAGATCCTTCTGGATGAAATCATGGCCCCATTGAAGTCAATGGCAAAACTCTCACTGACTTAAATGGGGCCAGGAGTTCACCTTTTTATTGAGTATTGTCTAGGAGCCCCAATCACGGGTCAAGGCCCCATTGTGCTAGGTGCTGTACAAAGACGGAACAAAAAGATGGTCTCTGCCCCAAAAGTTTATTTATAAAGACGTTATGTTGGATCATATTAAAGAAGTTCTGTATTAAAATCACAAATGAGTTTAATTCCCCATAGTTTAAGATCTAGGGTATTACTAATTAAGAGGTCTCTTGGTTTTTGGTCTCTTATTTTTACTGTTTCTCTCCCCCTCTGTGTGAAACTTGCAAGCTGCTAATTGGGTTAGTACATTCTAAGACAGAGTCTGTTCTCAAAGCAATACTTTGTAACAACTACTACTCACACAGAGAGAGGCTCAAAGCCATACTTTGTAACAAAAGAAACAGCACACAGAGACTCCCCACCCTTTTGTTGTATTCATCTCACTTTGTTAACAATTGTGATTAAAATAGAGATAGAGGATGTATGTGGATGGATGCTTGGTGTGGATAATAAATGAATGATCAAGGCGGTGCCAGCCTAAGAATCCAGTGTTGATCGGCCAAAGAAGGCGTCAAGTGGAAACAACCAGAGGATCCCCGGAGGGCAGACTGGAATCCACTGAGTAGCCTCAGGGATGGGAGAACCGAAGAACAAGATAACATCTGGCAGCACGAAGCCGTCAGGAATGTGCCATCTGCTGATTGATTCAGCAACAGCATGATGAAACAATACCCATAGACTGGCATAGGAAGAAATTCCTATAAAAATGGACTCTAGAAAGTGAGAACTTTGGGGTCTGATTCTGCAAACCAACTTCCAGAAGCATCAGATGAGCATCTGACAAGGCCCTGCTCCCTTCTCGTGTCGAGGCCACTTGGCCAGTGGCTTGGCACGAGCAACTCTAAGGCTGGTAACTATGATAACAAGCTTGCAGAACCTGTGTGTGTGTATGAATGAATGTGTGAATACATATGAAATGGAATGGAATGTTATAGCTATAACTAACTGCTTCCTATGGTTCTTTCTGTATTCACAATAAATGTGGCATTTTGCCTTATTCCCTTTAATAAGATCCTGCTGATTTTTATTTTACTGGTATAACAAAGAGAGGGCATTCATTTAGCAAGAAATAAAACTGAAGTAAATGGAACCATTCAGTGAATTAATGTTACTTATGGGAGTAGCTTGCAGTATTGGGCCCTTTGACTATAGTCTTAGGGAATGAGAATATTTAGGGGTGGTAGATCCAGACTTGCTAAGATTCTTGAATATTTTTTGCAGCAAATGATCTGTTCAGACCTGAGACTAGTGGTACAGCAGTATTATGAATGAGCCACCAGACTCTGGAGCTGTCTCTTTCTCGGAAGGGTAACATACATTCTGCTAAGTATTCTATGTATTAGAAAGATTGTATTGATTATTCTTTAGTTAATCTGGAGATTTGTGGGGTGTTTTTTTTTTAAGACTACTAGTGTAGCTGATCTGTTTAATTATAGATTGCAGGATATTCCACTGAGAGGGTCTTGCTTCAGACATTGCTATGTTAACATAGCCCTCTCTGACTATGGGGATTGCTATATATAGAACTATCTTCTGAGTGTGTCTTACCTGCATGACTTCCTCAATGAAATATAAATGAAGAAAACTACTTTGTGCATGCCATCTACTTCTGTAAATTAAATATTTTGTAAATGAATGTAACTGCAATACTCAAATGGCTATTGAGAACTTGTCTTGATATAAAGTTCAAATTACAAAGCCTGAACTAGTTTACAAATCATTTACAGGTAGGAATTGCTGAATTGTTTATTTGAGAAATTGCTCAATAACATATTTCATCCTCCATTGCCGTTCAGTTTATTACTTACAGAAAATAAAATTAAAAACAAACAACAAACAGCTTTGTGTACTGTTGTGTTCCTGTTTTTAAAAGATTCCCTCACATTGGTTGCAGCAGTTCTGGTTTAGCTGTGCTGTTCAAGTTTGTATCAACATTGCATTTTCATAGTAACCTATTAATTGAACCATAACAGTTTGTTGAAGACTAGCAGAAAAGCAAAATCTTTTAAGCAAGTTCATGTTTTTAATATCAAGAAAGCTAAATATGATGTGTTCCATTTTATAAAGAGATCATAAACATTTCCTTTTAGTGGGCCTTTTCAGTTGATGTAAAATTTTTGGGACCCTATCCTGTAATGTGCTGAGAACTTTCAGTTCCTGTTAAAAAATAGGGAATGTGGGCATGCAGCACTTTGTAAGAAGCATTTAGTACCCGGGAGGATTGGATCCCAGGTATTTTATCTGGATTTAAAAAAAATAATAATCTAGCTAAATTTCCAATGATAAGATCTGATCCTGCAATCTCATGCATCACTACCACCACTATTTTTTACCCTAAGTAGTTAAGTTTTGCTTTAGCAATCTATGCACAGAATATTGTATCTCAGGGCAAGCAGATTTTTTACAGCCAGACTGAAAGCTGTCCTCAGATTCTAGTTTCAGACCACCTGCTTACATTTTTTATATGACCTCCCCACTTCAGAGATACAAGTATAAAATACTCTAGGCTGAAATTGAGAAGTATTAATATAACTAAATCAAAAATTAAATTGGAAATAGATTTAGAAATAGCTTTTTATGTTTTACTAAAGATCTTATGCTTTGTTTCCACTCACTAATTCAAAATGTTTAAATTACTGTTTTCTACCCTAACCACTCCAATTGCTGGCAGATTTTGAGGGCCTTTTCTTGCTAACCAATCTTCCTGCCTGTGCACCTCAGTTTCTTCCTCTTCTAACTCAGAAATATTTTTTTTCCACAGAAACTTCAAGTTTCTTCACCTCTTTGCTTAACAATTAGAAAGTTTTACCATGAGAAGCCGTGGTTTCTAAAAAGCATTTGGCTAGGAGGTGAAAGACTCTGGTTGTATTCCTGGCTCTGGTGCAGAAATACTCTGACTCAGGGCCAAGTCAATTCACACAATGGAGACCTGGCCTCATCTGAGGCCTCTAAGGGTTACTTTAATACAAATAAATAATGAATTCACTCCTATCATTTGGGACTGATCTACTTGATCTGACAAGGATTGGGCCCACTGAGGAGGCAGGCTTCTGTTCCAAGCACTCCAACTTTCCCAAGATTCACTGGGTCCTGCCTCCTTATTATACATCAAAAGAAGACCTCTGCAAATCTAGCCCCAGGAATTCATCATCTTTTCTAATTCAAGGCTATAAGCCATGTCCATGAACTATATCATTTACATTTTTCTTTTTGTGTCAAACTGATCATATCTAATCTAGGAATGGCACCATCTCCCCCACCCTTTGTGGATCATGATTCATAGGGCATGAATGAGTTAGAGTTAAAAGACAGTAGGGTTCTGTAAAGGAGTAGACTCACTCCTGCAGCACCTCCTGCTAGTCATTGGGAATTAGCTCTTTTCCAGCATGGAGCGCCCTCTGCAGGCCAGTGATCCACCACAGCTTTGGCCCCCGTGTCCCTCACAGATCCCAGTGCCCCTTTCTCTGGGGTTCTGCCCCCTGGCAGTACCCCCACACTCTGCCTCTGGGTCTTCCCTTTCTGGGGAACCCTCAACCCACTATCCCTACCTCACCTCAGTCATAGGCTCCTGCCAGTCACCAGCTAGCCCCCATGCCCTGGGGCAGACTGCAGTATGAGCCACTTATCACAGGCAAGGTTGTGTTTGGACCTGCTTTCTCTGTCTACCCGTGGCTGTCCCTGCAACCCCCGTACCTAATAGGCCTTCCCAGGCCTGCTGCCTGGGGCTTTTCTAGGCCAGAGCACCCCGGTTCCTTTGGCCTTTCCCCAGCCCTGCTCCAAACTAGATCCTCTATTTAGCTCTCTGCAGCCAGGTTCCTCCCTCTCAGGGCGAGAGAGAGTGCTCTTTTACTCCTGGCTTCCCTGGCTTTTATAAGGCCCCCGGGGTCTGTTTGGGGCATGGCCCCCAGCTGCGGCTGCTCTGCCAATCAGCCCAGCTCTTCCCCTGCCCCAGTCCTCTCCCAGGGCTATCTTAAACCCCTCTGGGCCCGAGCAGGGAGCCAGCCCACAAGAGGTTCTCTGTGCGTTTATTTTCTTTAGAAGCCTTTTTGTTACTTGCTATATTGTAGATGCTGATACACACTGGGAGCTCTCAGTAACTGGACCATCATGTGTCTGACAATGTGGGGGTCAGTTTTCCAGCCCCAGCACTTACCCAGTGCAGTTCCTTTCTGTTGTCTGCCTCTCTACTGCCTCGTTGTTTATTGATTCTTTCTTTGATTGTTGAATAGGCTCCCATGACTTCCAGTTCATGATAATTTGTCACTTTAGCTGCCACATAAGATACCTCTGTTTTCCATTCAGATGTGGAATCGTCTCTCAGTTTGTCACTCAGATATGAGTTGTTTCCCTAAAGCAAGTTTTAATCCTTTCCAAATTAGAAGTCTTTCTTACTCACTGCTTTAGAATACTGTAGGTCTTCCTTTATAAATGTGACTTTCTATTACCACTTACAAGGTCCCTACACATATGTTAGTCTCCTGTGCTATATCTTTTTCAGTCTACATCACTGGAACCTCATAATTTAGACCTTCTGTTCCATCTCACAATTCATCTATGTTTTCTCCTTTCCCTCCTCCACAAAACACACTTCAGGCTAGATTTACCTTGCAATTTTTATTATGTTAAATAATTATGTAGTTACTTCTGTTGCTAGTACTGCAACTCCCAAAATTGCAAGAAGAGAGCTGCCCATGAGTCTCTGTCGTAGATTGGGGGATTTACTACATTTAATTTAAAAAACAAAACAAAAAAATCTTTTGATAAATACCAATTTCCTAAAGGATTACAAAATTCAGTTTTCAGGGAATGTCCTCCTCGTGTACTGGAAGTTACATATTTAGTCATTTTAATTTATGTTAATGGGAGTTATGCACATACATTTCTATGCATCATAAGAATATATACCCTTTAGTGATCATCTGTGGAAAAACATGTGGACAATGACTCAATGGCTTTTGCTTCTAAAATCTGCATGCAACATGGAAGAATATGTGGAAGAAAATGTTTCAGCTAGTCCAAGAAAGAACACACATTGTGAAGCTGGTAGACAGTACTGTGAAATACTTTTGGATATTAAGCAATCCTTAAGTACACATTTGTCCAATAGACTACTATAGAAATGTTTCACTCCATATGGTAAGCTATAAAGATGCTTGGCTACTAACTACTTGCTAATGGATACTGGCAGACACAGTATTTTTCTGAACTAGAACAGATTCTGAAATTAATCTGCTTCAGCATAGTTCAGGTTATGTCTACCAGATCAAGATGATGTGAATTATGAATGTCACAGGGAGGGCAGAGACTGAAATTCATTTCCTTTCTCACAGTAGATCAAACTTTGCCACTATCACTGTTTCATTAGAATACTATGCCTTAGTACATTAGCAGAGAAAAGTGTCTTAAAACAGGATACAAATAATTTTACAATATCTGATTTTTGGGCTTTAGTAACTACCAGAGTTATAGAAGATGGCACTTTTCATCTTGATAGCAGCTGGTAGGTTCGTAGACTCTGAAATGCCATCTGTACCTGAACACTTTATGTTCAGAGCACCAGACTCTGATACCCTTATTCATTCCAAGAAGTACCTTAATTCACAAACAGCTGTGTACTGACTTCATTTGGGACTGCAGTGGAATAAAATACTACCCAGCATGAGTAACGGTATCAGAATCTGGCCCAAAATCAGTTGTGTAGGAATGTAGAGGAGGGCATATGGCTGTGGGCTAGATTGTACCATCCTCACTCAGACTGAATAGTACCTCACTCCAGGAGTAGCCCCATTGATCAATTGAACTGCTTGTGCATAAAAACACTACTAAGAGTGAGTAAAGGTGTAGCAGCCTGTCTGTCTGTGACTAGTCACTGTCTGTTTTGCTGGCTGCAATGTAGGCAATACATTTAACAACCTGTCATGAAGGAAGTTCTTTGCTATTAATTTTCCATTTGTAGCCACATCTTTGGGCAAGATATATGATTCTAAAGTGTCAAAGGAAGAAAGATCAGGAAGCCACTCCATTGTAGTAATGTTTAACCTCTCCCTGTCCCATGTGGGAGTAGGGATATGTCTTTAGGGAGAATTCAGCATCCTTTGTTTTCCCCTCATCTAGAGAGATGATGGTAGATGATCTGGCTGCTGCAGTGGGTACCAAGACCATTCAGGCAGGAACTTTGGTGGACAGTGTCACTAATGACAGGTTTCAGAGTAGCAGCCATGTTAGTCTGTATCCACAAAAAGAAAAGGAGGACTTGTGGCACCTTAGAGACTAACAAATTTATTTGAGCATAAGCTTTCGTGAGCTACAGCTCACTTCATCTGATGCTCTAATATCTATTTGCCATAAGGAAAGCATTGTTCTTAAACCTCATGTATTAATTTTAATTCAGATTTTGTATTCTCTCTGTCACTTTCCCAAAACTAGCTTATTTTGTTAATTCCAGTGGATCAGGGCATTGAACAAATTTTCAAGCAACACAAACCATATAATATGATGTGTAGTGGTGTCACTTTGCTTTTGGAATCTTAATACATAAAGCATGTGCAATACAGAAAACGTTTCTTCTCACATCTAAGCTTTGTTCCAGATTTCATCAGTGTCTAATGTGGGATTTTTCACAGTTTATTCTGGTAATTATGTGTTTAAAACATCTAAAAGAGAGGAAACTTTCTCTTCTCCATCTCATAAAGGACAGAAAATGTTTGTGTTCAGTGTTTAACTGAAAAACAATTAGCACATCTTGAATATTTAGATGTTTTTTCATGAGTTTTGTACATGGAGCCAAAGCCTTGGAGTTTTGGCGACTAGGAGAACCTGGCACATGTTTTGATTTCACAAAACCTCTAGAACTCTTCAAAAGTCTAAGGGTTTGTAACACTTTACTTTCACAGTACACTTTCATGCATCATTGAAATTCATGTGTGGTTTGTTAGGTTGTGTTTTTCAAAATGGAAGTTTAATGGATTTATTTTCCTGACTGACTAATGCCCTGTGCTGTGCAAACTGGGGGAACATCCCATTCCCTTCCATCAATTTCTCTCTTCCACTCAGCTACCCAGCTCCCAGAACTTCTTTCCCGATGGCTTAATCCTTTTTCTTTCGCTTTCAGCAACGTCCTTTGCGCACGCTCGCGCTCTCTCTCTCACACACACACATACACACACACACCCCTCCCCCCCAGGCTCCCTATAATCTGTCACTCCATTTCCATAGGTTCTTCAACCAACCAAGACCAGCCTTGCCCGCTCATACCAACGTACAATGCTCTCTCCACAGCTAGCCCAGCCTTGTTTGTCTGCTACCTGGGGGACTGTGAGCAAGCACAGTGAGTGGAACAGAGATGCTAAATAGGTATATAAGTTGTGGCTGCCTAAGCAAAGCTCAGATCTCCAAAGCTTTAATTAAAGTATTGATTATCACACCCACGTTGTCAGAGTAGGTTTGAAATTCAGCAAATTGAGATCTCCCACTTTGAAAACTACACTTTATGTAGTAACAGTGCTAAGATTTTCAAACTATTAACATGTTGCTATGCAAACATGTTCTGTCACTTGAGCTCTAATGATTTAGTTAAACAATTACCATTTAGATGTTCATATAAACAACCATAATATGAATAACAACAACCAAACCATTAATCAAAATAATGGCCGCTTTAGGGAATGACAAAGGATGTGCATGAGGCTGCAGAAGCCAAAGATCTTCCTCTATTTTGGAAGGTAGAGCTCTGGACTGGAGGGAATTGGAGGCAACACCAGGCTCAGATTGTTGTTAGGTATAGAATGTTTAAATAAAAATCATGTAAGTGCTAAATATAAGCTCCCAAAGTCTTAATAAGAAAAACAAAATACCCCTGGCATAACTTAGAGCTCCAGCTTTACTGTAAAGTAAGCCACCTAAAGCCCTTGGCTGTGATGTTCAGCAGCCAGGCAGAGTGTCATGTTGCCAACTGTTGTGATTTTTATCATGACTCATGATCTTTGGTGATTTTCTTAAATCCCCAGCTGCTGGGTCAAGAGATTGCATGAGAAATGCAGCTTTCTGTTTTTAAAAAATACATTTTAAATAGAGCCAGGTGAAACATTTTTTGCTGAAAATGGAGAGTCACGTTGACAAACATTTTGTGAATTTGTGTCAATCGCAGTGAATAGATTCAGATGAAATGAAAAAGAGAAAATATTGCAGACAACTTGTTTCATTTTGACACTATCACAATGAAACATTACAATTTTTCAGGCATGTTTGTTTCATCAGTTGAGTTAGGATATATTTGTTAAGCATCTAGGATTTCCTGCATTGTATTCTCACAGTATAACTTTTCTGATTTATTAATCATATGTATAACTCTCCTTAATCATGCCTTTTAATGACCCTATTGTTCTGTCCAATGGTTGATGAAGATTTGGGATATATAGCTGTGTTGTAGTTATTCTGAGGTAAATTCCTGCCTCCCAAAAATATGAAGTAGGGTTTTCCACCCCAATGCAAGGGGATGGTAATGGAGGACAACCCAGCAAAGGAGAGAGCCCATAGCACAACAGGAAAGCCAGGAGTTACTAGAATGCCTCCTTTGAGTTCAGTGGAGCTGAGATGCAGATCCATTTACAGCATTTACTTTATACAGTGCTTACCTAAAATATATAATTTCTGGGCAAGTAGAAGTGTAAGTAGTGTGCAAAATGCCTGTCACATTCAGTATTTACATTTGCATTTTTTATGAAGATCAGCAACTTAGCCCCAAAAGTAAACGTGTGTACTGATGCCTACTAAAAATAAATGTGATTCAATTCATGTAAAGAAAAACAGTAACTACAAATGTACAGGATGTCAACCTGTCCTGAAATACCACCCCCCCCCCACACAATAATGTGAACTTCAGGATCTCTAGTCCAGTAGAATCTTGTTTACTGAATGAAATAGAGTACCTGGAATTTTTAATGATACAAGGTACTTTTAGATAAAGGAGGATTTTTTTTCAAATAGTTTGAACTCAGAAGATTTAAACTAAATTCAGTCCATGGGAATTTTTGGATAAAAGGGTTCAATTATGAAGGATTCTATCCTATTTGTTTCAGCATATGGGTGTTTTACACCAGCTTGTGCAACAGTAAAAATGGGTCTGCTCTCTTTAAAATCAATTGGAGCTTGCCATTGATTTCAGTGGGATCAGAAGTAAGATTTATGTGAACATCAAGAAGAAATGATGTACCCAATGAAAAGGCTATGCAGTTTTTCTATGGTACCTTAAAGAAGGGGTGATTCATTTAAGTATCAGGTGAAAATGCTCTATTTGCTTTGCTTCCATTTATCATTGGACTGTGGAATGAGTGTTGTAATGCAACCTTTTGTTAAAAGATATGCAAGTCACAGATGAGAGCCTGCTGGAAAAATTAAACACTGGTTAAGCAATGTCTCATCTGCAAGCAGTGAGGCAGAGAAACAACAGAAAGTGGCATCTGGAATGCATGTAAAGTCAATCAAGCTAAATACAAATGAACAGCTATGTTGAGAGGGTGAGTCAGAAAATGGATAGCCACTCCTTCAGAAGGGAAATGAGACTGAAATGATGAAGGAAAAAGGTAAATGGAAGAACTGTGTGTATGAAACCCAAACATTAAACAATTGCCCTTGTTTGAAACACTTGAAATGTTTGAAACATGTAGCAACAAAGTCCTCATCCTGCTTGTTTGTTCAATAGAAAGTACAGCCGGTGTGAGCTATACCCATCCCTCTCCCCTCAACCAAAATCCAGCGAACAAGAAATGAAAATGGGGTGTGTCATAAATATAAAGGGAAGGGTAAACCCCTTTAAAATCCCTCCTGGCCAGAGGAAAAATCCTCTCACCTGTAAAGGGTTAAGAAGCTAAAGGTAACCTCGCTGGCACCTGACCAAAATGACCAATGAGGAGACAAGATGCTTTCAAAAGCTGGGAGGAGGGAGAGAAACAAGGGGTCTGTGTCTGTCTGTATGCTGCTTTTGCTGGGGATAGACCAGGAGTGGAGTCTTAGAACTTTAGTAAGTAATCTAGCTAGGTATGTGTTAGATTATGATTTCTTTAAATGGCTGAGAAAAGAACTGTGCTGAATAGAATGACTATTCCTGTCTGTATGTCTTTTTTGTAACTTAAGGTTTTGCCTAGAGGGATTCTCTATGTTTTGAATCTAATTACCCTGTAAGGTATCTACCATCCTGATTTCACAGAGGTGATTTCTTTACTTCTATTAAAAGTCTTCTTGTAAGAAAACTGAATGCTTTTTCATTGTTCTCAGATCCAAGGGTTTGGGTCTGTGGTCACCTATGCAAATTGGTGAGGATTTTTACCAAACCTTCCCCAGGAAGTGGGGTGCAAGGGTTGGGAGGATTTTGGGGGGGGAAAGACGTGTCCAAACTACGTTTCCCAGTAAACCCAGTTAGTTTGGTGGTGGCAGTGGAGATCCAGGGACAAAGGGTAAAATTAATTTGTACCTTGGGGAAGTTTTAACCTAAGCTGGTGAAAGTAAGCTTAGGAGGTTTTCATGCAGGTCCCCACATCTGTACCCTAGAGTTCAGAGTCGGGGAGGAACCTTGACAGGGTGAATGCATCTCCTTATTTGATTGTGTTTGCTTGCAATATTGCTGCTCTGGTGCTGTTCCTATGAATTAGAGCTATGGGGAATCAACATCCATTAGCTTGGAACTAACATGTTTGAACTGATTTTTTTGTGTGGATACTTTCTTCATTAATTTGATCCTGGACAAAAATTGTATCCTTTTTACAACAAACTGTAGACTATTTTGTGGAAAATTAATTTTGTTCTCCCTGCTTCTCTTTGAAAATTGCCCTTTCATTATTCATGGAAAAGTATTAGGTGAAAACTCAAAATAATGGCCAAGTCTGGCTCTAAAATATATCTTCTGCAGTTATATAAAATCACAGGCATGTTTTGACTTGGCAGGATCTGGCCCAGTATAATTTTTTAATGAAATTATTTTTTTATTGTTTTGATATCTGACATCTATCCAGAGCCCTAATGGACACCTTGTAAATTTTAAAGAATCCCCTGGAAGATCTAAATGTCTCAATATAACCATTTTAATTAATCAGGTTTCCAACTAAAGGACCCGCTAGCCAAAACCAAAACATTCCTCTACCATAATATAAGAGACCCCAACCTAAATCATCTGTTAAGCCCCGATTCCACAAGCAGCTGTGTGTGGGCTGTATGTGTACAGTGTCCTAATGAAACTGATGTGGGTCTTCAATGGGGTCTGATTACATAGAGCTGTTTCAAGAATAGCTAGCCCCTCACACTCAACTGTAAGCCTCCATTCTTCCTAAGGGCATGAAAATCAAAGGGGAACCTTCAATCATGCGGAATCCAGCCCTAAATGCTTGCCAGAAAAGATGGGCCTTGCAGCATGCCTGGAAAGCTAACAAAGCCTGTATGATTTAAGTATGTAAGAAGAAAATTTAAAAGGGATTATCACAGGAGGGAAAGTGGCTATTTTAAAATGAGGAGTCCACAATGGACTTTACATGGAATGTTTCATGGCCGTATTTGGACAGATGTTGCTGATTAATTGCAAATGTGAAAATGAGACGCCTTAATGAGCCCAAGAAGTCTTGATGTTATATTCTTGTCACTGAGCCTATAAAACATATTTTCTCAAACATTTAAATGGTGCCAGAAAAATTACAAATAAGGGTACCTTTAGCAGCGCTGGATAAGAAAAAAGAAGGAACTCCATCAATGTTAAGGCTGAGTCATGTCAATATCAGCAGTAATGAACAGGACACTAGTCAAGACAGTGACTTTTATAGGCTCTGTCTTAATGGATGAAAACCAACCTGTGAATCAGCAATATTTTCATATATTGAGAGGATAACTTCAGTGACACTATCAATATTTTAAAAAAAATTTACTTCTGGGCCTCATAACAGCTATATCATTAACTTTCTGTAGGAGAACTTCACAGGAAGTTAGGCACACATTGGCGATCATAGCAATAGAAACATGATTCTAATTTTGACTATGCTGGGTATTTAATTTCAAGTATAAAACTCTTTCTATGAAAAGAAGATGGTAGTGTCAGTCCTCCCACACAAATCAACGTAGGATTGGGCTCATCCGCCATATATTAGCAACAAGATTTAGCCTCTGTTTAAGGTTCAAATACTTGGGAACAAATCTTTAGGAAAGTGAATAAACTAATGCTTGCTCACTTGTTTGTGAGTATGAGGGTGGAGTTGGTGGCATAACAGTAGTTTCAAGGTAAAGCTTAAACTTCAGGAAAACCAAGAGATTAAATCCAGGATGCCAAGGTGATAGGTACTTCACAAATACCAACAATAGGTAAAATGGCCTTTCTGGAGGATTCTCTCTTACTTGTTCCTTAAAATAATACCTATGGAGGGACAGAATCTCATGCTAAAAATATCGAACTAGATTCTGGTTTTACACTGGTGTAAGTCCATTGATTTTAATGAAGTGTCTCCTTGGTCACACACATATATTTCTAAGTTACATTCATTCTTTGTATTCCAGAACTAAAGTGTACAGAAGATGTTAGTGTGGAGCTACTGAATGATATGTTAACATCTAGGTCAGTTTGGTCCCAGGTAAAACAATCCCTCAGGTATTTACCTGTGTAATAGAGAATGTCTCATAGTATTCATATTGATATAAAGTTGGGGAGGGGATTAAGGGAAATAATTTATGCTGAAGAATTGAGATTTTCTACCAGATCTTTAGATAGTGTTGATCAGTATAGCTCTATTGACTTCAGTGGGGCTGTGCTGATCTACAACAGCTGAGGTTCTGTTGTGCAAATAAATAGATGGTCAAAAATGTTTTTGACATTTGATACTATCAAAACTGCAAAAGATAAAAATCATGTACTAGATATTCACAGCTGTCTGCATGCCATTTCTGGTCTAGATACAGGCTGCAGTGTGAGCTATTTCCTTTATCTACTGCATTGTGAGTTGTAGAAATTATATTTTTGCTTGCTGATACTTTGCAACAATGCAGTAGGTAAATGCTGGGAAGTAGCAAGCAGAGCTCCAAGATTTAGTCAAATATTTTTGGAGGGAACTTTGCATAACATTCTGCCCAACTGGAAGAAAAAAATTGCTTGATATCAGGGCCTCCTAGGCCTCCCCCAGTATGTGTGAGGGATGGGCTTCTTCCTTTCTATCCTACCATGTAGTTGTTCTCTCCATCTGTTGATATTGTACACAAGCCTGCTTTCACTGAAGTCAAGAGGAATTTTGTGTTAACTTAAACGGGAAAAGGAAATGGAGCCAAAGGAAATGATACAATGATTCTAGAACCATTTCACCCCTCAAAAAAGTATACAAGCTTACAAAACCTTACCTAATTGTTCGAAAAGGTAGGGAAAGAATATTTAGAGAAAGGAATTATAGTTTCAATTTTAAAAGCTCCTTTCCCCTTACATTGAAATTTCTAGTTATTTTGCCAACCAAAGCTTAACTATTAAAAAGATGAAAATGTAG
The DNA here is from genome assembly GCF_015237465.2 of Chelonia mydas. Lineage (NCBI taxonomy): Eukaryota > Metazoa > Chordata > Testudines > Cheloniidae > Chelonia > Chelonia mydas. The sequence continues at coordinate 61,415,586 of NC_057854.1, forward strand.
AAGACGGAATTGTTTGGGTTATTGCCAGAGTTAGGGAGAGTGGCTCACTTATTTAAACTGAGTGTGAATCAATTCACAGCAGTCATATCTGGAGGGTATTTTAGTGCTTTTTGAGGCTGAACTCATTTAATGAATGGGACAGTTCAGCTGTTGTAAATAAACATGGCTCTGTGGAAATTCATTGAAGTCAGCGGGGATCTGGACCAATGGGAGTTTTGCCCTGAATTAAGACCCCCAGGATTTGCTCCTATATGGGAATGGCTGTAGGGTGGTCTAGATCAAATGAGTTGTTGGTCTTCATCCAGTTCCTAGTAGTGGAGAGCTGCCCACACATTTTGCACTAACTGTTGTCCTTGATGGCAGTCTCAGCAGGGAGGCTAGAAACAGAACAGACATGGAGAGTGAATTGCCCCCTGGTCCCTACAGGTTAATTCCTCCTGGTCAGCTTTGAAGCACATTTGTTAGGGCAGCATGAGAAAGCGTATATTGCTCTTGTCTGTGCTTTACCCATTTAGTGGATAAAGGGAGGATTTCATTCTCCAGACCTGTTAAAACCTTTCATGGGCACTAAAATACTTTTTAAACGAGACAATCCCGCTCCTCTCCCTCCCCCCGGAAAAAAACAATCAGATTTTAAAAGCCTAGTTTTCAGTGCACAGGTTTCACTCTGTATCCCAAATATTCATACTGATTGAGCATGGTAGGGAATTGCCAATTACAGGGAGATGCCTCAACACAACAACATACTTACAGGCAAGAAAAAATGTCTCACTGTTCTCTTCATTTTTCCCTTTTCCTCCCTTCCTTTCAGTGGTAAGTTGCTCTGCTGACATATTTCCATTATGAATCTTTCCCCGAACTTAAAGGCTTGGCATCCTTTTATGATATTCTTCTCCAGGTGGATTATCCTAAGACTGCTTTTCTTTCTTTCTCTTTCTTTCTTTCTTTCTCTTTCTTTCTTTCTCTTTCTTTCTTTCTTTCTCTTTCTTTCTTTCTTTCTCTTTCTTTCTTTCTTTCTCTTTCTTTCTTTCTTTCTCTTTCTTTCTTTCTCTTTCTTTCTTTCTTTCTCTTTCTTTCTTTCTCTTTCTTTCTTTCTCTTTCTTTCTTTCTCTTTCTTTCTTTCTCTTCCTTTCAATTGTGTGGATTGTGTGTGTGAATGAATTATAGTGTTTATGAGAATGGAAGCTGATAACTTTGGCTGGAGGCTAGGCAGTATATAATCTGTCCAATCTTTTTTCATATATCTCTGCCAATCCACCTTACTTCTGATCTATAAAATCGCTGCTATTTCAGCACTCTGACTATCCATATTTTGCAGATTATAAAATTGTTTTGTTTTGCTGATAACAATTTTTCATTGGGGCTTAGGTGAAATCACCTGATAAATAGCATTTATAAAAATAGTATTTTGAACTTAATTCCCACCTTCCCATTGAAGATTCCTAGCACTTTATGAGCATTAGTTAATTAAACTTCATAGCACCGTCGCAGGTAAGTATCTTGTGTGCTCATTTTATAAATTGGACTTAGAGGCTTGCCCATAGTCACACAAAAAAACCGAGGAGTCCTTGTGGCACCTTAGAGACGAACACATTTATTTGGGCATAAGCTTTCGTGGGCTATAACCCACTTCATCAGATACATAGAGTGGAAAATACAGTAGGCAGTTATAAATATACAGCACATGTAAAGATGGGAGTTGCCTTACCAAGTGGGGGGGGGGGGTCAGTGCTAATAAGGTCAATTCAATTAGGGTGAATGTGGCCCATTCCCAACAGTTGACAAGAAGGAGTGAATATCAACAGAGGAAAAATTACTTTTTGTAGTGCTAACAAGGCTAATTCAATCAAGGTGGATGTGGTCCATTCCCAGCAGCTGACAAGAAGGTCTGAGTATCAACAGAGGGAAAATTATTTTTTTGTAGTTACCCAGCAACTCACAGTCTGTATTCAGGCCTAATTTGATGGTGTCAAGTTTGCAAATTAATTCCAGTTCTGCAGTTTCTCTTTGAAGACTGTTTTTGAAGGTTTTTTATTGAACAATGGTGACTTTTAAGTTTGTTATTGAATGTCCAGGGAGACTGAAGTGCTCTCCTACTGATTTTTGAATGTTACAATTCTTGATGTCTGATTTGTGTCCATTTATTCTTTTGCGTAGAGATTGTTCAGTTTGGCCAATGTACACGGTCACTATGTACATGCCAATATACATAGTCACACAGTAAGAATCAGAATCCAAATATAATCCTGGAGTTTTGATTTCTCATTTCTTACACATGTACGCACACGTTTATTCTCTGTGAAGGGCAGAGTGAAACTCAGTCCCCAGAGATGAAACCTCTGGACGAAATCCTATAGCTTTGCACTTAGCTTTTTTTCATATAAATATGAATGCATGGAGAAGAAATGTGTTTTAAAAAAATCTTAGACTGAAAGTGAACATCAAACTGCAGCCACATAAACTGGTACAAAATACTTCTTAAGGCTGTTCACAACTATTTGCAAGATTTATTAAGTCAGAGGTATGCTACTGAATATAATTCATCTTATTTGTCACAATGATATACATCCAGAATTATTAGTGGAAGACTGTGCAAGCTCTACAGAGGATTAAACAGAAAAGGGATTCTGGTCAGGCACTCTCTCTTTCTAATAAAGGATTAACAAAAAGATTTTAAGGAAGCATAAATGTTTCAATATACATGTCCATTTATCTATATATCTCTTGAAGCTTCCAAGAATAAATCACCTTTGTATTGACTTTTATGTGCTTCATTAATAAATATTAATGTTAGTATGTCTCCACATGTACAACTTTTAATGTGATTTGTAATTAGCCAACTTAAACCCAGGGAACAACTTCTAAGACTCAACACCAGTGAGAGATGGTAATTTAGGCTGTAAATTTAAAGAAATTGAATGCTCTGGGGTGTGGGGGGGGAGAGAAACCAGTTTTGATCTCTAAATATTATATATAAGGATGATTGTTATTATTTATTTGTATTACAGTATCAGCTAGAGGCCTCAGCCAAGATAAGATTCCCTTTGTGTTAGGCATTGTAGATATACCCAGAATAAATACTCTCTGCTCTGAAAAGTTTACATTCTAAATAAGACCATCTCAGTCTGTACATTAACAATTTGGAAATATTCAGATGATACATTTCTGGAGATGGAGAATTCCAAACATAGACTCATAGAATATTAGGGTTGGAAGAGACCTCAGGAGGCCATCTAGTCCAACCCCCTGCTCAAAGCAGAACCAACACCAACTAAATCATCCCAGCCAGGGCTTTGTCAAGCCAGGCGTTAAAAACCCCTAAGGATGGAGATTCCACCAGCTCCTTAGGTAACCCATTCCAGTGCTTCACCACCCTCCTAGTGAAATATTGTTTCCTAATATCCAACCTAGACCTCCCCAACTACAACTTGAGAGCACTACTTCTTGTTCTGTCATCTGCCACCATTGAGAACAGCTGAGCTCCATCCTCTTTGGAACCCCGCTTCAGGTATTTGAAGGCTGCTATCAAATCCCTCCTCACTCTTCTCTTCTGCAGACTTAATAACCCCAGTTCCCTCAGCTTCTCCTCGTTAATCACGTGCCCTGGCCCCCTAATCATTTTTGTTGCCCGCTGCCGGACTCTCTCCAATTTCTCCACATCCTTTCTGTAGTGGAAGGACCAAACCTGAACACAGCACTCCAGGTGTCGCCTCACCAGAACCAAATAGAGGGGAATAATCACTTCCCTTGATCTGCTGGCAATGCTCCTACCAATAAGCCCAATATGCCATTGGCCTTTTTGGCAACGAGGGCACGCTGCCGACTCATATCCAGATTCTTGTCCACTGTAATCCCCAGGTCCTTTTCTGAAGAACTGCTGCTTAGCCAGTCAGTCCTCAGCCTCTAGCGGTACATGGGATTCTTCCTTCCTAAGTGCAGGACTCTGCACTTGTCCTTGTTGAACCTCATCAGACTTCTTTTGGCCCAATCCTCCAATTTGTCTGGGTCGCTCTGGACCCTATCCCTACCCTCCAGCGTATTTACCTCTCCCCCAAGCTGAGTGTCATATGCAAACTTGCTGAGGTGCAATTCATCCCATCATCCAGATCATTAATAATGATCTGCCTTTGTTCACAATCCTGCAAGGAATTCTGTGCAGTTCTGCATACAGCTCCTTGTAGGATCAGGCTCTTTGTGAACAACTGATTGGTATTCATCCTTTGGCTATCTATGATTCTTCTTCAAAATAAATGTGAAACACCACTTAAATTATCTTTAAGGGCACTTTTCTCAATAAATAGAATTCCTCCATTTATCAGAGCCTGTCAACGCTACTACTGAAGCCCTTAAGTGTGACTCTTGATACAGCAATATTTCCAGTATAGACAGGCTCTGACTCTATTTTAAATCATCTTTAAAAACAACGATCAAAGGGTGCAAATCTAGGCAAAGTCAAAAGGGAAATAAGATCCATGTGGACCTCTGCCAATTGCAACTGGGTAAAATGTGTTTGCAGAATAAAGTTGTGTAAAGTTCTGCATCTGCATACTGCAAAATCAGTCATGAGAGCTTGTAATGGAAACCGCAAAGTGGGGATAAACTGGCAGGGTTTCACCTGATTTCATGTTGAACATTAAACCATAGGAAACTATAGATTCTGTATTTTTCTAAGCAGAATATAAACTTTGTCCAGGTTTATTAAAAACTGGGTCCAGTTAGATCATAATTAAGCTAATATTCATTTACCCATGGCCCCACGTTCACTTGAATGGTAACCATCGGCGGGATGCGACCTGATGTTTATAGTATTAACAAAAACTGAAATCCAGACAATGTTCATGTATGTATCCAGACAATGTTCATGCCAAGTTTCATTATGAATATTTCATAGAGCTCTAAACAGGACTTATAAAGCACTATGGTAGAAAGAAGTAGGACACTTTCTGGCTAATTCTATTGGTTGTTCCTAAACTGTGTTCTTCATGGAGACTGAGGGGGGGAAAGGATAGAAGTTAAGGCTATGGCTCTAGATGAGGGGCTGCTGCCACCAGTTTCTTCCTCAGCTTCCAGTACCGATTCAGCAAAGCACAGAGCACTTGCTTAACTTTAATCACATGTTTGAGTGCCTTGCTGATTCATGGTCTCAGCTGTCTGGTTTGGAAGGTTTGTAACACAAGGTCTCATATTATGATAATAGGCACTGTTATTAAAACCCAGAGAGAAAGATAGCTGGAGAGGGTTATTCTTTTGTTGGCTCTCAAAAGAGAGATGAGTGCTGCAGTGCACATTTCAATGATATATACATTATATATCTATGTGCTAGATTATTGTATAACCATATGAGACTTTTTAAAAAGGAAATATAATAGATTTCATATTATATTAGCATCTGTGCTTTTGAAGTGTGCCGTGCATCATACTGTATTAATCTAGATGTTACGGAATTGCATCTTGCATGCTATTTTATTTATATTAAATTAATCTCAGTGCACACAATCATTTTCCATGGCTTTAGTCACTTCCCCAAATATAAAATGTAGTTGATATCATGGTTCAAGTTTCTCTTCCTGTATAATTTAAGAGGCTGCTGCAAACGTGTAGGTGAATGACAAGGAAATAAGTAACATATATTACACATTTAAGCAAGAGATGTGATATTTGGAAGAAATTTGGGGTACCTATGTCATGCAGGCAGAATAAGGCATAGTCACAAGTGAAAAAGGTGTGGTTCATTTAGCATTTTTAAAGCAAATAGTCATGGATCCAGTGTGTCTCTTTAAAATTAGTTTTTTGGCTTGGTTTGGTTTTTGCTCATAAATGTATAGGGGCATAGCCTTGTGGCTGATAAGACATTAAGGCCCTAGTTCAGCAAAGTACTTGATGTGAGATTTTCAAAGGGGCCTACGGGAATTAGGCACTTGACTCCCATTGACTTTCAATGGGAATTGAGTATCTAGCTCCCATAGGTACCTTTGAAAATCCCAGCTTTGAACACATACTTAAGTTTATCACAATTCAGCAGAGCACTTGAGTATGTACTTACATGTAAGCCCATGCTAAAGTGCTTTGCTCTATGTGGGCACAGCTAATGGAATTTGTACTTCAGGGCAGTCATTTTACATGTGTCAAAACTGCAACTGGACTTCTCAGAGATGTCTGAAACCTAGTTTGCAACAGTCCTATGGGCCTCATTTCTGTTTTGACTTTGCTGGGCTTTGCATCCCTTGAGTTGTGCTTTGGTACCCTGCTATTCAGTTGAATAAAGAATAACCACAATAATAAGGTCAAATCCTAATGTGCATTTCTCGATAGCTATAGTACATTGAAACAATGGTGGATACAATAAAAACTACCTCAAGTTAATAAAGAACAAGCTGTTATCTTCTCAAAATTGTTCTTGAGGCTTCTGTGAAGAATGGACACAGGAGTGTTCTTTGTACACACCCTGGATGGATGGGTATGTGTGAGATCACTGAGGCAAGTTGGAAAGAGGGAGGGAACATTGTAATTGAAAAAAACCAACAACATGTGGAAATGCTTACCCACAGCTAAAATGCAAATTCCAGTTAGAAGGGGGAGAAATGTTAGTAAACTTTTGGGGAAGATATATATTGCAGATTAGAACTTGATTTCCCGAGAGCTTTCTGCAGATACTTTAATAAATAAATCTGTCCAATTAAAGAGATTCTTAAAATATACGTGTAGCGTTTAAGCATTTGGATACATTTTGTTTGAGAACTGGCTTCAGTTTTTTTCTCCCCATGTATTTTGTTTGCTAGAGAGTATGGCAATATACTCATACTATACTAGTAAAGGCCCCATTCCTGCAACTGATCGCTTGTGACCAGGCTGTTGCGAACATGCAGAGCCCCATTGATCTCAACCAACTGGCTACCAGTTGCACAGATCTGGGCCAAAATTTGAAAACAGGGATGTCTATCTGATCATTGGAAGCTCAGTTATTGGGATACTATACAGCACACTTTTTTCTCTACTATACTTTTTCTTTTTTTTTAATAATCTGACCATCCAGTCAGACTTTTTTCCCTGCCTTGTAGTATTTAAAATAAGGCTTTGGTCTCTCGAACTTTTCTGTCTCTATCTTTTTATCATATTTTTCTCCAGTTGGAATATTCCAAACAGCCTGTATTTAAGTTGTGTATTAATAAAAAGTTATTGTGAGGGAAAGGACCCCCATCTAGGAACACATACCTGTGCAGCAAAGCACTGATACTCTTTATTTAAGTTCCTCTGGGACTTGAGCACATGTTTAAAATTAATCCTGTTCTTTCCCAAGCAAAGGCCGAAATGGCTGGGTTTTTTTGATCACGCACCCAGACATCTTCGGGGCGGGGGGTCCTCCTATTATAAGGGAGGGAGCTTACCATAGTTCAACAAGTCAAGTATTTTGAGAAAACATTGGGGAAGGAGGAGAGGATTCCCCTCTCTGGGGGAGAATATATTACTGTATTAGCAATAGCAACACCAGGAGATGAGCAGTCTGTGGACCCTCTTCCAGCAATAAACAGGTGTGGCTGCTTTGCTAAAGAACTTGTACCTACTATTGTACCTTGTGACAGTCTACCACTAAATACTCCCAGAGATTACATAAACTGCATCCTGCTTCAATACTGTTATGAACTTTTCCAGAAATACTTTTCTGGGCTGGGATTAGAAGGAAGACCTTATGGCCAACTTCAAATCTCACCTGAAGATAGTGCTCTTTCAAACTAAACTAAAGTATTTCGAATTTGAGTAGCATTGGAAACACTTTTTTTAAATTAGGTTAATTAATCTGATAGGCTGCACCTGAGGGGAGAGCCAGGGATTGAAAGATGGATTGATGATGGAGTCCATCTGAAAAGGAACAGGCTGGGCTAAAATAAAGATAAGAAGTTGGAAGCAGGAAGAAACCTACAGCTATTTTTTGGATGTTTGAGAAGGAGGAAAGAAAACCAATCAAGTAGGAAGAGATTAGAAACTCCAGGGGATCTAGGCCCTGAAGGAAGGGTTTATTTAAAGGGGGATGGAGCCAAAGCCTGAGAGAGGCAGAGTAGGAAACAGCTCAGGGAAACTGCAGACGTTGCCTGCTGAGTAGAGAGTCCCTGAGTTGGAACTCAGAGTAGAAGGTGGATCTGGGGTCCCCTACCAACCATTAGAGAATTAGCACAGTCTGGGCAGTGAGAGAGAATCTATTTTAAATGAAGACACTTTGATAACCCCCTGGAAGGGGAAAACCCATTTTGACCTGGCCAGAGTGCAAGCCGTGATGAGCCAACCCCCTGAGTTGCAGAGAAAGAAGTGGCAGGGTATGTGAACAAGTGACAGAAGCGGGCATTGGAGTTGGCAGGAGCTAATTCCTGAGGAGCTTGGAGAAGGTGCTCTATTGGTGAGTGAACCCTGTGACAGAGTACTCTCATATGCTTCTAATAACATCAGTTATATAAGGTATGGCATGCAAACAGCATGACTGCATTATAGGGTGGTATGAAATCAGTCCGAATACAGTTTGAGAGCCTCAAAATCCCCCTTCTCCTACAAAGGGAAAACCTGGTTCTCATCTTAGTTATATTAATTTGTAATAGTTTAATTCCACTGATAGCCTTAGGAATAACTATCTTCTGTGAGACCAGACTCAAGTCTGGAGGACCTTTTTTGTTGTCTTTCTGTTTTCCTTTCTTGAGGAGAAACTCAGTTGTTCAATGGAATGTATCTTGCAAAGCTAGAAGTGCCTTACAGGAGAGGTAGAATTTTATGTCTCTAGGAACATGCTGTGATACAAATGTGTAGTGATGGTCAAGGGAAAGGGGAGACTGCTGCTTCAAGCAGGGAAAAAGAAATCATCGATATTGAGGACAGACTGCTGAAAGACATAGAAGAGCAGATGTTTTTTATGTGATAATTTATTGTAACTTTTTTCCATTGTTTTCACGGTTGTGCACTGTACAACTGGCTGTGCATTATTTTAACTGCCAAGACCGCTTTGTAGGGGATGAGCACATATTTATTGTAAGATGGATGGCTTCAAACTTCCTTCTATCCCTCTTCTCATAAAGGAGACTCTAGTCCTTGCCATACTGATAGTTATTTCTAGGAGTAGTAGTGCATCCCTAGATAAATGTTTTCAGAACTCACATTTCAGGCTCAGTTAAAGCAACCCACTGTATGTGACAGGGTTTCAAATTCTGCTGAGCAAGTCCAGCCTTTGTGTTTGTTGCCATTCATCCCTTAGGTTCTCTTTGTAGTAAGAACCTGATATTCTCCATTAGTACGGTGAAGAACGATCTTGAAATCGCCCACCTGAGCCACTACAAAGAAAATCCCAAATGCTCCAGGAAGGGTAATTGAATTGCTTAGTTTATGTAAGAATGTTCAGGAAGGGGTCATTACATACTGTAGTAGGTTCCACAAGAGCACTTAATGCTTCTGTGTACAGATTTTTACTTTTCACATACCTGTGACTAGTATGAGTGTTCAAAGGAAGCACAGGATCAAATTTAAACGAAACATTTGTACATTGTGATGTCTATCTTGAAACTGTAAAATTGTGGATGAGAGAAGAAAGAGTGAAGGTGAACTTTTATCACTGAGTATAGCTAACATCAAAAGATTTGACTATAGAGATACCCCAATATAGTACTCAAGGCTATTTTGGTTGTATTTATTTTTTTACATAACTGATCTCACAGGTATATATATTCAGTGTGTTATGTACCTGAAATATGTGTGTTTTCTGAAATTGTTTATATTTGTGATAGAATCATAGAAATGTAGGACTGGAAGGGACCTCAATAGGTTATGTAGGTCATTGTTTCAGTAAGAGTTGGATAATGTAACATACACCAACCTAGGGAATTTGAGCATCTAGTCCTGTCCCCTGCACTGATGCAGGGCTAAGTATTATCTAGATCATCCCTAGGTGGGTGTCTAACCTGTTCTTAAAAACCTCTAGTGACAGAGATTGCACAGCCTCCTTAGATAATTTGTTCTAGTGCTTAACTACCCTTACAGTTAAGAAACATTTCCTAATGGCTAACCTAAATTTCCCTTGCTGCAGTTGAAGCCCATTACTACTTGTCCTGTCTTCAGTGGTTAAGGAGAACCATTTATCACCCTTTTCTTTATAACACCTCTTGCATACTCAAAGTTTGTACCCCCCAACCCCCGAGTCTTGTCTTCTGCGGACTAAATAAACCCAACTTTTTCAATCTTTCCTCTTAGGTCATGTTTTCTAGACTTTAATCACTATATGTTGCTCTCCTCTGGACTTTGTCCAATTTCTACATGTCTTTTTCCCAGTGTAGTACTCAGAATTAGACACAATACCCAGTGCTGAATAGACTGTAGGAATTACTAGTGTTGCTTACAATACCTCTGATACATCCCAGAATGATGTTCACTTTTTTTTTTTTTTTTTTTTGCAACAGTATTACATTAACTCATATTTAGTTTGTGATCTACTATAGTCCTCCCAGATACTTTTCTTCAATACTACTTCCTGGAAGTCATTTCCCATTTTGTATTTGTATAATTGGTTATTCCCTCCTAAATGTAGTTTTTTGCATTTTTCCTTATTGATTTTCATCCTATGTATTTCAGTCCATTTATCCAGTTTGTCAAAATCCTTTTGAATGCTAATCCTGTCCTCCAAAGTTCTTGCAACTTCCCCCCATCTTGGTATCATCCACCAAACTTTATACTCTCTCTATGCCATTATCCAAATCACTGAAACGAACCAGACCCAGAACAGATCCTTGTGGGATCCCACTCGATATACCCTTGACAGTGAACCATTGACAACTAATCTCTGAAGATGCTTTTCCAACCGGTTGTGACCTCACCATACAGTGTGTTGTCTCGGCTATATTTCTCTAGTTTGCCCATGAGAAGGTCATGTGCGATGGTATCAAAAACCTTTCTCAAGTTAAGAGATGCATTTTGCTGCTTCCCACATGTGCAATTTCCTTTTTTGTAAATGAATAGAAACAAGAGATATTCCAGATTTGAAAGCCTATGTTAATATGAATTGTTTAGAAAAAAGCCCTATTTAAAACCATCAAATATGTTTAGTACATTTATGTTGATACAGAGAACAGCTTACGGGACTTCAGGGATTCAAGTTGACCTAAAGTGAACTGGATGTTTGGTTTTTGCTTACAGGACAGAATCCCTGGGAAAAGCTCAAAGGAACAGTTGAGGTTTATTGTGTGGCGTGAATCTTAGGGGAGTCACAGTGTTGGGAGACTCGTTTATAAAGAAGTTTCAGGTAATCATTTTCATAACTACTCTTGACTGGGTAGGCTTTTGATTCCAGGGACTCCTTTTTTTTTTTTTTTTTTTTTGTCTTGTTTACAATGGGAAAACTCATCTAATCATTTTGATCTTTTAATAATTACTGCTTTTGAGGCAGTAATTTAGACCGGCTGCACTGGAGTCTGTGTAGGCCAGTTATTATTTCAGCTGTGTGAAAAACCATTATGGCTTACATTAACACACTTCTGCTCTTTCATAAGCAAGCTAACCCTGCCAGAGCTATGAGGGGTCTATTTTGTCAGACTGACTCTCCTGGACAGAACAGATTGATCCAAGTTTAAATTATTAGTGGACAGGAGAATTCTCTCTCTTTCTCTCCTCCCCCCGTTCCCCCCATATCATTATTACCTTGTGATTTTACACTAGTATTGTTGGCAGCCACAACTGGAGGCATTAGAGAAAATAAAGCTCTCAACCAGGTAGAACATTTGTTTTTTCCTCAACCTGTTTATTACTTGTGACATTATCATCAAATAGGTTGAGTGGACTCTGACTTCAAATCTTGAAACAAGGCATCACAATGATGGTCAAGGTGCCTCCTTCCTGGAATACCCCTCATAGCACCCTTATTATTCCCCCTTAGATTTAGAGTAGGGTTGGAGATGAAAGGACACCAATAATTAGCAACTGTCATTTCTCTTCATAGGATCATTATCTTAATCTTCAGCTGGTCCTTTATGGCCAAAATCCTGAGAGAGGCTGATCACTGGCAATTCTTGTTAATTGACCTCTCAAGATGAGGCTTTTGATTGACTTCGAACTCCCATAGAAATTATTCCTGGGAGGTGTAAGAGGTAGCACCACACTCTTCACTCACATTGAGCTAAGCAAATGCTAACCTATTTCAGATTATTTCACACCAAAAGGAAATACATGAAAAACGTATTTCTTAGGTATTTTAATTCCTCATTCCTAATCCTCTGCAGCCTCTCCTGACTTAATGATGCTAATTAATGCTGTAAGTGTAGATGCTTGTGTATTCTGTTTTTAATTTTGATATGTAAATTTCATGTATTTTGAAGAGCAAAATGGATACCTGAATTAATGCCAGATTTTCCAGCATAGGCCAAATATTGCCAAAACAATTTTTGTCAGCTTTTATTTGTCTTGTTAAGAAGGCTTTGGAAAAACAACAACAAACCCTAACTCTGTGGGGGGAAAACTGCTTCTATAGATTATATGAGAGCGCTTCAAACAGAATTACCTAGGGAATGAGCTGGCTCAGCAAGAACAAAACCTGGTCTGGTAGGAGGTGAGCACTATAAAATAGGCCCCCCCACCCTTTACACATGTGTAATTACATCCATTTTTAATCGGGAATATAGAGGTGGAAAAGACTAGGCCAAGGTGTCAAAACAAGTCCAGGGCAGAGCTAGGAAGAGAACTGATACCTAGTCTTGTGACTGTGGAAGGTTTGTGGATATAGCACATCTCCCTCGCTCATTCCTCCTGTCCCCCCCAATTTTTGAGTGTTGTACTCATTCACCTTGTATTTTGTAACTGCTCAAAGCTTTAGCTGACCGTTCAGCTGTGTGGCAAACAGCCATAACCTAGAGGTCCAGATTTATTGTTTTGGGCCATAGATCCAAAAACTCCATCAGCCAGTCTCTTTGATTTGATAAGTACCTTCTCACTTACTGCTAAGTGGAATGTTAAGTCTGAGCAGTGCCGTTTCGCTTCACTAGATGTCTGAGTGGTCCCTTTGCACTGCTACTTTGAATTAAGTAAGCAACAACAGTATTATTGATTTCTCTGGATTAGTAATGTAGCAATTTAGCAGTTCTTTGCAAGCCAAATGAAGCTGAAGCATATTCATAGCAGTCCAATGGAAGCATTTACAGTACTTATCCAATACAAATGGTTAAAAGGAGGATTTTATTTCAGTTCATTGGCAACCCCTCTGTTGCAGTGGGACTCATTGCAGCAGGGTCTCCTTGCTGGTGTGGAAGGAAGTTTGCTGTTTCCAAATGTGCTATGCAGAAGCACTTTACAGAACAAAATTCATGGATATTTTAAAAGAAACTTCACAACTTATGGGAGATATAAAGTCATGGGTGCCAGTTTCACTCCTGCTGTAAATTGGTGTAGTTCCATTAATGTTAATGGAGAAATAGAGATGTACAATAGCTGAGGATCTGGGCCAAATATATACAGATTTTGAACTGTAGCAAGTGTTATTAATGTCAAATAGTTCATCAATTCATGTTCTCTTCCTGCTGCCTTCTCTCGTGGCATAAAGTTTGAGCCCGAGTTTGCTATCAATTCTATTAGTGTATATCTGAATAATTAATCATTTTAATGAGATTTAAATCAGTGTAATTCGAAGCAGAATTTGATCTCTGGCCTACAGACTGAACTTTTGTGTGTGTATAGGAGGAGTCTATATATAAGCATGTTTTAGCAGAGGGAAACCTGCTTGAACTGCAATTTATATTTTTTACCTAAAGAGTTTATACTGGAATATTCTAATCAATCTCTCCTGGTTAGGGTGAGTTAGGAGAAGACACATTAAATAGGGAGAAGCTACAGAATAAATAAGATTTTTGTTATCTCCTTTTAAGGTTCTTCCCTTACAGAATCCATTGTTGACCTAGCTACTGCCAGTGAGAATAATGAAGAACACATTCCTTCTTCTTCAGTCCAAAACTGCTGTGTGCTGTTGACCAGTTACTGAAGTGCACACTCTGGGTTGAAACATGGCAGCTGTTCTAGATGTGCATGAGTCACAAAGGTCTTCTCTAGATTTGGATCTGAAACTTTGTGGCTTAGTTGTTTTGAATCTGGACCTTCAGCTGGGAAACAGCTTCCACTAAAAGAAAAGGAGTACTTGTGGCACCTTAGAGACTAACCAATTTATTTGAGCATAAGCTTTCGAGAGCTACAGTAGCTCTCGAGAGCTACAGTAGCTCACGAAAGCTTATGCTCAAATAAATTGGTTAGTCTCTAAGGTGCCACAAGTACTCCTTTTCTTTTTGCGAATACAGACTAACACAGCTGTTACTCTGAAAGCTTCCACTAAGTTGCATGATTATACCCCCTTCTGGCAGAAACCTGGCATAGCAGACAGTGTGGTGTGGAGAAGCCATAGGCCTCCCCTTTCCCAGTCTAATTCCTGTGTTGCAAATCAAGGAGAAGTCCTCTATGGCTTCCCCTTGTCTAACTGCATCTCTGTGCCTGTTATCTGGGGTGGGGTGGGGGAGCAGGTAGCAGTGAGGACTTCTACTTCCCTTTCCCCTTGTCTCTCCCTCGCCTCTCCACACCTCTCCTCTTTATTTCTTCACACATGCAGTGGCAGAAATGAGAAAGTGATAACGATGGTGAGCAGGATTGCGAGGGAGAGGAAAATGAAAGGGAGTAATGGAGAGGAGGTGGTAATGAATGTGTGGTATGAAGGAGGAAAATGAGTCCCTGGCATGAACAAAAGTTAATGGGGTGGGAAAGGAGATCAAGTACAAGCAGGAGGATGTGGTAGAACCTGTGTGGGTTTAAAATTAAGGCTTGAACATTCACTTTTTTCTGTTCACACACAAATTTAGTCACCATTAGTATGGAACCATCTTTAGTGACAGGTGAAGATACTCTTGTGTGTCATAGTTCAGAAGCACTTTACGATCTTGGGGATTGAAAGGTTTTGTATAAAAATGTAATTTGTTTATATATAGATAGAGAACAGCCTGCAGAGCAATCAAAAGGAATCGTGTTCTAATGTAGATCCCTGAACTATTAATCCCCACAGTAACTAAAACCATGACTTGCCTGATACCTGATTAGAAGTTGGGAATTGTATTCATTATTAAAATGTTAGCAAAAATAAGCTAGTCATTTTTTTCCCCCCTTGATTTTATCAGAGCATGCCTGATTTGGTAGAGGGAGTGATGAACAGGTTAGGAAAAAATACAGTTCTGCTCTATATTACTGAAATTAAAACTTTTTAAAATTCTTGTCATTATCTCTGCCCTTTTTGTAATGAATGTCCTTCCTAAATCTGTGCTGTAAGAAATTGATGAAATATTGATCATATAATAACTATCACTTACCTCCTTGTGGACAATGCCATTCCCAGGCCTACAGATGTCCTTGTATTATGCAGATTAATCATAGAATAGAATCATAGAATATCAGGGTTGGAAGGGACCTCAGAAGGTCATCTAGTCCAACCTCCTGCTCAAAGCAGGACCAATCCCCAGTTTTTGCCCCCAATCCCTAAATGGCCCCCTCAGGGATTGAGCTCACAACCCTGTGTTTAGCAGGCCAATGCTCAAACCACGGAACTATGCCTCCCCCCCATGACTGGCATGAGACACTTATGACTTCCCCTAAACTGGTGTCAAGACAGAGTTGTTTATACAGAGATTTTCTCATCTTCACAGTTTCTCCTTTGACTTTGTTTCTCCAAGGCGTTCCTAAGTACCTGCTTCTTTCTGTCTTGTAGGATTTTTAAGCATGATGTAAGCTTAACTTCCCTAGCTTTATGTATTTGGAATTTTGTCCTTATTTTTCTGATTTCTCATGTTTTCATATTTCTCCAGCATTGATAACCAGACAAAGGGCTTTGACATTTGTTCAGTATCTTCAACATTGGGTTTCTAACCTCATTATTTTTCTTTTAGTATATTGGTTGGTTTGGCATACTCTTGTAATGCTGTGCTTTGTCTGCAAAGTCACGAGATGCACTGTCTTGAGATTTGCATTTTGTTTCCCATACTAATGTACTGCCTCAAATTTCATAAGGCATCAGGTAATAACAGTTTGCATAGTGTTGAGCTTGTCCTTGAGATTGAACTTCCCCTCGTTGCATTTGACCTTTGTAGCACCAAAACACAGCTCACTATAGCTGATGTACATCTATAGGTTTGTTAATAGTGCATGTTTAGTGCTGTTCTGAATATTTTCTCAGTCAGGTACACAAGCCAAAATACCAATCCCCAATAAAACCACACTGCAGTCTGTGAAAGTGGCCTACTATCCCCAGCTGTAGCAGTGTGGGTTATTTGGTGGGATTTGGGAACAGCTGATCATGTACAGGATATTTTTTAAATAATTATTATTATGCAATATTTTTACACATACTTAGAGAATCAAATCTTAAAAGTCAAAATAAAAGGGACTAAAAGTTTTAAAGCTGTTTAAGAGGCTTGGCTGGCCAACTCCCATTTAAATTAATGGGAACCGGTTATCCAAATAGTCTAAGCAGCTTTGAAAATGTCAGCCTAAATAAATAAGAACCCAATTAAAAAGAGAAGTATGTTGTTAATATTATGAGATGCTCAGTAGCTGTGGTGACAAGAACTAAGCACATGCTTGTTACCATGCCTCAGTGGATCACAGCTGAGTGCTAAATTGAGGACACACGACTGAGAAATAGAACAGACTCACCCCAAACTAGTGGTTATTCTATCATTAGGTAATATTGAGCCAATAACAAAAGTAAATTTCTGCCTCGCCACACTGATTAACAAGAAGCTAAAAATGCAGGTTTCTTAGGCATTCCAGCCCTTGCCTCATCACCCAGACACTGCACTCTATGATTAGTTACTAAAAACAAATTTAATCAAATACAGGGTCCTTCTAATCCCAAAATATCAGCTACTGAGTCAGGTCAATATATAACTCAAATCTTACCCAATAATCACTCTACTGCCAATCCTTTAGTAACTAAAAACCAAAGGTTTAATAATAAAAGGAAAGAAGAGTTAATGGTTAATATTTCATATACATACAAATAATTGCAAAGTCCTTCTATCAGGTTTGTAGCAGCGGTGGAATAGACTGCTGGCTTGTAAGGTCTCTCTGGTAACTTCCAAAAGACTGAAAGATCCTCAGTTCATAGGGCAAAATGTTCCTTTTAATTATAAATCCACAATCTAGAGAATCATGTCAGGAAAAAGGCAAAATGGAGATCTCTCAGGGGTCTTTTTATATTCTTTGCCATATGCCTGGAAATTTACTGTCTCTGTGGAAAGTCACTGGCCTAAGATGGAGTCCAGGGTCACATGAGCATATCGCATGTCCATTGGGATGGCCATTGGCCCCTTGGAGTCTGAGGCATCTGCAGGAAGACTATCTGTGTAGAATGAGTTTCTTCTATGGCCCATTGTGAGAGCTCAGCCCTGGTCTACACTAGGACTTTAGGTCAAATTTAGCAGCGTTAAATCGATGTAAACCTGCACCTGTCCACACGATGAAGCCCTTTATTTCGACTTAAAGGGCTCTTAAAATCGATTTCCTTACTCCACCCCTGACAAGTGGATTAGCGCTTAAATCAGCCTTGCCGGGTCGAATTTGGGGTACTGTGGACACAATTCAACGATATTGGCCTCCGGGAGCTATCCCAGAGTGCTCCATTGTGACCGCTCTGGACAGCACTCTCAACTCAGATGCACTGGCCAGGTAGACAAGAAAAGAACCGCTAACTTTTGAATCTCATTTCCTGTTTGGCCAGCGTGGCAAGCTGCAGATGACCATGCAGAGCTCATCAGCAGAGGTGACCATGATGGAGTCCCAGAATCGCAAAAGAGCTCCAGCATGGACTGAATGGGAGGTACAGGATCTGATCGCTGTATGGGGAGAGGAATCTGTGCTATCAGAACTCCGTTCCAGTTTTCGAAATGCCAAAACCTTTGTCAAAATCTCCCAGGGCATGAAGGACAGAGGCCATAACAGGGACCCGAAGCAGTGCCGCCTGAAACTTAAGGAGCTGAGGCAAACCTACCAAAGAGGCGAATGGCCGCTCCGGGTCAGAGCCCCAAACATGCCGCTTCTATGATGAGCTGCATGCCATTTTAGGGGGTTCAGCCACCACTACCCCAGCCGTGTTGTTTGACTCCTTCAATGGAGATGAAGGCAACATGGAAGCAGGTTTTGGGGACGAAGAAGATGATGGTGATGATGAGGTTGTAGATAGCTCACAGCAAGCAAGTGGAGAAACCGGTTTTCCCAACAGCCAGGAACTGTTTCTCACCCTGGACCTGGAGCCAGTACCCCCCGAACCCACCCAAGGCTGCTCTCCTGGACCCTGCAGGTGGAGAAGGGACCTCTGGTGAGTGCACCTTTTAAAATACTATACATGGTTTAAAAGCAAGCATGTGAAAGGATTAATTTGCCCTGGCATTCGCGGCTCTCCTGGATGTACTTGCAAAACCTTTGCAAAAGGTTTCTGGGGAGGGCAGCCTTATTGTGTCCTCCATGGTAGGACACTTTACCACTCCAGGCCAGTAACACATACTCGGGAATCATTGTACAACAAAGCATTGCAGTGTGTGTTTGCTGGCGTTCAAACAACATCCGTTTTTTATCTCTCTGTGTTATCCTCAGGAGAGTGAGATATCATTCATGGTCACCTGGTTGAAATAGGGTGCTTTTCTTCAGGGGACACACAGAGGTGCCCGTTCCTGCTGGGCTGTTTGCCTGTGGCTGAACAGAAATGTTCCCCGCTGTTAGCAACAGGGAGTGGGGAGGGTTGAGAGGGTAGCCACGCGGTGGGGGGAGGCAAAATGCGACCTTGTAAAGAAAGCACATGTGCTATGTATGTAATGTTAAGAGCAAGGTTTACCCTGAAAGACTGTAGCCACTGTTTTATAAAATGTGTCTTTTTAAATACCGCTGTCCCTCTTTTTTTTTTTCTCCACCAGCTGCATGTGTTTCAATGATCACAGGATCTTCTCCTTCCCAGAGGCTAGTGAAGATTAGAAAGAAAAAAAAATGCACTCGTCATGAAATGTTCTCTGAGCTCATGCTGTCCTCCCACACTGAGCACAGATGAATGTGTGGAGGCAAATAATGTCAGAGTGCAGGAAAGCACAAAATGACTGGGAGGAGAGGTGGCGGGCTGAAGAGAGTAAGTGGAGAGCTGAAGACAGGGCTGAAGCTCAAATGTGGTGGCAGCATGATGAGAGGAGGCAGGATTCAATGCTGAGGCTGCTGGAGGATCAAACCAATATGCTCCAGTGTATGATTGAGCTGCAGCAAAGGCAGCTGGAGCACAGACTGCCACTACAGCCCCTGTGTAACCAACCGCCCTCCTCCCCAAGTTCCATAGCCTCCACACCCAGACACCCAAGAACGCAGTGGGGTGGCCTCCGGCCAACCAGCCACTCCACCACAGAGGATTGCCCAAAAAACAGAAGGCTGGCATTCAATAAATTTTAAAGTTGTAAACTTTTAAAGTGCTGTGTGGCATTTTCCTTCCCTCCTCCACCACCCCTCCTGGGCTACCTTGGTAGTCATCCCCCTATTTGTGTGATGAATGAATAAAGAATGCATGAATGTGAAGCAACAACTCTGCAAGCGGTGATCGAAGGGAGGAGGGGAGGGTGGTTAGCTTACAGGGAAGTAGAGTGAACCAAGGTGCGGGGGGTTTCATCAAGGAGAAACAAACAGAACTTTCACAACGTAGCCTGGCCAGTCATGAAACCGGTTTTCAAAGCTTCTCTGATGCGTACCGCGCCCTCCTGTGCTCTTCTAACCGCCCTGGTGTCTGGCTGCGCGTTACCAGCAGCCAGGCGATTTGCCTCAACCTCCCACCCCCATAAACATCTCCCCCTTACTCTCACAGATATTGTGGAGCGCACAGCAAGCAGTAATAACAGTGGGAATATTGGTTTCGCTGAGGTCTAAGCGAGTCAGTAAACTGCGCCAGGGTGCCTTTAAACGTCCAAATGCACATTCTACCACCATTCTGCACTTGCTCAGCCTGTAGTTGAACAGCTCCTGACTACTGTCCAGGCTGCCTGTGTACGGCTTCATGAGCCATGGCATTAAGGGGTAGGCTGGGTCCCCAAGGATAACTATAGGCATTTCAACGTCCCCAACAGTTATTTTCTGGTCTGGGAATAAAGTCCCTTCCTGCAGCTTTTGAAACAGACCAGAGTTCCTGAAGATGCGAGCGTCATGTACCTTTCGCGGCTATCCCACATTGATGTTGGTGAAACGTCCCTTGTGATCCACCAGAGCTTGTAGCACTATTGAAAAGTACCCCTTGCGGTTTATGTACTCGCCGGCTTGGTGCTCCGGTGCCAAGATAGGGATATGGGTTCCGTCTATGGCCCCACCACAGTTAGGGAATCCCATTGCAACAAAGCCATCCACTATGACCTGCACATTTCCCAGGGTCACTATCCTTGATATCAGCAGATCTTTGATTGCATGGGCTTCTTGCATCACAGCAGCCCCCCACAGTAGATTTGCCCACTCCAAATTGATTCCCAACTGACTGGTAGCTGTCTGGCATTGCAAGCTTCCACAGGGCTATTGCCACTCGCTTCTCAACTGTGAGGGCTGCTCTCATCTTGGTATTCATGCGCTTAAGGCAGGGGAAAGCAAGTCACAAAGTTCCATGAAAGTGCCCTTATGCATGCGAAAGTTTCACAGCCACTGGGAATCGTCCCAGACCCGCAACACTATGCGGTCCCAGCAGTCTGTGCTTGTTTCCCGAGCTCAGAATCGGCGTTCCACAGCATGAACCTGCCCGATTAGCACCATGATTCATGCATTGGCGGGGCCCATGCTTTCAGAGAAATCTGTGTCCATGTCCTGGTCACTCACGTGACCGCGCTGATGTCACCTCCTCACCCGGTATCGCTCTGCCAGGTTCTGGTGCTGCATATACTGCTGGATAATGCGTGTGGTGTTTAATGTGCTCCTAATTGCCGAAGTGAGCTGAGCGGCCTCCATGCTTGCCTTGGTATGGCATCCGCACAGAGAAAAGGCATGGAACGATTGTCTGCCATTGCTCTGACGGAGGGAGGGGCGACTGATGACATGGTTTACAAGGTTGGCTTACAGGGAATTAAAATCAACAAAGGAGGTGGCTTTACATCAAGGAGTATTTCAGGCAGGACTTCACAGAGGGTTCCAATAAGAAATGGTGCACCTAAGTAATTGTTCTTATTGGAACAAGCAGATTGGTCTGGCCTCTGATTGATACGTGGCTAGATTTACCTCGCTGCACCTTCTCTGTGAGTGACTGCAGTGTGACCTAGAGGAATGAGTCCCCTAGACCGGGGAGGGGGGGAAGCAAATGAGTAGAAAACAAATCTGGTCTATTTCTTGTTTTGATACACTCCATCTATCTTTTACATCTTTGGCTGGCAGCAGATGGTGCAGAAGGACTGCAAGCCATCCACATCTCATGGCTGCTCGGCAGAAGATGGTGCAGTAGGACTGCTAGCAATCCGTATCGCCTGCCTGCTCACTATAAGACGGTTCAGTAGGACTGACTGCAGGACTAAAGAGGATGACCTGGTCAAGTCACTCCAAATTTAGTCCCTGCGCCCATGTCTGCCCCGGCGCTCCTGGCCGACATGGCCAGGAGCACCTCAGACATGACGATGACGGCTACCAGTCCTACTGTACCGTCTGCTGACACAAGGCAATGGGTTGCTGCTACTGTGTAGCAATGCAGTACCACGTCTGCCAGCACCCAGGAGACATACGGTGATGGTTACCTGAGCGGGCTCCATGCTTGCCGTGGTATGGCGTCTGCACAGGTAACTCAAGAAAAAAGGTGCAAAACGATTGTCTGCTGCTCCTTTCACAGAAGGAGGGAGGGAGCGGGGGCCTGACGATATGTACCCAGAACCACCCGCGACAATGTTTTAGCCCCATCAGGCATTGGGATCTCAACCCAGAATTCCAATGGGCAGCAGAGACTGCAGGAACTGTGGGATAGCTACCCACAGTGCAACACTCCGGAAGTCGACGCTTGCCTCGGTACTGTGGAAGCACTCCTCCGAGTTAATGCACTTAATGCACTTAGAGCATTTTCTGTGGGGACACACACACTCGAATATATAAAACCGATTTCTAAAAAACCGACTTCTATAAATTCGACCTAATTTCGTAGTGTAGACATACCCTAAGTGTCCTTAATGGGCCATCAATATGTAGCTCTCTGGCCTTAATTTAAATATTATGTGGTCGGTTTTACCTAGGAATACAACACATGTATGATGCCAGTACAAAGTGAATATTCTTAACTTCAAATACAAAAATGATACATGCATTTAAACAGAATAATCAATCATACTTGGCAAATGATAGAGTGATAGAGATTCCACCACCACCTCCCTAGGCAATTTATTCCAGTGCTTAACCACCCTGACAGTTAGGAAGTTTTTCCTAATGTCCAACCTAGACTTCCCTTGCTGCAAGTTAAGCCCATTACTGCTTCTCCTATCCTCAGAGGAATTTTTCTCCATCCTCCTCCTTGTAACAACATTTTATGTACTTGAAAACTGTTATGTCCCCTCTCTTCTCTTTTCCAGACTAAACAACTCCCCCTCTTCTCCCTCCGACCCCATCTTCCCTCCTAGGTCTTTTTTTTTTTTTTTCTAGACCTTTACTCATTTTTGTTGCTCTTCTTTGGACTTTTTCCAGTTTGTCCCCATCTTTCCTGAAATGTGGCACCTACAACTGGACACAATACTGCAGGTGAGGCCTAATCAGCACATACGGTTGCCAACTTTCTACTCTCACAAAGCTGAACACCCTTGCCCTGCCCCTTCTCCAAGGCCACACCCAGTCCCCCGCTCACTCCATCCCCTTCCCTCTGTCGCTCACTCTCCCACCTTCCCTAACTCATTCATTTTCAGCAGACTGGCTCAGGGCATTGGGGTGGTGGAGGAAGATGAGGAGCTTGGGGTGCAGAAGGGGGCTCCAGTCTGGGGAATGGAGCTGAGGTGTTTGGAGTATGGGAGGGGGTTCTGGGCTGTCAGAGGGGGTACAGGCTCTGGGTTGGGGGTGTGGGTTCTGGGGTGGGGCCAGTAATGAGGGGTTCTGGGTGTGGGAGGGGGCTCCAGGCTGGTGCAGGGGGTTGGGGGTGAGGGGTTTGGGGTACAGGAGGATGCTCTGGGCTGATACTGAGGGATTCAGAGTAGGAAGGGGATCAGGGCAGGGGGTTGGGGCATGGGAGGGGGTCAGGATGCAGGCTCTGGGTGGTGCTTATTTCAGGCAGCTCCCGGAAGCAGAGGTATGTCCCCACTCCAGCTCCTACACCCAGATGCAGCCAGGCATCTCTGCAGACTGCCCCATCTGCAGGCGCCGCTCCTATTTGCCCTGGTTCTCAGCAATGGGAGCTGCAGAGCTGACACTTGAGGCAGGGTCAGTGCACAGAGCCCCTTGGCTGCCCCTATGCCTAGGAACCAGAGAGGGAACATGCTGCTGCTTCCAGGAGCCACACAGAGCCACGGCAGGCAGGAAGCCTGCCTTAGCCCCACTGTGTCACCAGCCAGACTTTTAATGGCCTAGTAAGCAGTGCTGACCGGAGCCATCAGGGTCACTTTTTGACTGGGCATTCCAGTCGAAAACCAGACACCTGGCAACCCTATCAGCGCGAAGTAGAGCAGAGGAATTACTTCTCATTTCTTGCTTACATTTTTGCTAATACATCCCATAATGATGTTCGCTTATTTTGCAACAGTGCTACCCTGTTGACTTGTATTTAGCTTGTGGTCCACTATGACCCCCAGATCCCTTTCTGCAACGCTCCTTCCTAGGCAGTCAGATACTCTGAAACCTGTTGGAAGAAGGTAACAGCCGTGTTAGTATGTATCCGCAAAAAAAAAAGGAGTACTTGTGGCACCTTAGAGACTAACCAATTTATTTGAGCATAAGCTTTTGTAAGCTACAGCTCACTTCGTCGGATGCATACAGTGGAAAATACAGTGGGGAGATTTTATATACACAGAGAACATGAAACAATGGGTGTTGCCATACACACTGTAATGAAAGTGATCAGATAAGGTGAGCTATTACCAGCAGGAGAGGAGGAAAAACCTTTTATATTGATAATCAAGGTGGGCCATTTCCAGCAGTTTACAAGAACATCTGAGGAACAATAAGGTGGGGTTTGGGGGGGAATAAACAAGGGGAAATAGTTTTACTTTGTGTAATGACACATCCACTTCCAGTCTTTATTCAAGTCTAAGTTAATGGTGTCCAGTTTGCAAATTAATTCCAATTCAGCAGTCTCTCATTGGAGTCTGTCTCTGAAGTTTTTTTGTTGAAGAATTGCCACTTTTAGGTCTGTAATTGAGTGACCAGAGAGATTGAAGTGTTCTCCAACTGGTTTTTGAATGTTATAATTCTTGACGTCTGATTTGTGTCCATTTATTCTTTTACGTGGAGGCTGTCCAGTTTGGCCAATGTACATGGCAGAGGGGCATTGCTGGCACATGATGGCATATATCACATTGGTAGATGTGCAGGTGAACGAGCCTCTGATAGTGTGGCTGATGTGATTAGGCCCTATGATGATGTCCCCTGAATAGATATGTGGGCATAATGGGCAACAGGCTTTGTTGCAAGGATAGGTTTCTGGGTTAGTGTTGTTGTGTGGTTGCTGGTGAGTATTTGCTTCAGTGACCTATTTCCCCATGTTTATTCCACCCCCCCCACACTGTTGTCAACTGCTGGAAATGGCCCACTTTGATTATCACTACAAAAGGTTCCCCCCTCCCCCGCCCCGTTCTCCTGCTGGTAATAGCTCACCTTAAGTGATCACTCTCGTTACAATGTGTATGGTAACACCCATTGTTTCATGTTCTCTGTATATATAAAATCTCCCCACTGTATTTTCCACTGCATGCATTAGATGAAGTGAGCTGTAGCTCACGAAAGCTTATGCTCAATTAAATTTGTTAGTCTCTAAGGTGCCACAAGTACTCCTTTTCTTTTTGTCTTCCAACTGTGGCCAATGCCAGGTGCTTCAGAAGAAATGAACAGAACAGGTATTCATCAAGTGATCCATCCCCAGTTGCCCATTCCTAACTTCTGGCAAACAATGTGAAATTTCATGATAAAAATTATGTGGAAATATAAAACCTCCAAATTTAGTAAAACAGGATGCCAGGAATCTGAGTTCATCCATATAGATCTTTGAATCACTTTTTGGAAATAACTTTGTAAATCAATGCATGTTATCTTTCATATAAAATCTGAAAAATGCAGAAATTCATATTTGCACTACTTAATTTATTCTAACCCTCCCACTGCTTAGTCTGTCCTTGCAACACTTCTGAGAAATTGACAAACTCAGTGAAGCACAAACTAGGCTCCCAGATCAGGTTATTTTTATGTCAATTCTCTTTATTAGACAATCCCATTAGATTCTCACCAATGACAGAGTAGGACCGCAGAATGTCTTTAGCATCCTTATAATGCTGCACGCTAAGAAAGTTAGTGACATTAGAAAGCTGATTTTATTGCTAAAACTCTTTAAAACATGCTACAAGCTAATTATATTGGTTTATGGAACTATCTGTGCTAAAGTAATTTATTTTAAGCTCTACACCAAGGAACAAATTCTGCCATCACTTATGTTCCTAGAAACTGCATTGAAGTTAATGGGATTGCACACATGTAACTATAAGCAGAACTTCTAGCTATCTTGGTGTCTCTTAAACCCCATCAACATAGTATCCTTTCTCTCAAACATTAATGAGCTAGGGCTTTATCTTCAATGGAGTTATGACAACTTGCACCAGCTGATAATCTGCCTCAGAATGTTACGGAAACACTGACCTAAGTACTATTTAAGTTCTGAAAGCTCAGACTCCCTTTAAGGAAAATAAAACTCATCAAACCCTTCCCACCACACATACCTGCAACACCACCAGCTGCTAAAGTCTCCTATGTCTTAGGCTATGCGTACAGTACAGCCGGGATCGAAGCTCTGAGATCTGATGGCAGTCAATTTCGCGGGAAACCCATAATATTTTACACACCGAAAAAAGGCTTTGTTCATCGTTTTATTTGTGGGTTGTTCTCCCCCCGCCTTGTTAGACGAGTGGTCAAAATGACTTTTTTGTTCCTAAATCTTATGGTGAATTTGGTAAAACTTCTGGTAGAGCTACAGTGGGCCATTTCTTTTTTCAGAGATTTGAGCTGCAGCTGGCAAGCTAGTAGTCTGATGAAAACAGGAATGAATTGAAATTGGTGCCACTGAATCAACAGACAATTTAGCTTTTCTATTGGAAGACGTTGTAAAGGTGCTGCTGGATCCTAATGTTTAGGGCCTAAGTGAGCTGTGGCTCATGAAAGCTTATGCTCAAATAAATGTTAGTCTCTAAGTACTCCTTTTCTTTTTTACCAAATTCACAAATCATTTTGGTTAGTATCAGGCATAAGATTTTTTTTAAAATGTATGTGCTGCTGCTGGCAGTAGCGCTGCCTTCAGAGCTGGCTGGGAGCCCAGCTCCAAAGGTACCACTACTGCCAGCAGTGGAGAAGTAAGAATGGCATGGTATGGTATTGCCACCCTTACTTCTGCACTGCTACTGGCAGGGCACTGCCTTCAGAGCTGGGCACCCAATAGCAGCCACCGCTCTCTCGCCACCCAGCTCTGAAGACAGCACAGAAGTAAGTGTAGCAATACCATGACTCCTCTACAACAACTTTGTAACCCCTCATGACCCGCATTTGGGTCAGGACCCAGAGTTTGAGAAATGCTGGTCTCCCCCATGAAATCTGTATAGTACAGGGTAAAAGTACACACAAGACCAGATTTCACAGTATGTGACACATTTTTCACATCCATGAACTTGGTAGGGCCCTACTAATATTATAACACTTTTAGGTGTAATTTTAGGGAAGAAAAGTATTTGAGGTATTCATAATCAGACAAGGTAGATGCATTTCTGGATCATAGAGGGCTGTGATGATGATGCCCATCAAATATGGATTTTAATAATGTTAACCATGGACTACAAGCCTGAACTTTTGTTTGCTGCATTAAAAGTTTGTTTTCTTAAACTTCACAGAAGATGGGTTCTCAGATTCGGGCTGGTGTTATGTGGGCTTTTCAGAACCCCCTGCAGGGGCAAATTAACTATTTTACTTCAAAAAGAAAAGGAGTACTTGTGGCACCTTAGAGACTAACAAATTTATTTGAGCATAAGCTTTCGTGAGCTACAACTCACTTAGGCCCTAAACATTAGGATCCTTTTATTGGAACTGGGCGGCTCCTGTCACATACATTGAGTTTTCCTTCAGTGTCCATCACTGAGAAGCATTCACAGGCCTTGTTTCTTTCATGCATACCAGGTTCTTCTTTTCTTTACAGCACTCTGTGATAACCATCTCAGGGCAGATTACATCAAACACACCTGGCTCCTGCCTCTGGGCTCTTTTCTTGCAGTTCCTCTCCGCCCAGTCCGACATACACTCCCTTGTTCACAAACACTCTGATTGCGTGATGGAATATTGCAAAGCTTGGAGGTTCATACAAGTGGTAACTGAAAAGGTTACAAAGCTTGCAAAAGTTACAAAACTTAAAAGTCGATTGTCAAGGTTCCTTCCCCACTCTGAACTCTAGGGTACAGATGTGGGGACCTGCATGAAAAACCCCCTAAGCTTTTTTTTACCAGCTTAGGTTAAAACTTCCCCAAGGTACAAACTATTTTATCTTTTGTCCCTGGACTTTATTGCTGACATCACCACGAAGCGTCTAACAAATATAACAGGGAAAGAGCCCACTTAGAAACGTCTTCCCCCCAAAAAATCCCACCAAGCCCTACACCCCCTTTCCTGGGGAAGGTTTGATAAAAAATCCTCAGGAATTTGCATAGGTGAACACAGACCCAAACCCATGGATCTTAAGAACAAGGAAAAAGCAATCAGGTTCTTAAAAGAAGAATTTTAATGGAAGAAAAAGTAAAAGAATCACCTCTGTAAAATCAGGATAGTAAATACCTTACAGGGTAATCAGATTCAAAACATAGAGAATCTCTCTAGGCAAAACCTTAAGTTACAAAAAGACACAAAAACAGGAATATACATTCCATTCAGCACAACTTATTTTATCGTCCATTTAAACAAAACAGAATCTAAGGCATATCTAACTAGATTGCTGACTGACTTTTTACAGGAGTTCTGCCCTGCATTCCTGCTCTGGTCCCAGCAAAAGCAACACAGAGACAGAGAGAACCCTTCGTTTCCCCCCCACCCAGATTTGAAAGTATCTTGTCTCCTCATTAGTCATTTTGGTCAGGTGCCAGCGAGGTTATCTTTAGCTTCTTAACCCTTTACAGGTGAAAGGGTTTTTCCTCTGGCCAGGAGGGATTTAAAGGTGGTTAGCCTTCCCTTTATATTTATGACAGCTATGCTAACAGTAACTAGAGTTACAAAGTTTGCAAAAGGTTACAGAACTTAATGGTCATACTAGCAATGACTGATAAATTACAAATCTTACAATGTTCAGAGTAACAGCCGTGTTAGTCTGTATTTGCAAAAAGAAAAGGAGTACTTGTGGCACCTTAGAGACTAACCAATTTATTTGAGCATAAGCTTTCATGAGCTACAGCTCACTTCATCGGATGCATACTGTGGAAAGTACAGAAGACGTTTTTATACACACGAACCATGAAAAAATGGGTGATTATCACTACAAAAGGTTTTCTCTCCCCCCACCCCACTCTCCTATTGGTAATAGCTTATCTAAAGTGATCACTCTCCTTACAATGTGTATGATAATTAAGGTGGGCCATTTCCAGCAGCATCACTTGCCCCACAACCTCAGCCGTGCAGAACACAATGCCATCCACAGCCTGAGAAACAACTCTGACATCATAATCAAAAAGGCTGACAAAGGAGGTGCTGTTGTCATCATGAATAGGTCGGAATATGAAGAAGAGGCTGCTCGGCAGCTCTCCAACACCACTTTCTACAAGCAATTACCCTCTGATCCCACTGAGAGTTACCAAAAGAAACTACAGCATTTGCTCAAGAAACTCCCTGAAAAAGCACAAGATCAAATCCACACAGACACACCCCTGGAACCCCGACCTGGGATATTCTATCTGCTACCCAAGATCCATAAACCTGGAAATCCTGGGCGCCCCATCATCTCAGGCATTGGCACCCTGTCAGCAGGATTGTCTGGCTATGTAAACTCCCTCCTCAGGCCCTATGCTACCAGCACTCCCAGCTACCTTCGAGACACCACTGACTTCCTGAGGAAACTACAGTCCATCAGTGATCTTCCTGATAACACAATCCTGGCCACTATGGATGTAGAAGCCCTCTACACCAACATTCCACACAAAGATGGACTACAAGCCATCAAGAACACTATCCCCGATAATGTCACAGCTAACCTGGTGGCTGAACTTTGTGACTTTGTCCTTACCCATAACTATTTTACATTTGGGGACAATGTATTCCTTCAAATCAGTGGCACTGCTATGGGTACCCGCATGGCCCCACAGTATGCCAACATTTTTATGGCTGACTTAGAACAACGCTTCCTCAGCTCTCGTCCCCTAACGCCCCTACTCTACTTGCGCTATATTGATGACATCTTCATCATCTGGACCCGTGGAAAAGAAGCCCTTGAGGAATTCCACCATGATTTCAACAATTTCCATCCCACCATGAACCTCAGCCTGGTTCAGTCCACACAAGAGATCCACTTCCTGGACACTACAGTGCTAATAAACGATGGTCACATAAACACCACCTTATACCGGAAACCTACTGACCGCTATTCCTACCTACATGCCTCCAGCTTTCACCCTGACCATACCACATAATCCATTGTCTACAGCCAAGCTCTGCGATACAACCGCATTTGCTCCAACCCCTCAGACAGAGACAAACACCTACAAGATCTCTATCAAGCATTCTTACAACTACAATACCCACCTGCAGAAGTGAAGAAACAGATTGATAGAGCCAGAAGAGTTCCCAGAAGTCACCTACTACGGGACAGGCCTAACAAAGAAAATAACAGAACGCCACTAGCCGTCACCTTCAGCCCCCAACTTAAACCCCTCCAACGCATTATCAAGGATCTACAACCTATCCTGAAGGATGACCCAACACTTTCACAAATCTTGGGAGACAGGCCAGTCCTTGCCTACAGACAGCCCCCCAACCTGAAGCGAATACTCACCAGCAACCACATACCACACAACAGAACCACTAACCCAGGAACCTATCCTTGCAACAAAGCCCGTTGCCAACTGTGCCCACAAATCTATTCAGGGGACACCATCACAGGGCCTAATAACATCAGCCACACTATCAGAGGCTCGTTCACCTGCACATCTACCAATGTGATATATGCCATCATGTGCCAGCAATGCCCCTCTGCCATGTTCATTGGTCATACTGGACAGTCTCTACATAAAAGAATAAATGGACACAAATCAGATGTCAAGAATTATAACATTCATAAACCAGTCAGAGAACACTTCAATCTCTCCGGTCACGCGATTACAGACATGAAAGTTGCGATATTACAACAGAAAAACTTCAAATCCAGACTCCAGCGAGAGACTGCTGAATTGGAATTCATTTGCAAATTGGATACAATTAACTTAAGCTTGAATAGAGACTGGGAGTGGCTAAGTCATTATGCAAGGTAACCTATTTCCCCTTGTTTTTGCTTACCTCCCCCCCTCCCCCAGACGTTCTTGTTAAACCTTGGATTTGTGCTGGAAATGGCCCACCTTGATTATCATACACATTGTAAGGAGAGTGATCACTTTAGATAAGTTTCAGAGTAACAGCCATGTTAGTCTGTATTCGCAAAAAGAAAAGGAGTACTTGTGGCACCTTAGAGACTAACCAATTTATTTGAGCATAAGCTTTCGTGAGCTACAGCTCACTTCATCGGATGCATCCGATGAAGTGAGCTGTAGCTCACGAAAGCTTATGCTCAGATAAATTGGTTAGTCTCTAAGGTGCCACAAGTAGTCCTTTTCTTTTTTCACTTTAGATAAGCTATTACCAACAGGAGAGTGTTTTTTTGCGGGGGGAGAGAAAACCTGGATTTGTGCTGGAAATGGCCCACCTTGCTTATCATACACATTGTAAGGAGAGTGATCACTTTACATAAGCTATTACCAGCAGGAGCGTGGGGTGGGGGGAGAGAAAACCTTTTGTAGTGATAATGACCCATTTTTTCATGGTTTGTGTGTATAAAATGTCTTCTGTACTTTCCACAGTATGCATCCGATGAAGTGAGCTGTAGCTCACGAAAGCTTATGCTTAGATAAATTGGTTAGTCTCTAAGGTGCCACAAGTACTCCTTTTCTTTTTGCAAATCTTACAATCACATTCTACTGGATTGAGCGGAGGCTTTACATAACATGGTTAACCTCTATTTGGGCCTAATCAAAGTCCCATTGAACACAACAGGGAACTTTTTAACTGCGTTCAATAGCAGTTGAAGTAGTTCTTTATAGAGGAAGAGAAACATTTTTTTTGTCATAGCATTGTTTTAGTATTCACCTGGCATCACTTAAAGGGACAGGTAAAGATAATGTAAATGAAGAAATAGCAATGCAGCATTATTCCCTGAGCTATCAAGAGATTGGAGTGTTCTGCAAAAGTTACTGAAGTATGCAAGTGTTTTTGCTCATTTTAGTGAAGTCACCTTAGGAAAGGACAATCATATATTTTTGGAACATTTTATTGAATGTGTGAGGTGTGTTTAAGGCTTGTCACTGAAAATAAGTATTGTGTGTGTTTGTAGCTAATTTTAAAACAGCATGGAGAAAATGTATTTTTTTCATGTAAATTGAAATTGTATCAAGAAACAATTATCTTTTTAAGAATTCTAGCCAACAGAGTATCCCCTGTGGTAAGACACAGGAATTCTTCTCATATGTAGTTCCCATGTCTTTTCCCTGCCTAATGGAAAAATGAAATGATGAAAAAGTAGTATTAGTCAGTCATACCCCATAAATTGCTTTTCTTAGTGTGTTCTATAAAATGAGTTGATATACTGTAGGGGAGCTTGACATTAGAAAATGTAACTTTCTTTCTTTTGAGAACCTAAACTTCAGAAAAGCAGCAAGCAAAGGGGTAATAAATATTGCTGAATTGCATGATATTATAGTGAGCATATGCAGCTATTGCTGACTGTGATAAATATGAATTGCTTCCTTCAGTGAGAGAGACAACTCTTGTAATGTGATATCGCTATTATTTGTAAATATATGTAAGCCTTTAAAATACTTGCTATTCATATATATGTGTATAGGTGACAAACTAACATTATTCTACTATGCTATGTATTGTTCCTGAAAGTATGAGCTCAGGCAGTCAAACATTTCAGGAAGACTTCAGTCTACCTTCAAGCCAGTGATTTTAGTGACACATACAGTGTTATTCCCAGAATTACCATTTTCTTTTTGTATGCTTTTGAGTGAATTTAATGTTTGAGATTCTGTGTTGAGACCCTGGAGATGAACGTCTACTTACTACATAAGAACAGCATAGACAGAAAACTAGGGTTAGGGGATGGATTTTTGAATATTACATGCACGCGCGCGCATGCGCGCACACACACACACACACACACACACACACAGAGGCTGTGGTTAAATCTGACCATATTTGAACCTGTTACCTTCAATTTCAGAGCTCCAAAGCTAGCCTGAGTGATTCAGTTGAACACACCATTCTGATACTAAATATATTTCTGACTTCAAATAGAATACACACACCCACACACACACACCGCTGAATATATATTTGACCCATCAGTGACTAGGTTCTGAAATTTAATGCCACATACCAACTTCAGATACATCATGAATAATGCATAGACATTTGTTTGCTTGTCATAGTCACTGAATAGACTTGTAAATAATGGGAGGAATTCACAAATGCTTCACACAAGCAAATAAATTAACTGAATACTATATGACCAGTTCAAACAGGTAGTACAAATACAAGATTCTCCACCCTACCACTTAGATATGGTTCCTACAGGTTCAGGTTTAAGCCTAAGGTTATGTCTATCCTGGACCTGGAAAGTGTAAATTCCAGCTTGGAGACATACTTTCACTAGTGCACTAAAAATAACGTAGCCACAGTGGCAAGAGGAACTAACTGGCCCAAGTACATACTCCTCCCAGACACTAGGTACATATGTGGGGCGGCTAGCCCCTTCATGATGGCATGTCTGCACTGCTATTTTTAATGCACTAATTCAATCAGCGCTAATGCACTTATGTCTCCTTCAGCTGGAAATTTACACCTGCAGCTCTAAGTCTAGACATACCCTTAAGTGTGTGTGTTTAGTTCAGTCTATGCTCATGCATTTGTGCCCATGACCGCCTTATAAAGAATGAATTTTTATTCACAAGGATCTGGACTGATGTCACTAAGTCACTTCTCATAGAGCATATAACTATCAAACTGTAACATATGGTCACCATCAGACTCAGTCTGGATTTGAAAACAGTGACCTGGAGGCAAAGGCATTGCCAGTCTGCTGAGCTATCCCATTTACTAGTAGACAATACAGCCAAATGCAGGATCATATATCTAGGAAGAAAGAATGCAGGCTACACTTACAAGATGTGGGACTTCTATCCTGCAAAAGTAGGAACTGTGAAAGTCCTAGTGTATAACCCACTGAATGTGAGCTCCCATTGTGATGCATTGGCTAAAAGGACTAATGTGGCCTAATTGGACTAATGTGATCGGGGTCTATGGAGAGGAGTAGGGAGGCAATTACCGCTATACTGCACTGGTGATATCCTTACTAGAATTGTGTTCAGTTCTAATGGTCAAACTTTCAAATTTTTCAACATTTTTTTAAAGGGTGTAGACAAGAGCCACAAAGAATGAGGTCTAGAAAAACTTTCCTACAATGAGAGCCGTAAGTATTTAAATCATTTAGGATGCCAAAGAGAAGTTTAAGAAGTGACTTGATCATGGGGAGAAGACGTCTTATGTTTAGAGCTCTTTAAATTTCAGATAAATACATGGCAAGATCAAATAGCTGGAAACTTAAGTTCAGCAAATTCAAATGGGAAGTATGGCGCACACACTTAATAGTAATGGTAATCAATGTTTGAACAACTTACTCGAAGTAACTGTCTTCAAAACTTCAAGTCTTTAAATCAAGGTGGGATGTCTTTTTGAAAGAGAAACTCTAGTTCAGCCAGCAGTTCATGGGCTTCATACAGGAATTGATGGGTGAAATTCTATAGCTTGTTTTATGATTATCGTTTCTGGTCTTTTGAGTTCCCTTCCCCCCACCCCCCCAAGTCTTCTCAAAGTGAAATGGTTAAGAGTTGGCCAGTTTTTTAAATTGTCAAGAAGGCTAACAGCATTTTGGGCTGTATAAGTAGGAGTATTGCCAGCAGATCAAGGGACATTATCGTTCCCCTCTATTCGGCACTGGTGAGGCCACATCTGGAGTACTGTGTCCAGTTTTGGGCCCCACACTACAAGAAGGATGTGGAAAAATTGGAAAGAGTCCAGCGGAGGGCAACAAAAATGATTAGGGGGCTGGAGCACATGAATTATGAGGAGAGGCTGAGGGAACTGGGATTATTTAGCCTGCAGAAGAGAAGAATGAGGGGGGATTTGATAGCTGCTTTCAACTACCTGAAAGGGGGTTCCAAAGAAAATGGATCTAGGCTGTTCTCAGTGGTACCAGATGACAGAATGAAGAGTAATGGTCTCAAGTTGCAGTGGGGGAGGTTTAGGTTGGATATTAGGAAAAACTTTTTCACTAGGAGGTTGGTGAAGCACTGTAATGGGTTATCTAGGGAGGTGGTGGAATCTCCTTCCTTAGAGGTTTTTAAGGTCAGGCTTGACAAAGCCCTGGCTGGGATGATTTAGTTGGGGATTGGTCCTGCTTTGAGCAGGGGGTTGGACTAGATGACCTCCTGAGGTCCCTTCCAACCCTGATATTCTATGGTTCTATGATCATAGGTTACTGGGATAATGCGTGTCTTGACTTAGCCAGTAGCTCAAAATTAGTTCTTATCATTCTAAATGTGTACTTAAAAATATATATACCAGTGTTAACCAGGTTGCTGAACGGTGAGAAGACAGTGAGGCACATGTATTCTTAATGTATAATTTGCAGAACAAAGGAATGACCCTGCTTCTATTGAAGTCAGTTGCACAATCCCCATTGACTTCAATAGGGCTAGGATTTCACCCAAGGAATCTTAGTATCATGTGTTCTCAGCAACCACTGTCTGTCACCATGATATATCACCAGTTTAGTTAACATTAAAATTGTAAGGGGTATTGAACCTCAAGCTGCAGGCTTTAAGCCAGTCTCTAACTGTTAGAGATCAGGATGAGACTGAATGTGTGTGGGAAGCAGATCATCCCTCATCTGCCTACTATGGGGTTCTTACACTTTCTTCTGAAGCATTTGGTATTACCCCCTGCTGGAGGCAGGATATTGGACTAGATGTATCTTGGCTCTGATTCAATATGATAATTCTAACTAGATCCTTCAACTAATAAAAGCAGATCCAGTTACATGACATATATTTTGTTGCTGGGTGCTCAGTCAGAGGACAAAATGTCCTGCTGCCATTTAGTTCTGTCCCCACTGTTACTGAGAGGCATATCTTGCCTGGTTAGAGCCATAGGCTCAATCACCAGAACTTCATCCATCTTGCTCCCTTTCTCATCTATATTACTAGTATTTTTTTTTTTTTTTTTTTTTGCTCCCATTCACCCAGTTTATCTGCGTTTTTGGCTTTTAATGTAGTCACATTACTCACGGTCTTTTCTAAAAGGAGTAAAAATCCAGTAACTAGTTTAAATCCTAGTCTAACTTTTATTTTAATTCAATAATCAGGTGTTCCATACTTCCTCTCTCTCCATTTTGAGGTTGGATACTTTCCAAGGCATGCACTCATTTTACCTTTAGGAATGGCTAGAGTGTTGTCTCAACGTATGTTTTTTGTTTTGTTTTTTCATTTCTTTGTCTAGCAAGCTTTGCATCAGCTTATTAGACCCAGAAAAAAACCTAAGATGGTGACCAGGCTGCCAACAGCCTATCTCCAATGCAAGGGCTCTGACATAACTAAACACTTGTCATTGATTGTTCAATTCAGCATCCATCAAAATTTTGCTAGCCTTCTTGGCTAGGAGATTTATTTTATTTTTTTTCCCCATGGATCATGGATAACAGGAGACTGAATTTTCCATTCCTGGAAGAAATGAACAATAGTACAAACTAAAATAACATTTAGAAGCTATATACTAAAATCACTCTTGCACTTCTATTTTTCTGCCACGGTCCCATCACAGTGGTTACCAGTAGGTATAACACTTTCTTGTATCACTGCAAATCTGTACCATTACTATCTAGATACTATTGCAAGCAGGCATACTATGGGATGAGGATTTCATTACAAAAACAAAGTGAGATGAGTGGGCAGGAAAGGCTGACAAGGTATGTGTATTTAAACCTGCTAAGCAAGGGAAATAATCCAGTTAGTCATGGTTTCTGCACTGGGCTGAGGGAGTAACTAGTTATCTCCTGGCCAAAGGAGGCAGAGCTAAGCCTTATACATAGACAAAAGAAGGTCAGTGGAGACTGCTTTCTCTAGCAGACACCCGCCCCCGCCCCCCCCGGGATAGGGTTTAGCTAGATGGCTACAATGGAGAAAGAACACAACAGAAGCACATAGTGCTCCAGCAGGAGAAACCCCAGAGTAGGTCTAGTAAGGGAACCACAGTGGAGCCTGAGGGGGTGGAAAGGTTATTCGTCTGACCATTGATTTGGACTTTCATTGAAGATTTTTTTCATACTATCCCAAAAGGTGTTTAGACTTTTATATGATTTAACGGGAGGTCCAAGTCACAGAACACTTAGACGGGGAGTCGGGAGAAGACTCAGGCTAACGAAGTCTGTTGCAGGCCACAGAACTGGCCATCAGGGAGGATGCAAGAGGCAAACTTCCCAGCAATGCTGTGCACAGGCATGAGAGACACCTTAGGGTATATCTATACTGCAGTTAAAACCTGTGGCTGGCCTGTGCCAGCTGACTCGTGCTCAAGCTAAAGGGCTATTGAACTTCAGTTTAAACATTGAGGCTCAGGGACACTCCCACCTCAGTGTCCTAGAGCCTGGGCTCTAGCCTGAGCCCAAACGTCTACATTGCAATTTAACAGCCCGAGCCAGCTGGCATGGGCCAGCCATGGGTTTTTAATTGCAATGTAGACATACCCTTAGAGGTGAGGATGCGTGCCTTCACTTGGACATTGATGATTTCTGTTGTATAGTCTTCTTTGAACACTCTACATGTGCTAGGAGCATGATATGGGGAAAGGATTTTTTAAAAATTATACCGAAATAATTCACTCAGTGACCTACTTTCATGTTTAAAAACTGTCTTATCTCACATCTATAGAATATATACTGAAACATCAGTCTTCTACCTGAGTTACTAAATCATCAGTTGCCATATTACACTATGGGTCAAATCCCACTTCCTTACTCATGTGTGCATCCTGTTCTAGATAATGGGATGATTCATGTGAGTGAAGAGAGTCAGGTTTGGCCTTCACATAATGCCACTAAATACTGTAAGGTGCAACAAAAGTTAGGTTAGACACTTTACAAAAATTACAGAAAAGCCATATGATACTTGAAAAGAGATGTTAAAAATTCCCTTTGACACAGAGGGAATGCAAGTACTGAGTCCCAAATCAAGACCTAATTCTCCAAGTTAAATTTCGAAAAGACATGCAGAATAGCATGTTCTGTCCTTACTTCAAATGTGTGTTCATGTGGATGTAGAACATATAGACATAAAAAGTTCCAGGACAGAATAATGAAATATGAAGAGAGGTATCAAGCACAAAAAAACAAACAAACAAACAAACAAAAAACCTACCCTATAATAACTTAGGCCCTCAAATGGACAGATTTATGTACATCCTTAACTTTAAGAACTGCTTGAACTGCAACAGCTCCTGTTAACTTCAGTAAGCATATTTATGTGCTTAATCAGGTCGCTTACTTGTCTAAATCTAGGCTCCTATTTTTGAAAATCTTGGCTTATGTGAATAAGAACATCATGAACATATTAGTATTAATCATATGAGAAGTATTAATCCTTATGCTTCAGGAAATAAACTGATCACTGTGCCCCTTACTTCCCTTGTGCAGAAATAAGCAATTGACCAGATGTGTCTTCAGCTTTCCCTCCACACTCAGTAAAGTAATTGGCATCCTACTTTGGCCTATGTAGATAGTCTTTGGGGGCTAGTAGCCAGATCCTCAATTTGCGTAACTGTTGTAGCTCACTTGAAGTGAGTGGAGCTATGGCAATTTACACAAGCTGAGGATCTGAAGCCATGGACTATGCCAGACTTAGAATCCTAGCTATTATTCTGAGGCAGCAAGTCCTATATTTTAATGCAATCCATTGAAAAATTACCCTTTTTTAAACATTTGGTTTAGGTGACAAAAAACTTCTTGGTGGGAAAAAAAAAATTCAGAATACAGCCTTCCCATCAGAAAGTTATGGGTAAAAGGTGTTTGGAGATCAAGTGATGAGTAAGGTGAATTGACAGAGCATTTTACAAAGTCACATTGGAAAAAATATGGATTTCAAAAACCCTGTTATAGAACCCAGTCCTGAAGTCTTTTTGCAAAATAAAATTTTCAGTGAGATCAATGGAAGGTTTACTTGAGTAAGGACTACAGAATTATATAAAGGTGTTTATCCCGGCATGTTGTGCTCCATTGGAAAACACTGCACAGAAATATAGGGCCTGAGGCAAAATTCCCACT
Organism: Chelonia mydas; assembly: GCF_015237465.2. Classification (NCBI taxonomy): domain Eukaryota; kingdom Metazoa; phylum Chordata; order Testudines; family Cheloniidae; genus Chelonia; species Chelonia mydas. The sequence continues at coordinate 61,454,416 of NC_057854.1, forward strand.
GAATTAAGTAGGTTAAATACTACTTTTTTGGATTTACATGGGTGTTAATGAGACAAGAATATAGCTTTGTGAGAATTTTGCTCATGTTAAATAGGCAAGGCAGGTCTATACTTAAGAATGAGTGATATTTTAGTGCAGTACTAATGCTTCATGCTCAGAAATTTTAAAAGATTTGATTTGTTGAAGAGCAAGTAGAAAGCTACAGTTTTCATTTTTTTGTCTTATGTAATATAATCATCCATAAATTGCAGAGTGAAAAAGGATATTTCTGCCTCAACACATCTTTGTTCTGGTTGTAAAATGTTTATGGAATATTTTATGCAAGTAGGTTAAGTAAACAGACTGTAATTGCTTGATTGCTTTCTGCAGCTCTGTTTTTCTCCAGGGGTAATATAGCAACTAATCTTGTTATCGCATAAAAAGAGCAGGCTAAACAAGATTATGGCCATTGTTCTTTTCTAATTCTAACCCAGGATATCTGCTGCAAGTATCTCAATTAGTTAAAGATGAATGTAGAATATATGTTCAACTATTAGTGTATGGGTAATTTATCTCTACAAGGAAATAGTAAGTTACAAACTTTTTGCTATTTCAGGTATATGCTGTTTGTTTCACTTTGTCCAGCTCTTTTTGAAAGCTAGAAAAGAAGATGGATAGATCTGACATTATTTTAAGGTGCTAGAAATTACTTCAAATTTAGGGGGAGGGATAGCTCAGTGGTTTAAGCATTGCCTGCTAAACCCGGGGTTGTGAGTTCAATCCTTGAGGGGGCCATTTAGGGATCTAGGGCAAAAATGGGGGATTGGTTCTGCTTTGAGGAGGGGGTTGGACTAGATGACCTCCTGAGGTCCCTTCCAACCCTGATATTCTGGTTGTATGAAATGCATGACCCGCTGAGCAAACAGGCTGTTTCATTAGAAGTGTAGGCTCAGATACTGATCTTAGCCATTCTGATGTAAACCCAGAATAACAACAGTGGCTTTATAGGAATTACTCTGGATTTACAACTGTGAAAATAAAAACAAGATCTGTCTATGATGTGTGTGTGCAATATGAACTATTTCTGTTTATAAAACTGGATTTTACAAAAAACTTTTGATGCAAATACCTCTTTTCCATAGCAAAACTTTCTAACTAAAATTATATTCTACATAAATCTCCATATTTGTGGCTAAAAAATCTTTCTAGGATTTCTTTTTTTTTTTTTTTTTTTGGGGGGGGGAGAAGTGTACTGTTCCTTGTATTTCAGTTAATAATTCATTTTACCATAAATCTTTTTGTGTATATGATCAATAAGGTAAACCAAATACACTTTTAAAAATCAGGTTGTGCTAGAGCTGAGGCTGTATTTATGTTGAGTGCTAAAAATTGCCTAAATTTGAGCTTCCTGTACCAAGAATACCTTTACCTTTTCTTTGTGGTCTAAAGGTGGCTACATACCACAGAACTCCTGCTTTCTATCATTAGCCAGATAGAGTCCAATTTATCACTTTGTTGTTCCAGTTGTATTCCAGTGTCGCGCCAATAAATTCAGTGGAGTTATACTGGCATACAAGTGGAATAATGAAGTGGTGAATCAGGAGTATATACTGTAAAAAACGTAGAGCTGATAGTTTTCTACCCCATGTGCATTCTGTATATAAATAAAATGCAAACAGAATCTTAAATTAGGAATAATGCAAAATTACTAGCAGTACTAAGAGTTCTCTTCCTTCTTTTGGCCTTTCATATTAACCTATATGACCTGCTCAATGAAGCCCTTTTTAAAAAAATTCTGATACATTTTCAGCAAAAAGTACAATAGGCCAGGGACTCAAAACATCCCACTGACTGGGCCTGGAAAGCTCCCTTTGACTGCAGCAGTAATTGTGTGATGTAAATGACAGGATAATTGGACCCCAGATATTACAGGGTTAGGCTTTTTTTCCCAGATAAAGCAATTTTTATATATGTACCTGTAATACATGGCTGGTAATACTGTACTGAATAATGTAGGTGTCCAAAAACATAGAGCTTTTTGTAGATGTTCCAGGTGTTCTGCCCATGTATCAGAAAAGATGGCCACATCATCCAGATTGTCTCCTTGCGGGATTAAAATAATCTGCAGTCGCCTATCTACAAATTTTTGGAAGGTGGCAGGTGCATTTTGCAGCCCAAAAGGGAGCACATGAAATTTATACAGCCCTACATGGGTGATGAAGACATGTCCCAGTTTCTCCAATAGCTCGTCTGTGTGTGGCATTGGATAGTTGTCTGGGCAAGTTACCTCTTTTAGTTTACGGTAGTCCATGCAAAAGTGTATCTCCCCATCTGGTTCGGGAACTAAAACCACTGGAGATGCCCATGCACTGTCAGAGGGGAGGATTACACCCATCTGTAGCATATTCTGGATCTCCCGTTCTAAATCCGTTTTAGCTTGAGGAGACTCCTGGTAAAGTTGGGCTCTAATTGGGTGAGCATTACCTGTGTTAGCGGAGTGGTATGCCTGTTCGGTCCATCCTGGGGTGGCTGAGAACATCGGCGTGAAGCTAGTGCACAGCTCCTTGATCTGCTGGCGCTGCATACGACCAAAGGTCATGGAGAGGTTCACCTCTTCCACGCCACTGTCACTTTTTTTCCTTCATAGTACACAACTTCAGGCCACTCAGCGTCATCTTCTCCCTGGGCTGTAAACTGACACACCCTTAATTCTCTGGAATAAAAGGGCTTTAGAGAATTAACGGGATATGCTTTAGGTTTGAGGTGGGGGATGCTATGAGATAATTAACAGCTCCCAAGCACTCTTGGACCATGAATGGCCCTTCCCACAGTGCTTCCATTTTGTGGGCCTGGTCCCCTATTTTGAAGGACCGCTCTCTGGCATGTTTATCATACCAGGCTTTTTGCTCTTCCTGAGCATTGTTTAGGTTTTCTTTAGCAAGGGCTAAAGAGGTTTGGAGGGTGTTTTGTAAGTTGATTACAAAGTCCAGAATGTTAGTTCCTGGAGAAGGTGTAAACCCCTCCCATTGCTGCTTCACCAGTTGTAATGGCCCCTTAATCTCACGGCCATACACATTTTCAAATGGTGAAAACCCTAAACTGGGATGTGGTAAAGCCATGTAGGTAAAGAGCAACTTCTGTAACACTAGGTCCCAATCGTTGGAGTGCTCATTTGCGTATTATGACCCCCAAGTTTCTTCACCAGGTCACTTGTTTGATGGTGGTAAGGGGTGGCAACCAAGTGATTTACCCCATGAGCTTCCCAAAGGCTTTTCATGGTTCCTGCCAGGAAATTAGTTCCTGAATCTGTCAGGATGTCGGAGGGCCAATCTACCCTGGCAAAAATGTCTGTTAATGCCTGGCACACACTTTTAGCCCTAATGTTGCTTAGAGCTACTGCTTCCGGCCATTGGGTGCAAAATCCATGACAGTCAGTATGTACTGTTTTCCTCTGGGTGCCTTTTTCGGAAAAGGACCCAGAATATCCACAGCTACTTGCTCAAATGCAACCTGAATTATGGGGAGTGGCTGGAGAGGGGCTTTGACCTGGTCCTGAGGTTTTCCCACTGTTTTGCATACCTCACAAGACCGGACATAGGTAGAAACTTCCTTGCCCATTCCCTCCCAGTAGAAGGACTTCCCCAAACAGTCTTTGGTTCTGTTCACCCCAGCATGGCCACTAGGATTATCGTGGGCTAAGCTCAAGAGCTTGACCTGGTACTTAGTTGCAACTACCAACTGTCTCTGAGGATGCCAGTCTTTCTTGTGTGCAGCAGAAAGAGTTTTCTTGTATAAAAGTCTTCTTTTTACAACAAACCTGGATTGATTAGAATAGCTGAGAGGCGGTCAGTTGCTCTGTGCCGCTGTCCAAGCTCTCTGGAGGCTTTCATCTGCTTCCTGCTAGGCTTGGAACTGTTCCCTTGATGCTGGAGACATCAGTTCCTCATTGAATTGTGGACTTTGGCTTGGTCCCCCTGGAAGCGATGTAGGTGATGGAGCTGTTTCCGTTGACTGTGAATCCGTCCCCGCTGGTGCACTATGTGGTATTTCTGGCTCTGGCTGAACCTCTTGTGTAGGGTTATCTGCTGCTGCTGCCAGTGCTGGCTCAGTGGTGCCCTCTGGTGCTGGAGTGGTAGACGGGGTTGCAAGCGCTGGACTCAGTGCTGGCAATGGTTCTGGTACTGGTTGCTCCGCCGGTTCCATTTCTGGGACTGGCTGTGGCTGGGTCTCCGTGACTGGATCCACTACTGCTGTTGCAGACGTTGGCATGGGGTCTGGTTCCACCCCCTCAGTCTGGGCTTCTGGTAACACAGACTGGACCTCAGGAACAGAGCTGGTGTGACAGCTTGCTTAGCCTGGCTGCGGGTGATCATTCCCACCCTCTTGGCTAGCTTCACATGGTTGGCCAAGTCTTCCCCCAGCAGCATGGGAATGGGATAATCATCATAGACTGCAAAAGTCCACATTCCTGACCAGCCCTTGTACTGGACAGGCAACTTGGCTGTAGGCAAGTTTAAAGAGTTTGACATGAAGGGTTGAATTGTCACTTGGGCCTTTGGGTTGATGAACTTGGGGTCCACTAAGGACTGGTGGATAGCTGACAGCTCATTACTTTTAAAACATAGCCCAGCTGGCTGGTCACTGGGGTAAGGTTGGTTGCTGGAGACGGGTGTGGTGGGACAATAAGGTGTTTGGGTTTTTTCTTGGAATGTAGTTGGGGCCTTAGGTTGCCCCCAGCGATAGGGTTTCATTTCAGGTTGCGCCTTCTGATATTTGCTCCAACTGCTACCAGGTTTTTTTTTTTCTTTTCCACCACCTCCACCCATTTGGCTCCAATCTCCCCCACCTCGATTACAGTTTTGTCCTTCCCATTTCGGCTTATCTATTTCCTCCAGAACACCCTCTAGGAACTGCTCCATTTGCATTAGGAAGGGCAACTCCTCTGGAGATTTAACACTTGCTCCTGATATCCAGGCATCCCAATGTTTCACAATGTGGTAGGCATGTCAGGTAAATGACACGTCTGGTTTCAACCTTAGGGTTCTGAACCGCTGACAGGCATGCTCAGGTGTTAGCCCCATTCTAATTTTGGCCTTGTTTTTTTAAAAAAGTTCGTAGCTGTTCATGTGTTCCTTAGGTATTTTAGCCACCACCTCTGCTAAGGGTCCACTGTCCTCGGCCTCAGCTCTATCATGTACTGGTCTGTAGAAATGCTGTACCCAAGGCAGACCCTTTCAAAATTTTCTAAGAAGGCCTCGGTATCATTGCCTGCCTTGTAGGTGGGAAATTTCCTTGAGTGGGGAGCGGCACCCAGCGAAGGATTGGTAGGGTTAGCAGTTAGATTCAGCTTAGCCTTTTCCAGATCTAAGTGCTTTAGCGCTAATTCTGCCTCCAAGTGGTGCTTCTCCCCCTCTGCCTTCAAGCGTTTCGCCTCTTTCCTGTCATCTGCTTACAACTCCAAGTGTTTTAAGGCTATCCGTCTGTCATGTCCATTTTTGTTTCTCTTCAGCTTCAAATGTAGCTAATTCTAGTTTCTGTTGGATATTGCGTTTCATCATACTAGCTTCTGCTTACCTACCCTACCTGAGAGCTAAAAAGAAAGGAGGGGGAAAAAAACAAACCTGCTTGTGAATTTCCTGACTGTAGCTAACACATTTGTTTAAAAAAACCTAACACCTCTGCCTCCAGGCAAAGAGAGAGAAAAGGCAGGATTGCTGTTCTCAGCTCCTGCTTTCTCCAAAAAGCTAAAAGAAGAAGAAAAAAATTCCTAAGGTTTGTGCTTCTGATTCAAAATGATCTCTGGTTCAAAATGATCCCACCATGCTGCCACCATGTCAGGGTTCCCTCCCCACTCTGAACTCTTGGGTACAGATGTGGGGATCCACATGAAAGACCCCCTAAGCTTATTTTTACCAGCTTAGGGTAGGGTAAAACTTCCACAAGGCACAAACTCTTTGCACTTGGAGGGTACGCTGCCACCACCAAGTGATTTAACAAAGAATCAGGGAAAGGACCACTTGGAGTTCCTATTCCCCCAAAATATTCCCCTAAGCCCCTACACCCCCTTTCCTGGGGAGGCTTGAGAATAATATTCTAATCAATTGGTTACAAATTGATCACAGACCCTAACTCCTGGATCTTAGGACAATAGAGAGATCAGTCAGGCTCTTAAAAGAAACATAAGTTTATTAGAAAGAAAAAAGGTAAAAGAAGCACCTCTGTAAAATTAGAATGGAAGCTAATCTCACAGGGCAATCCAATTTAAAACAAAGGATTTTTCTCTGGGCAAAAACTTTAAAGTTACAAAAAGAAAACCAGGAATACACCTTCCTCTCAGTACAGAGAAAATCACAAGCCAAAATAAAAGTAAACTAACACATTTTCTTTCTAGTACTTACTAATTTTAATGGAGTTGGATTGCTCTCTCTCTCTCTCTCTCTCTCTCTCTCTCTCTCTCTCTCCCCCTCCCCCCCCCCCCCCCCAGCAAGCACACAGAACAGACAGAGAAAAGCCTCTTCTCCCCCTGCCCCAGATTTGAAAGTATTTTGTCCCCTTATTGGTCCTTTTGGTCAGGTGCCAGCCAGGTTACCTGAGCTTCTTAACCCTTTACAGGTAAAAGGATATTGTGCCTCTGGCCAGGAGGCATTTTATAGTACTGTACACAGGAAGATTGTTACCCTTCCCTTTTTATTTATGACATAGCCATAGGGAAAAAAACAGTGTAACTGGCTTTTTGCATTGCAATCATGGGCCCTGGTGACCTGACTTCACAAGGTGGAGCCTGCTCAAGTTGAGCAGCTCACTCCTAAGGAGTGCACCTACCAGATTCCATAAGGAGTTGTGGGCTTGGTTCTTCTGTGGTTGATTGAGACCTTTGGAAACTGAAAGGACTGCATGAACACAGTAGGGATTTCCAAAATGGAGCTGTCATCAGGGCATGGAGAGTGGGATTGAGGTGCCCAAACTTACCTGACCTCCCATGAATGAGCAAGAGGGAGGACACAGCCCCCCAGCACCCATCTTGGATTCCTGAAATCCAAGTTAATTCCCCTCCCCCCACCCCACCCCCCCGAAGCATTAGGAACCTGGTCCCAGTTTCTTCATCAGCAGCAATAGCAGTCATAAAATTACTGCAGACCTATGACCCCACTGGGGAAGACAAAAAATGAGGCTCCCCCTCTTACTGAAGAGTAGGTGTGGTTCCATCCAAACCCCTTGTGCAGCGGACCATGCTGTCACCAGTAAAGGCCTCCAATGTGTATTTGACTTAAATGGCTATCTGAAGTTTACACTCCCTTACTATCACATACGTAGGGCCCAGGATTTGGTCCTAGAATCTTTATTTTAAAGGGTCAAAGCCTGTAAACACATGTTTGTTTGAACCCAACAGGACTTACAACTTGAGTAAAGGAACACATGCTCATTCCTATCTATTATGAGAGGGGTAGCCGTGTTAGTCTGTACCTGTAAAAGCGGCAAAGAATCCTGTGGCACCTTATAGACTAATGGACGAATTGGAGCATAAGCTTTCGTAGGTGAATACCCACATCGTCGGATGCATGTGACATGTATTCACCCACGAAAGCTTATGTGCCAATTCGTCCATTAGTCTATAAGGTGCCACAGGACTCTTTGCTGCTTATTCCTATCTATGTGCAGGGTCAGAAGAGAGATGAGCATTCAAAAAGTTGACATGATGTTTTTATTTTTTTGGTTGAGTCGGGGCATTTCTCCCCCATGCTGTCTGGGATCAAGTGTTTGATTTAATTTAGTCTTGGTGCTTCTCCTCCACTGCAATTTAAGATCACCTAAATGACCAGATCTGGCATAAAAGTACATTCTGTGTCATTTAAGCTCAATTAATGTACATTTTCCGAAGATGTTTGTACAGCATAGTTGAGGAGACTATTTTTAGCCATAATTTAGCTTCCATGATATCTTTAATACAAAAGCTATAGATTGGGTTTTGTCCACAAATTTTAAGCTTTGTTTTTAAATTTTTCTTCTTACAAAGGAGATTTTTCTCACAATAACTTTTTAAAATAGCCTATCATCAATCTTTTCAATCAGTTGCCTCACCAAAATAGATTCCATTCTGATCTCTGACCATTTCGTTGATTATTAATTCTGTCAGTTACGTTTTCTGTCTCCTTTCAGAGCACTGATAGAATTAATTTTAGAAAAAAATCAATTGTATTGTGAACATATAAAAGGAAATACTTTATCAAAGAGCATTTGATCAATTGTTTAAATTATCTATCTTCCTGAAAAACTGAATTTCAACAGACTCCCTCAATTTTGTGGCTGAAATGTATTTTATCATAAACCTCAATCCATTCTTTTGATAAAATATGCTTGGTAAAACTCCCCCTCCCCACCCGGTGAAGGAATTATTTTGCCAAACATTTAGCCTTTTGTAGACCAAATGTTTTGTATTATCAAAAGACATTTAATCAGGTTCATTAATCCAGTTTGTCAATATAATGTGGATGTGAAATTATTTGCTTTTGTTTGTTCTAATAACCCCTTTTATATACTGTGTAGCTCACCCATGTCTTTTTTCAATCTATTTAATAAACTACAATGTTATGACACCATTAGTTAGTTACCTTGAATCATTATAGAACATGGTTGCATTAGCCTGAACATTTCTGAGAGAAATATTAGCTTGCATGAGAGCCCTCCAAGGAAAGAAAACAGATGATTGAGGAAATAGCACGGTTCCTTCAGATTCAGTATTGAATCTGTGCCCCAAGATAACGTTAAGACACAGTGTGCTATTGTAAATGATATCTTTCGGGACCAAAATCCTGAAATTATTTAGAACTGGAGTCTTCAGATGCACAGCAGGAGGCGAGTTTTAGTTTGTGACTTGGGGCAGTGTAAATACATTTTTAAACTGCATTTATATATTCTGGCTGATTTCTTGCTGATGCAAGGTGCCAAGTTCCATGTCTGCTGCCTTCATCTACACCCAGCCAAATCCAGGAAACTTTTTTTAAAATGGAACAGAGTCCACAATTCTGAATGCATATTAAAGCTATCACTGGGATATAATCTTGGTTTTGTACTTAGTCATGAGTTGCTTCACCTAGAAAATGCCTTTATCTTTACCACAAATCAGTGGCTGTGCAAATGTAGAGTACAGTATGTGGGATATAATGTAAAACCTTGGGAAAAGATCAGCGTGTATGGTAGGGTGTACTTTATATGAACATAACTGAAATCTGCCACATGGAAAATCAAGAATACCTATTCTTTCCTTGATCTTGGAACAGCATCCACATACCACATTTTAGCATGGCTGAAAAAAGTTTATATAGTCTTAAATTTAACTCTTTGTGCTGTTCCTTATCAGATTTACTTTTTATGAAGGTGTGAATGAGCAATTAGGATTATTTTTACAAAATAAAGTAAAATAGTGTAAATACATACTTGAGTCAACTGTGAAGCCTTTACTCATGTTGAATGGTATCCTGCTCCACAATAATCTCACTGACTTCATAGATTTTTTTTTTAAGGCCAGAAGGAGGGGGACACCCCCCCCCCATATGATCTAGCCTGACCTCCTACATAATGCAGACAGAGAACCCCCATTAATTCCTGCATCAAGTCCATAATTTGTTTGAGGTACAACATATCATTTTAAAAAAAACATGAAATAGTTCAAGTGAAAGAATCCACCACATTGTTAGGTAAGCTGTTTCAAGGTTATATTTATTAAAAATGTGCACCTGAATTTGTCCGACTTCCAACCACTGGATCTTATGTTTCAATGAGACTACTCATGGTGTCAAGGCCAGACTGATACCCTTACTCACTTTATCTTTGTATTTTGGTGATTAGGAGTTTTTATAATAGATGGTGTACTTCTGATCTATTGTGATACATTGCATATTTTAAGATTTATTTTATTAGAAAGGCCTGTTGTGTAATCATAATCATAATTATGATTACACAACACTGTGGAAAGTGTTTCACAATTTAAGATACAAATAATTTTGGGCAAATATGAGTGGAATTCATCTTTGGGTAGAGGGCCCATAAGACACTCTACACTACAGATCTGTCTGTGACATTCTGTACTGCAAGCGAACACCCAGACCCGCATGTTCATCCTGATAATAAGATTGTGTGGTATCTAATGCAAAGTTTGTCATGTCAGGTGTCTTCAGAAGGCTCATGATGTACTGAGCATTGTTGTTATGGTAATGTTATAGTAATCATCGTTTGTAATTTCATGTATATAATTATGAGGCTGAAAATGTGTCCTCATGCCTTAAAGCAAGCCCAGGCAAAAACTCTCCAGAAGCAGAGGGGCAGTTCACACCTCATCAGGGCATGTATGGGACAAGCCCAGCCCAGCCAAACAGGAACAAAGGACACTGACCTAGGCAACAATAAAGGATCTGTTGGACTTGCGAGTGAGTGTCCACCCCCCCCCTTTAGTCAGTTTGGGACTGCAATGAGGTAATGCTCACCTGACTCTGAAGTGGGGAGGGGAAGCTAAGTGGGAAGAAAGAGCATAATAAAAGGGAGAGACATTTGCCATACTCTTTGTCTCTCTTCCACCTCTATCTACAGACATCACCACCAAGTGACTGAAGTGCTGAACAATGGGGAGAGCCTTGCTGAAGGGCAACCAGCCAGCCTGTGGTGAGAAGCATCTAAGTTTGTAAGGGCATTGGAAGTGTTAAGATCAGCTTAGAATGTGTGTTGCTTTTATTTCATTTGGCCAAATCTGACTTAGATTTTAAGTGATTATAAGTCAAAACATATCTTTATAGTTAATAAATTTGTTTTTGTTCTCCCTGAAGCAGTGTGTTTGGTTTGAAGCGTGTCAATGACTCCCTTTGGGATAACAAGCCTGGTACATATCATCAATTTCTTTGTTAAACTGATGAACTCATAAGTTTGCAGCATCCAGTGGGCATAACTGGACACTGAAAGACTGAGGTTCCTAGGGTTGTGTCTGGGACTGGAGATATTGGCTAGTGTCATTCGGTTGCACAGTCCAAGGAACACTTACATGCCAGAGGCTGTGCATGAACAGCCCAGGAGTGGGGCTTCTCACAGCAGAGCAGGGTAAGGCTGGCTCCCAGAGTCAAGGATTGGAGTGACCTAGCAGATCACTGGTCCAGATAACACCAGGGGAATGTCACACTGTCCCAACGCTATGCAGCAGGAATATGCAGAGCAGTCCAGGAGGGGTGCCTCTGCTCCACTGCTCACTTGGGAAAGAGGTGTCCATGCTGTCTCCAGGGAGGTTAGTATGACTAGGAGCAAGACTGAGTTGATGCAACTGGCTCTTTCCCTCAAAGGTCCAGTAGGTGGGATCACTCTGTGTGAGAGAGCAGGATCAATGGTGGACCCATGTAATTATAGCTCCATCACAAGGTGCCATGATATTGCAGAAGAGCCTGTGGAATAGCTTCTATTCCTATTCCAGTCTGATACATTGACACGTTATTTTACTTCATTAGAACTGGAATAGCACCCACCATACCAGCATTCATTTTAGGCCAAACTTGCAATACTTTACTCACGTAACACTCCCGTTCAAATCAATGGACGTTTTCCCTGAATAAGGATTCCAGGATTTGGCCTTAAGTAGGAGCAAGATTTGTTCAATATACACATTTTCTGAAACGTATAGAATTTTCTGAAACGTATAGAAAATACATTTTTGCTTTGAGATTTAGTTTTCTGAAACGTATAGAATTTTCTGAAACGTATAGAAAATACATTTTTGCTTTGAGATTTAGTTTCATAAGAGAGATACACATTTTCTGAAACATATAGAAAATACATTTTTGCTTTGAGATTTAGTTTCATAAGGAGACAAACAGGAGTAAATTATGTATGCAAGGCACTTTCAGTTGACATCTAATGAAAGGACACACTTCTTGAGAGATCATTCTCACATTAGTATGTCTGGGAGCATATTAGAACTGCATCCAGTATGTAGTCAGTGGTGTGGAATATAGCATAGAAGCCTTAAGTCAGCATTTTGGTACAGAAGACCAAATAGTTTTCTGAATCCAAATTGGCCCATTATGTCTGATTCAGGTGAAGGAGCCCTTGGAGTTTTGGCCCTTCTACAGCTGTGGGGAACATTTTCTGCTGAATAGAGAAATAAAGTTTGGTTGCACAAGTGGTTTAAAACAACTGAAATCCTTTGAGAAACTCAAAGTGCCCAGTAGAATGAATATCCAATTTTTCAGGTATATCCACAGGGAAAAGGATGGAAATAGAGGCATACTGGATAAATCCAAAATTTTAAGGACAATAAATGGAATATTTAGCTATTTGATCCTTAATTTGAGAACCCTAATTGTCTACATTTTTCTAGACAACTTTAGCTTTATATATTATCTGCTTGTTCCATAATTTTGTTTTCTATAGTTTTATATAGCATTTTAAAAAGAAATGACAATGTTAATATCCGGTCACTACTATTCATTTTTGATCAATGAGTTACTTCCATTTAATTATTTTCAGTGACTTCAATTGAACTTGTTGCCCACTAGTCTTTTAACATGACGTGTGCGTGTGTGTGTGTGTGTGTGTGTGTGTTTAAGAAAAAACACTCTCACTCACTGTTTTTGAGTTACAGAAACATTGTTGGTGGTGCAGGTTGCATAGATTATTCCCCCAACATGAAAAATGTATATGTCTGAGATTTCTTTTTGACTGCATTACAGAATCTAATGGAAGAAGACGTGGGAGGTGAATGTTGTCTTTATTCTTACACATTAAGAATATGGGGAAACAACACTGGCCCAATTGGACTCATCTATCTATGTAAGAAAATACAAGACCTAGCTACCTGCGTGCACTGCTGCTCTGGCAGTATCCCATTGGCTTCTGCAATAAAAGACAGGGAGGGGCATTAGAAGGCTCACAAACTATTTATTTTAAGGGATATTACCCACAGTAATGAACAAAGGCTGAGAACAAACAGAACTGGTGAAAAGCCTCTGTTTTGTACACCCTGTTGAGTTCAACATTTAAAAGCCAGAAAGAAATAAACTTCACTTAACATGAGCTATGGTTGCTGTCCATCAAACCTTTAAAAAACCCCACAAAAGTTAAATTTTGAGTCTATTCTTGTAGTTTTCCTAAAATCTACTAAGACACATCAAATCATATTTGTTACAAAATTATACCCCATCCTTAACTCCAAGCAGAATACAAATTGAAAACATTGTTAACTTTAATCTTTAGCAGTTTAATAAGTAAGAGTTAGCATAAAATTGTGTCCGGGCTTCCCAACTAAAACGTATGTGGCAGAGACTACTGGATCTCAAGTACGAAGAAATATTCTTATACCTGAACCACACTTGATTTCTTTCACGTTGTCCCGGGGCTGCAGAAGAGTTCTTCTCAGTGCCCCTTTGATACTGTTTGCTGAGAAGTTGCAACATTATAGTTAAAACATTTATAAATGTAATTCATACAGTTAAGCATGTGTGGGACGACTAATGTTAATTAGGTATCCCCCCAAAAAATATTACTGAATTCTTTGGTTGGAAATGTAACTTTTTTTTTATTAAAGATGGTTGATTTCTCATGACCTATTTTAAACTTGTAAAAAGAAAAGGAGTACTTGTGGCACCTTAGAGACTAACCAATTTATTTGAGCATAAGCTGTAGCTAATGAAAGCTTAGTCTCTAAGGTGCCACAAGTACTCCTTTTCTTTTTGCGAATACAGACTAACACGGCTGTTACTCTGAAACCTTTAAACTTGTAGTTGACGTTTAATCCTTCATATATGTGAATGGTATTTATTACATTATTTTAATGAGAATGTTTTTATATGATTAAATTAAATCAGAATTGTTCATAGAACACTGACATAAGTGACTGTTGATTTATTTTTGTATACCTGCGTTTTTTGGCGGGGAATATAATGACATGAGAAAATGTTTAACTTTTTTGTTGCAATTCCTAACTGACCCTTTGTTTCCTGTTACTAAAACAAAACAAAAAGAGTAAGGACTCAAATCTATATTTTTCTACTTTTTTTTTTAATAAAGTCAGTCGTAACCCCCAGTTTGTAAGAAGCACATACCCTCTATTTTGTATAATATGAAAAGGAGCTGTTTTATGTGTTAATTTCATATAGCCTTTTTTGAAGATAGTAACAAATTACCCTTGGGAAAGAATGTAATTTTATTCATAGTCCAAATCCAAATCAGCATAGTGAGACCATATCAAAATGTGATTTGCTTTTTTTACTGTTGCTCCTGTAACCTTAAGCTATGCCTCTCTGCAAGCTAGGAGTTTGATTTCCCAGCTCATTTATGAATACTTGGGGTAGCTTGATGGGAGCTAATGCGAATAAAAAGAGTAGTGTAGCAATGGTAACAAGGGCAGTGGGAGTGGTGCCATAGAATAGGCCACTGGTTTCAGGTGGGTTTCTACTTGGCACAGCTAAACTATTCCCCCACTCTCCATGCTACCTCAGCTACACTGCTCTTTGTATTCACACTAGCTAGCATGAGTAGTGTGCGTGACCTGGGAATGACATCCTTTGCTCATAATGTAGACATAACATATTTACCTCACACTTGGGCTATTTTAATGTAGTAGAAACATTGTCAGCATATCTTATAAACACAATGATATGAAATGGATATATATACCCCTGCATTCCCACAACTGCATAATAAAAGATAAATCATAGATTTAAAATAAAATAATAAATAAAAAAATCCCAAAAGAGAAATCCCAAATAAACAGATTATATTTTATCCCCTAATACGTGAATAATACAATAGAAGTCCATAGATTTCCCATGAAAATGACATCTATTTTTTCTCTCATGCCAACTTCTCCCTTTTTAAAGAACGTCCATGAATATTATAAGCACAACACCTCCCTTTACTTCATAGTCCCCTGAATTGTATAACAAACATACAATCACAAAATACGTATTGCAGATCATTTCAGGTATATACTAATTATTGTCTCAAATTCCATATCACATGCTTACAAAAAGGGCTAAAGTCACACTGAGGGTCCAAATCTATATTCTGATCTTTCTCTAACATAAATATTTCACACTGTCATGCTGTGTGTGTATCCCACCCTGGCCCAGCAACCAAAGAGTTTAGACAGGCACTGCTGGCTGCTGCTGATTGGAAGCCTCACAGCAGCGGGGAGGATAAAAGGGCTAGGAAGCAGAGGAGCAGGCTGGCTATCGAGGCAGTGAACAGGGTAGAGAAAGGAGCTTCTGCCAGCAAACTATTAAAGAACTGCACAGAAACAGGCCATGAGGGGATGAACTGATGGTCAGTCGAAGAATCCTGATTTTGCTTATCTAACTTGATGTCCCTGAGCTGGCGCAAAATGGAGTGTGTTGGCTTGGGTTCCCCTACAGTCCCCTGGTGTACTTTGGAACTGAAGAATGGCTTTTCAGAGTCCTGGGCACCAGGATTAGACTCTCAGGTGCTAGGCTAGGTGAGCTCAGGGCCTGTGCTATGTTTGGCCAGAGAGGGTGCTATTGTACTGATGCACTGCCCCCCACCACAGTCATTCTATATAACAAATAGACAGAAAATTAGAGCTTCTTCAAAACTAATCTGTCAGGCTTTATTACTTTTAAACAATTTAGAGCATGTTAAAAAAATTACACTCTTAAACTTCAAACCCTGATGCCGTCTTAACTTTGGTCTTGTGGTGTTGTACTATAGTAGTGGCCCATATTTACAGCTGATGTAAATGGGCATAACTCTATGGATTTCAGTGGTGTTGTAACGACTTACACCAGATGAGAATCTGGCCTACCTAATTCTAGTTTTTGATTAGGAAAACTTGCGAGAGAATACACTAGAGTACAAACCAAACTGTAATGTGGTGGTTGCACTTACTTTGAGCTTGATCCTGGTCAAAGGGGAGTTCTGCCTGAATAAGGAGTAGGAGAGCCTTTTTTATTCATGGTTTTATACTGAGCTTCTGTCAGGGTATTGTTATGCTTATACAAAGCACACGAGATCTTTTATAGGGGAGAAGGCAACACACCATGTTTACTGAAGATACAACAATTAGCGGGTGCTTTTCACACACACACACACACACACACACACACACACACAGAGTCCCACCAGTCGATGTTATAGTTGCCAGTCCGGATCAACCTAGTGGCCAGTTAGGTTGATTACAGGTAGGGAGGAGCTGGGTTCCATCGGTAGCAACACGATACTCTGGGGAAGTCTTGGAAGGATGAACCCAAAGTTTCATGGCAAGGCACCCTGTTGAAATAATGATTTTCCTTCACTGGGACCAATGAGTGTTGCTCCGTCATGTTGTAATCAATTGTTGTTTGAGAGCTTGTTTTCTTAAATTGTTCTTCCCATTCTTTATCACAGCTATCTCATCCCCATTGATAGGTGCCTGTCTCATCTTTAGAGTCATCAATCTGTCCTCCTCTGACATTTCAATAGGGGCATGTTGCAGCCTCCTGGTACCCTTGCCTCTGTCTCTGGTTCCTCCCTCGTCATCTGGTTCAGCGATGGCCTTCACACTTATCTCTTAACACATACATTCCTCATTCACACACAAAACAGAATTAATTTACACAGAACATTTTGAATAGAAACATCAAATTGCAGTGCAAAAGAAAAACAATCATTGCATTCTTTTACTTATTTTAAAATACTAAACCTACAACAAATTGGTGACCCTCAAAGGTCTGTCACTGTCTTGAAATCAGTCCAGACACAGATTCTGGCTGAAGTATCTCTACCAATGGCCCATTAGGCCATTCCTTTCTGTTATTCAAAAAGGGTGGCTGGCAGGATATGATCAAATCATACACTAATACAAGCTACATTATTATTCTTTATTCTTCATCCTAAATTATATTAATGCAAAAAAAAATCCTACTATGACAGTGTACTGAGCATCTGTCAGGCACCTTCTATTGGATTTAGTATTGGTAAGAGATGCAACTTGCTCTGGTGGAATGAATGTAGGTATGGGAATAAAAGAAGTGGGAGTCTTGTTGCTTTTTTGTAATATTGTTGAAGCACCCAAAGTGTGGTAGGCACTTTCCTTCCCCCAAACAGCATATAAGGCAAAAAGATGAAGTGAGACATAGGGTGCAAGGAGAAAGCAGCAAGGGAACTGTTTCAGAGATATCTCTCTTTAATCACTATGTCTCCTGGGGCTGCTCTGTCGGTGCTGCAGCTTACTCCCCACTCTTTCCTCAGGACTGTGCCTAAATAAAAATAGAACAATAAATATGTTTGTAGGCATTGCAAAAAAAGTAGGTCTCCAGTGACTTGTTTAGAAGAGGAGTGTATGGCAGATTCCCTCAGCCAGGGCTTTCCATTCCTAGGAGGTAGAATGATAGTAATTACTGAGGTAGTTGCAGAAGAGAAGGTTGAAAGGGGTATTGGGGCTAGCATCATAACTAGAGGAGATGCTAAGCATTGCTTTTCTCTGAGTCATTTGGAAAAATCACCTCATTATCCTGCCTCAGTTTCTCATCTGCAAAATCAAAAATATACATCACAAAGTTAATAGAATTTTCTAACTAAAATAAGAAAAAGTATCCGTTTTCTGTCGTCTCATTTCCTTACTAACCATCGTTCACAGGGATGTGTGTCTCTCACACTGTCTGAAACTTAATGAACCAAATTCATCCTCTGTCTAACTTCAGTGACATTACAATGACTGCATACATAGCCTGTAACATACATACCTGATAGCTATACTCAATATGCCTAGACAACTTATGTAATACCAGGGTGCTTGATTAAGTAAAGACTCCCACTGTTCGATGTATGTGCACTGCAGCTGGACTAGCAATGACACAGCTGGAGGTACATGTATTTGACACATGGTTATTAGATTTTGCACCTGGCAGCTACCAGAAGCAACATATCAGTCCTCACCTTGTAACGAGGATAACCATAAAAGGGATTTACTTATCCCTGGATGAATAACTTTAATTGGTGATAATAAAATGTCCAACACTTCTGCACTTAGGGATTTCAGAGTACAAAATGCTCATCCCCTTATGTAGAGCCATCATTTCTAGAGCAGTATTATGAAGAGAAGATGGAACAGGGACGCAGTTGTATGTTCCCTCGACATAACTCACATGTCAGCATTAAAGATTTTCCATTCAAACCCATCCTACAAGATCCTACATATTAATTCCCATAGTGTCACTTCCCCAAACCAGATTAAGATATTTGTTAAGATCAGATCAAGGAATTAAAACCATCATAGATAAACATGTTGCTGTTGGGAACAACATTCAGGTCATTTGCTGTGGGCTCAATCCACACCCATTGCTGTGTGGGTTGTACTTGAGGATGCCAGCTTGTGTGTGTGTGTGTTTGTTTCAGGAGGAGGGGGGAGACAAATCCTGTTCATTCTATTTCCACCAGGGATTGCTGTTACTGGCATCCTTTCACTGCAACCTGCAGCAGCTGCTGCAAGCGCCTTCCTCTCTGGTGGCAAGTCTCTTGCTGAAAAGAGGAGCAGGGCTTGGAAAGGAAACAGCAGAAGAAGAAAAGAAGCATCATTTGTGGTAGTGTCTGATAGGAAATATGTTGATGGCATTAGGGCTCTGGAAATGTGAGTTTTGGTGCATGCTTCTCTGTATTTTAGAAAAGCCTAACTCACCATGCTCAGACAATCCCAGGGCTGGAAGGGACCTCAGGAGGTCATCTAGTCCAACCCCTTGCTCAAAGCAGGACCAATCCCCAATTTTTGCCCTAGATCCCTAAATGGCCCCCTCAAGGATTGAACTCACAACCCTGCATTTAGCAGGCCAATCCCCAAACCACTGAGCTGTCTATCCCCCCATTACAGTCTATCCTGGGATACCATGTCAAATAGACAAGGATCATTATTATCTATTTATGGTGTGCACATTCAGTTTTCCACACCTTCTCTAATTGCACCTGGTATTTCATAATTTTTCCAGAGAACACACAAAGATCCTATTTCCATCAATATTTTTTTTCCTCCTTCACATTACCATGGAGTCTGCACTTTTGCTTCATTCTCCACAAGCCTGGAAAGTTTTCTTCCCACTGTGCTACCCTCCATCTCTGGTTCTTTGGTTTCTCTCCCCAACTCCCTTCCACCTCTTTTTCCCCCCCCTTGATGCACTGTAGTGGTGAGGAACATTGATCAAACTAGTTCATCTGAACCCCAAAGAGTCTGAGTTTTGGTTACAGATAGCATAAGAGTAACCATGAGCTGTTAAAATTCTCCTGCTTGGAAAAGTGAAACATCTAAAGGCAAGGTGTGACCATTTATTAGCTCACATGAGGGCCAGCAGAAAATACAGACTAACCCCTGGGATACTGAGGCTTCATCACCTGGCTTTTAGGGCTATATTGATAGAGGCAGAGATGAATAAATTGAAAGAAACAACTGAGCAGTAACATACTTATTGTCTGGGAAGGAAAACTCTATTCCTCCCTGCCCTTTCAGACCTCATGGTAACACGCTGATGCTAATGCAGCCTTGAGAATCAAGTAATCTTTACAGTAATTGCATATCTTTCCAGGAGTACGGGAAGTTGTCCAGTGGATCTACATAGCCCTAGACCCATAAGGGTGCACCTCAGTAAACCCCATGCATTTCTGATAGATGTGCAAATCAAGCTCCAAGACAGTGCAATTTTGAGGTGTACAGGGAATGTGGATCTCTTTACAAAATCCCTGATGCTTTGCTCAGTGGAATAGCACTAGCTTCATTTATTGCATGTCTTTGTAGCCTACAAGGGGGGGAACAGGATTTTTTCCATGGTGAGAATAGTATTTGGTGATCCTGTCTCTCTCTCTCTCTGGGGATTAGGCATGACTTGTGCTAGGCACTTAACACGCACATAACCAAGACAAGGCTACTTTCTCAAAGAGTTTAAGTGCTATCATGTTATAGTTCCCATTGCATTCTCCATGACATTGACTGTTCCTCACTTCAGTGAATGCTGATATCAGGCCCTTTGGCATCTCATAGATTTTCTTTTTGTGTTGCTTTTAGTTTTTAATTTTTCCTCCTTTTTAACTTGAAATTCTCAATTGACTATAATAAATCTCTCTTCCTGGGCATGCCAGTCTCTCCAAACTCTGATAATCTCTAATTATTGCCTTCTCTTGTTCCTATATTTTCATTTGGAATTACCTCTTACAGCTATTTTAGTTGCACTGTAACTTCATCTGAAAGATTACAATGCTTACCTTCCTCCATGGACCATGCAATTGCCACTTAAGGCATTTAATGTCTAGGAAAGATCTGTGAGTGATGCAACTATGACCTCCCCAGAGAGTGAATACTTCATCAGTAACAGTCTAATGTATCTAGCATCAGGTACCAGTACTATAGAATGTATATGATTATTGTGAGTTTTTACCCACTCCCCCATTATTATTTGTTGGTAATTTTATTTAACCATTCTAGAGTGCATTTTAAGATGATGAAAGGATCTATTATCTTAAGTCCTAATGAGACAAAATTGTTGTGGAGTTCATAGTGTTCGGTGACTTAGATTTCTGTGTGTGTTTGGGGGTGGGGGGTGGAATACTGTAGAAAAGAACATATTGGTACCTTGCTGCTGTGTATGCAGAAAATTTAAAGAGGTTCCAGAAAACATTAGAGAGAGAGAGTGCATAATTGTCTTTTCACTTAAACCAGGAAAAGTTCCTTCTTGTTAAAGCACATGCTTTAAGAATATCTCCTATATTATCCATACAGAATTGTTGAAGTTAGGTTTATTTGTGGTTTGACGTTTTGATTTTTGAATGACTTTTTGGGGGGAGGAGAGGAAGGCGAGGGAGATGTCGTCCATTGTATTATTAACTTTTGTAAAATTGCTCAGTAAAGACTCTACACATTGAGAATTGAATCATGCAATTTAAATAATGTTTTTAAGTTAAAATTTAATTGTTATAGAAACACTTCAGTGTTAAAGTTACCAAACCAATGGCTTTCTGTAGGGACCAGTAATAGAATAACAATATTATTTTCTTTTTAAAAGATGAATGTAAATAAAAGACCTATATGTTCAGAGGGGTGTAATGTATATTATACTTAAGCATAGGTGAATTTCTGGAAAACACACTGGTGATACAGTCCAGTTACCTCCAATTATTTACATTAGATAAAAAGGGCCATTTTAAATCCAGTAACTGCCCTTCAGAATGTTAGTGGCTCAGAGTTGTTCTTAGGAGTTAAGATAATAGTTTGTTTTAAATGGAGCTAATTAAGTCACTTCTTCAATTTCACCCATTCAAAACCAAATTTCCCTAGATGCTTCATCAGACAATCATGATAAATGTACCATTCTCATATATTACTGCCATCTCTGTCACTAGAGCATTAAAAATAAAGACTGTAAGTATTGTTAGAGCAGTTAGCTCACAAACTATTTTAAGGCATGCAGCTGCACAGAGAGAAAACAAAGACAAACAAACCATAGCTTAATCACTTATACAAATTAGGTTTTTGGAAGGTATGGGATCGTTACATTCCTTAGGAGGATAGAGAGTGTAATACAATGGCACAAACGACTTACTTTTTTTTGAGGAGAGAGGGGAGGGATATTTTTTTTTTTTAAAGAAAACAATCCTTAAATCTTATTTGCTCTGAGAATTCTCCACTGAGTTGAGTGGTGGTGATATACGTCTTCAATGTCCGCTTGTTTAAAGTGTGATTCTGCTCTGAAAAGTGTTTGTAAAATTGGCTTAGTGGGATTCACAGTTTCTCAGATTTCCACAGCAAATATTCGTCAGTTTTCAAGTTTAATTCTAAAACAAAAATGGCTTTCTAAATACCAGCCTGCCAAACTCATCCAGAAACCTAAATTCAAGAAGGGTTAATAGTGGACACAGTATCAACACCAATAATGATGACTATATTGGCCAAATTCTAACCTCATTTACAACTGTTCCTCATGTGGCTTCTTATCTCTGTAGCCACTTTGAGCCTATTTCTCCTTTCTTACACAAGTTTTACACTGATGTAAAGCCATGCCTTATGTGGAATTACTTTTGACTTACTCCACTGTAAATTAGATGATAATCAGGCCCTCTGTCTTCAGTAGGGTTGCATAAGTGCATCTGAGTGAAGAATTTGGCTGAGAGTGGAATTTAACTTAATGCTCAAGTGCATAGGATTAATCTGTGGAGTAGAAACTGCAGGGTCAGATCTCCATGTCTGTGCATTCTGCTATGGTTCAACATCACTGAAGATTTTTTTTTTTTTTTGCCAGGAGGAAGGTGATTTTAAGCCACCTTTATGGTCCTCTGGTCTTGAGGAATAACCTACGTGACCATTCCAGCACCCAGGGATTGCAAGAGCATAGAGACACGCCAATCATACCTTCTAACCCCTGACCACACCCACTGCAATAATGGCTGGAGATGTCATATGAGCTACTATGCTGACACGATGCCACCATAGGATTCACCCTGTGTTGGGGAATCCCAAGTACCTGGATCCACCAGGTTTTGATCAGTGTTATGCTTGGATCAGTGTAAAATGGCTCTAACCAAGGGCAGGATCTTCTCCTATGAGTTTGCAGTAACTGAGATTCCTTTATTCTTGAGCTTCTAAAGTCTTTCTATACCTACTACGTTATGTAAAACAACCTTGAAGCCTTATTGATGAATTCTCCAAAGGTACCTGTGAATCTGGAAAGCTGGTAAATGTGATCCAATGATTCCCAGATGGCTAAAGCACATGTGCAACTGGATGTACCTTGTAAAAGTAAGCCCCAGCTACATGAAGAAAATTTTAAACACAGTTGCACTAGTTTATGTCCCAAGATACATGCCTGTCTCCCGTATATCGGAGAGCTAGATAAAGCGTCTAAAATGTCCAAGACTCTGTGTGTGTGTGTGTGTGTGTGTGTGTGTGTGTGTGTGTGTGTGTGTGTTCCATAAACTTGTAAGTTCTGGGATATGGGATAAATCAAATTCTGGTGCCCTTATCAAGTCAGTATTTTACAGCATTGCAGCAGTTTGAAGCTTGGTCCTTTTTTAGGAAAGGCTTAGTGGTAATTCATAGGAAAGCAGAGATTATCTTCTTTTAATTGCATGTTTTTCTGTTTTGCTATGGATTATTGTTTTGCCATTACTTCACAATTATATATTGTAATTAAAAGTTAAAGCAGCTTTCTGTACTCCCATTTTAAATTCAAATGGAATTCTGAGGCTCCATAGACAACGTGGAAAAATTAGAATTGTACTTGACTGACCTGTTGCTATGAGGATAAGGTTAAAATACTTTTCTGAGGTGGGAGGGGGGAGAAATCATTTCAGGAACTAAAACATAAGAAAAGCCAAGAATACTGAGGTAATTGTCCTCAAGTTAGGAGCTGGTTATGTCTGGATTTTAGTAAATTCTTGAAACAAAATGTTTGTACAGTGGCCATATAGTTTGGACTCTTCACCCCTCCTCCCCCCCCCACCGCCTCCCACTTTGTACTGTCATTTACAAAAATGGATCCAGTTCTGATCCAACATGTTCTATGCTAGCATAACTCCCTTGACTTCAACTGAGTTGCTCCTGATATACGCCGGCATATGTTAGAATAATGAAATCAGGCTGCATGGAGTTTTGTACTATCCATGATGCATATCATACTGTCAGATATAGCATACTATATGGAGGTTAGTGTCCTTTTTCTTTTGTAGAGAAGCAAAATGTGTGTTGTAAATTAATCAACCTTCCACACAAACTTCCTCGTGGCTGGACTTTACAAAAACTAGACAAGCCATTTACAACACACACTTTGTTTCTCTACAAAAGAAAAAGGACACTCTTGACTAACACGGCTGCTACTCTGAAACCTGTCATATGGAGGTTAGTTAGGCTCATCATATCCTACTACTGATATACATCTAATGTGGTCCTAATTATTGGCCTTTATTCTGATTTCTCACCCAGTTTTACACTGATGTAACTATTGACTTTTATAGAGTTATGCTTAACACTTCATTTTTACTTGTGTAAATGAACTGAATCAGACCCCAAGGCCAAAATCTGTACTCAGTTAAACCAGTAGATTCACATCTGTATTTTCAGTGGTCTGTGTGGGGCAGAACTTGGCCTTCAGAGTAGAATTCAGAGCATTAAGGAGGAACACAACAAAAATGTCAATTCTGCAGGAAATATAGAGGCACCAGAATATAATGTGGTTTCTTGGGATTGTGGACAAGAAACACAATTATAAATGTAAATTTAGTCCCCAATACAGGGCAGCACTTAAGCAAAATATATTCTTAAGAATTAACTGCTTTGCTGAATCAGGTCCTAAAAGTAAGAAATACCAACAGACTAACTGGCAAAACTAATATACTTACACATGCTGCTCTCATAGGTCATTCAAAGCTCATCTGGTGATTTGGGAAACTTGGGGCCTGATTTTCCATTGCCCTGCACTTTGTGTACTCACCTTACACTTATACCCTTCTGATTTGGTTGCATTTTACACTCACTTTGCACTGGTGTAAATGACTACATAAAGTGCAGTATAAGAGCATATCTAATCTGATATCTCTCTTAATCATTTCCACTCTTCTATACCCAACACAGCACTCTTCTTTTTGGTGTTCCTTTGCATGTTAGCAAGTGATGAAGCCGAAATGATAGGCCATGAAACCTTCAGAAGTTTATAGAAAATCATGTTATACTCAAAGTGCTTAGGAAATATAACAACAAATAGTATTGTTATGGTGTAATCATGTTAAACAAAGAAGCCTGTCCTACTCCCTTTGAGGTCACTGGCAAAAAAACCCCAAACATTGACCTTACTGGGACTAGGATCAAGCCCAGAAGTTGAGTATATTGATGGATTAAAGGAATTTTTAGATACACTTACTTGTAAAAATAGTAGTTTATGACAGTCAAAAGTGATAAAACCCATCTCTATTCCAATTTCATTGTTTCCAAGTTTCTCCTATATTTGTCAATTTTGCTTTGTCTGCAAATTTTCCTTTTCTTTCAAGGACTTTGAAAGGAAGTCATTAATCAACACTATTGTACTTTCAGAAAAATCAAATAATGTTGTTTTCACTTCATGCCTTGGAATACCTTGTGAAGAAAATAAAACCTTAGTTTCAACAAACAAATTATAAACTGGATTTGGCTTTCCTAAAAGCATATGTGCTATCCTTTATCAAATTTTGCCTTTCCAGATGTTCTCTTCAACCATTTCATGTAATTTCTAATATTTTTCCTATTGATAATATTAAATGAAATATTCTTTCATAACTGTCCAGCTTCAGTCATTTTCTAAAACCTGAACACTCGGAAGCCTCAATACATCTCTCATGAACAGATCTTTGTAAAAGAGCTACTCCATTTCATTAAGCCCCTTTCTTCAATACTTCTAATGTATTTTTTCATTGACTGGAGCCATATTTCTATTAATCAGAAGCGCTACAGCATTTGTCAATTCCATTAATTGACTGGCTTCAATTGTTTTAAATGTAGCCCTGTGCATGTTCAAAGATGCACTGTTGCATTATACCAAGAACTGTGTGAATGGAAAATTATCTGTGAAAGCAAGCATGTCCAGAGATGAACATCACACAGTTACTACATGGAATAAGTGATTCATAAGGTAGAATGTCTAGAAATGGGTAGATGTGGGCATTTTTAACACAGGGCACAGAAGCAACCTGATGTTTCTGCATGTAAATATCCACATGAGAGAGAGAGTGCCAGGCAAAAACAGATTGTTCATAGACCGGTTTCCATCATGCAAGTCTACAGAAGGAAACTCCACTTGCACTATTTCAGAAACTTGTCTTCAGGCCTGAAGAGATTAATGATGGGAGATTTGGAGTTTGGTTCAGTTCAAGTATTAGCCAACATACGCACTGAGAGGTCCTGGATCCCTTCCTTCCCTCACAGGTGCCAGCTCCCTCTAATTGTTCTATCATTTATAGTACAGATCAAGGGTACATGAAATCTATTACTCTTTTTCCAATAGATATGCCTAGTGCTCTAAAGAAAGAAGTTGTGCAATGCTTCCTTCCTGATGCCTTTGATTTAGCTGAATCCCAGAAGCATGTGATTCATTAACCTCCATCTAAACAGCTGTTCATAGATGTATATATATATCTACAACTGTTATTGACTATAAAAATTATCCAGTCCCTTTAATTTTTTTTAAAAAATTTTTGTGCTGGAGGGATAGCTGGGTAACTTTGTTACCTTCTTGGTCACTGGTCTCAGAAGTTTACTCATCAAGGTTTTGACACTGAATATCTCTTACAAATGTTAGTATCTGAGCATTGCTCATATCCTAACCCCAGGTTTAGCCTTCTGTGTTTAGATACCCACAAACAGTTCCATTCTTTGGCGCCACCAGTGAAAGTTCACTTTTAGATCCACAGGACACTATCAACTGGGTGTGCTAATCTGACTCCTCTATAATTCTTTGAAAATTTACTCTCAGGAGTTCAGTGTGTGCCCGTGGGGTGGGGGGGGCAGGGAGAGGGGGACTTTTCCCCTTTGATCTTTCAAGTTTTCAATTCAGTATTACTGACTAAGACTGTTTATGTCATGGTAAACTTTCATGCTCGATGTAGTAAAAGGAGTAAAATAATCAGTGATTTATTGTAGCAATGTTATTGATTTTAGTGTAAAAACATATCTGCTTTATTTCTTAAACTGCCTAAAGTATTTGTATTCCCATTTCCTATTCATTTTAATCCATTAGGTGACTAAAAATCTGTCTAAAAGTTTCTACAACTTATTTCTTATGAAATTCATCTAACTTCACTCCATTTTCAATGTAAATAACTAAGTTAGTGTATGTTCTGTGATATTTGTAATATTTTACACCTAACAATACAGCAGCCAACTCTCATACAGGTTATCAATATTTCTAGTTCTGAAGGAACATAATATAGAATCCCAAGATTTGTGGCTTTATTGATCTTCTGTCATTCCTATAGAATGAAAATGAGCTCTCTGTACCAGACATGGGACAGTACCAATGTGGACACATGAACTAATGGATATAAACTAGTCATTGGGAAGTTTAGACTTGAAATTAGATGAAGGTTTCTAACCATCAGAGGAGTGAAGTTCTGGAAAAGCCTTCCCAGGGAAGCAGTGGGGGCAAAAGACCTATCTGGCTTCAAGATTAAACTCAATAAGTTTATGGAGGAGATGGTATGATGGGATAATATGATTTTGGCAATTAATTGATCTTTAACTATTCATGGTAAATACACCCAATGGCCTGTGATGGGTTATTAGATGGGGTGGGAACTGAGTTACTACAGAGAATTCTTTCCTGGGTATCTGGCTGGTGAATCTTGCCCATATGCTCAGGGTTCAGCTGATCGCCATATTTGGGGTCGGGAAGGAATTTTCCTCCAGGGCAGATTGGAAGAGGCCCTAGAGGTTTTTCGCCTTCCTCTGTAGCATGGGTCACGGGTCACTTGCTGGAGGATTCTCTGCTCCTTGAAGTCTTTAAAACCATGGTTTGAGGACCTCAGTAGCTCAGACATAGGTGAGAGGTTTATCGCAGGAGTGGGTGGGTGAGGTTCTGTGGCCTGCATTGTGCAGGAGGTCAGACTAGATGATCATAAAGGTCCCTTCTGACCTTAATATCTATGAATCTATGGGACAAAAAATCAGTCAGTTGCCAATGTCAAAAATTCTTGGAAATGACCACTCAGTGCACAGCCGAACTGTGTGGGCTGATTCTATTTAGCTAATGTCTATTGTGTATGCACCCTCTGATGGTAACTCTCCCTGTGGTCATTCCTACTGTGATTAAAAAATGTCTCCCTCCCCCAGCCCTGACCATTTACCTGCCCTCTTCAACTCATGGGCCAGGATTTTCAAAAGTCCCCAGGATAATTAGTTGTCTAGCATTTATTGAATTTCAGTGTATTTGGGTGTCTTAATCTCCATACCCTCCTTTGAAAATCTCAGCCACAATATCTATACGTTATGAAGACTGATGTAGTGACCATAGACAGGCTGATAACTAAAAGTTCATTGCACTTGACCTGTCCTGTGGATTGGCTGCTGTCCATGATGTCATTTTACTGTTAGCCAACAAACATTGCTGAGGATTTGGCTTCACAAATAATCCAAGCACTGTGTTCATTTCCCATTGGTGAATGCAATCAATGCTGAAAAAGAGATTTGCTGTGAATGGTAGTGCCCAAATGCTTACTGTGTCTAACTGTCTGGGAGTGATCCACAGGAACTGTGCAGATACAGTGGAAGTATTGCACAGACGTGGGGAAAACTCATTTCTGTTATGCTCATTCCTGGCCAAGTCAACCTGACAATTTTGTTTGGCTAATGAGATGATGTGATAGCACGGCATTATAAAAGGAGATTTTCTGTTTCCCATCATGACAGAAGTAGAATGGCCAGTATGGCAAAAAATAAAAAACAAAAACAAAAGGCGGGGAGGGGTGCAGCAAGAAAGTGTTGTATAATAGGGTATGTATAAGAATAACTTACAAAACCAAGGTGTTTGCTTCAGTTAAGTCACTTCCTGTTAATACCCAATAATACTCAGAGGTCAACTTTAGAGATGGTAAATACTTGACAACAGAAACAATTACATAAAAATGTATCAAACTGGTTAGAGTAGCTCTAATACAAATCCCATTGTATTAAATGGAAAGGCTTGACTTCATTTCACAAAAGATATACCGTGGCTCAGTGTCATGGATTAAATACAAGTTATAGGAACCCCACCTTGTTTCAAGTTCACAAACACCAGTAAACTGTCATTTTCGTATTCTATCACATTTCATCATTACATTTTTGACACAGATGCAAATTCATGATACAGCCTACTCAAGAAATGTATAAACCCATAGCAATGTTCATTCATGACTGTTAGTGGCATCTATAGCACTAAAGGGAACCCTATGGTCTTATTTTCTTTTCCTTTATTTAACACC
Organism: Chelonia mydas; assembly: GCF_015237465.2. Classification (NCBI taxonomy): domain Eukaryota; kingdom Metazoa; phylum Chordata; order Testudines; family Cheloniidae; genus Chelonia; species Chelonia mydas. The sequence goes on from NC_057854.1 coordinate 61,483,318, forward strand.
AATTCTAAGATCTGTTTATTTTTTGATGTTTCTGACAAAACTTTGCTGAACATAGACTATTAATGTTGAGAAGAATGTAAAACATTGCTCTTCAACTCCCACTTGCCTAAATCCTAAATGCATGTGATGAGATCCTTATATGTATAATCAATAATATTTGGAAAGGATGGAGTTTTTTGTCTTTTTTTTCTCATCTTCACATTTCTGTTTATATAGATGCAAATTTCAGACACATTCATTGACCAAAGACAATGGGAAGTGAGGGCACTGAGCATTTTCTCCAAGAAGCGCTCAGCACTTTGTAGGATTAGGTTGTTAATTTTTTATGAGATGGTGATTTTGGGCCCAATGCCGTAATATTTATTTATTTATTTATTATTGCAATAGCACCTAGAGGCCCCAGTTGGGAAATACAAGGCAATGTGTACACACAATGAAAAGATGGTCCCTGCTTCCAGAAACCTTGCAATCTAGGTATATGACAAAAGACGACAGATGGGTATAAATAGATTGGAGGGAGCACAGGATAACAGCAGTAGAGTAAAAAGATATCCAGGGACACATATGGAATAAGATTTCCCATGGGAAAAAATGAAAAGGTAGCCCTAACTTACAACATAGAGCTAAGTTCTACAGTGACATCCAGTGCACCTTTGGCCTTTTTCATGGGGTGAGTGCTGAATTTGGTCCAGGTGAGTACAGAAATCCAGTCATTCTCTGTTTGTTCAAACTCTTCAAGCAGAGAGAATGATTGGCACTTCTTTGACACTATTAGTTACCCCTGTTCACCTTTTGATAATCATAGGTAATATCTGGAATAGATTTTCCATTCTGATGGTAATGGATTTAGATTTTGCATGTCCTGCAGCTGCCACCTCACACATCTGAAATAGGATCTGTACAATTAGCCTGATGAAAACAGGTTCACACTAGCTTAACAATGGGGGTGAGAATGCCTTTTGTAACAGCCTGCCAGTGGGTGGCAAAGGAAATGGTTAATGCTTCCCCGAGTAGAGGGAAAACCACAGATCTCTGTCCTCTTTACAAGGAGTGCAGGGGAGCCCAGACATGAAAGAAATATGATTGAGCTCAGCTGGAATGTTTGTTATTCTCCACAGGGTAGGAAAAGTAATGTGAAGAAAGGACATATAATGAGCTTTTGATCATCTTACTTATGAGGTGGACTGATAAAGGAATCAGATTCATCTTAGTAGAAAGGAAAACCCTGGCTACAAAGAGCTCTTTTGACTAACTTTATTTGGACTCCGACGGTAGAAAAACCCTCCTTTTAGCTAAATCTCAAACCTTTTAACTTTCTTCTTCCTCTCCCTCATCAACCCCAAACCCACTGCATGAATTTTAAAAGTATTAGGGCAGAGCACTATTCCGTTAGCTTTGTGGTTAGAGGGAAAGCCGGTTACAAAACAAAATGTCTTCATCACTGTTAAAAGGGGCCCAATTCTTGCCACTTCTTTGTAAAGCTCATAGCAACTCTTTGTCTGAAAGCAGGTTTATCATAGGGGATTTTTTTCTGAAATGCTTCCCCAAATTGCAGTATGTTTGATATGAAAGTTAAGCAATCTCACTTTCAGTAAGTGAACGTGTTTACTTCTTCAGGCACTTGGTGGCATGAAGGGGAAAAAATCATCTATGACTTGATTAGATTTGGTTTTAAGCTAAAAGCAGAAATTTGATTGAGTCCCAGCAGGCAAAACTTGAAGAATCACAGCACACAAGCAAAATGTAAGGATTTGATCTAATTTCAATGAGCGTTAGTTATGCAAAAAGCAATTTAAATTTCCCTTCTTTTCTAAGGATAAACCACTAAGCTTTCATAATGAAAATAAAATAAAATAAAATAATCTATGCATATTTTTTATCCAGGGTAGCATAGACCTAAAGGGCTGCATTCACTGTGTTTTATCCACAGCCTTCCAAACTATAGAGGCCACGGGTGTTGGCCCCTGGACCTGGTTATCCTCAGCTGGGCTTAGAATCCATGAGGTATAAATATGACAGGTGAGTATCTCGTCTCTTCCACCCTCACCCTCACTCACTTCATCTATGCTGCTTGCTGAGTGCATCACCGAATCAGGGCTCCATTGCTATAACAGGCTTAACCACTACATTTTACTTATTTATTTATCTTTGGTATGAAAAAAAAAATACCCCCACAAAACATCTGAGAGCCCTGCCAATAACTCGACTTTTATAATAACCACTCACTAGCTTTAACACTAATATACAAATAAAAGAACTCCAGCAGCCTTAAGCAACCAATGGAATGCAACCATTTATCTCAGAAAGTAGACAGTAAAACTACAAAACTGCAGAAAAGCTTTTCACCCATAATTCATACCCAGGAACATATCACTTGATGGTCCAAGTCTGGACAAGAGAGAGACACAAAGTTGGGTGCCGTCAGCATATTGGTGGGGAAAATGTAACCCATACCTCTTTATTAGCCCTCCCAATAGCCTCATATACATATTGGAAAAACAAAAGTGAAAATATAGGATCCTGATGTGCCTTAGCTTGATAGAAAAATTTTCCCCAGGTGGAAAGTTTGGCTTCAGGGAGAAATTCTGGCCCCAGCAAAGTTAATGGAAGTTTTACTATTGATTTCAGTGGGCCCGGGATTTCATCCTAAATTTCTATAGAAAACCACTTCACAACTGTCCATGAGAAGAGAACTCATAGAACATCTCTATCCTCCTTTTGTTATGCTATTCATAACTGAGACAACCTTGCTGAGACCACCTTACCTACTGATTACTTCTCTGGGTAGGTCAGAAACAGGAGCATGGTCTGGCCTAAGGGTGGTGGGAATGTGCAATGGAAGAGTATAGATGGCAATAAAAGGATAAAGAATTGTTCAACATTACCATCGGACAATGGAATGTGTATTTACCATTCCTGCTTTCTGGCGCTTATATTCATGCAGTCTTGCCTCAAGCGTCACTAAGTACATAGTTGCTGACACAGTGAAGAATTTGCGGTAGCATGGTGCAAGTTGACAAAATGATGTGCAAGCATCACACATCAGAACATTACTCAGGATATGGGGAGGGGACATATGGTTCTGTATTTTTTTTTGTAATAACTACAGGTCCTAGCCAAAGATTTTTGTTGATTTGTACAAAATCTCTTGATTAGATTCTTCAGCCATCTGCTGTAGAACAGCAATGTACGCAAATGTCAGCAGAAAAAAAAACAGGGCTTATAGACTTATTTGTGGAAGAATTTGATTTTGGAATGGGTGTGGTGTAAGCAAATGTGTTCGACTTCAGTATGCTCAAGTCATCTTCCATAAATTGTAAATAAATAAATACTCCCTAAAGAACAACACAGAAACCATTAAAGCATTAAATTTTATTTTTTTGTCTCAGTTGACAATCTCCAGTCAGGAAGATGGGGCGAAGAATTCTGCTGGGGTGGAATCTGAATGATCTCCTAGCCTAGCCCAAAGAGTAGTTTATACATGGCCACTTGCATTATCGTTGATTGCACCGTCAATATACTACACAGTTAAATATGTATTTTGTTTGATTCTTGTGACTCTTTCTTAACCCGCTTGAGTCCAGAAATTGATTAGTAGTATGCCTCATCACAACAGATGCAGTGTGATGTGGCATCCCAGCTGTCAGCAGCTGGAAATTGTCTTTCCATGATTGATGATAGGCAATTCTCTGAGAACCTGAGTTAAAAGCCTCTGCCTTTGATATAAACTTCCCTGACTTCAGTCAGAGCCAAAGCTTGGTCATGTTCAGACCCCACTGTAAGATTATTTTATTCAGAGAAGCTTTTGGATGAACATTCTTGTATGTTGAATGTCTGTGTCAGGATGAGGTTTCAACAACGGAGGTCCTTTTTTATGTTTTTTGTTTTGTTTTGTTTTTTTTAATTGGGAGAATGTGATTATCTCGAACTTCAAACAGGCGTAAGCAGAGAGTATTGTGACACTTCTAACTCTGTACACATTTTTAAATATCATTAGCACTCTAATCCCCATTTATCACTAGCTTTAACTTACAAAATGGAATGAAATGAGTTGAGAAGAAGGGGAAAGGAAGAAAATTTTAATCAACTTGCTCCAAGGCTATTAGATACTGGTAGTGTCAATTTTGTGTGGCTGTGTCGCTTTCCAAGAACTCATCTATGAAACAACCAGTATCATCCTCCATATAATCATGCATTTATACACATTCAGTCACAATAAGCTTGGGTTCTCCCAGCATTTGGTACATTATTGTTCATACAGCATGTTCATGAGAGAGATTAGAAGGAATAGGCCTGATAGGAAAATAACAGGTTTAAAGGGGAAAATGGTCCATGCAATGTGTGAAAGTCTGTGTCAGTAGGTGCTGTTGTCTTTTCTGGATTCCAGTGGGGTGGGGGTCACTCAGAGAGAACTCCCCACTCTACGGGCACCAGGACATAGCCCCCAGATGCCAATGATGTTAGCAGACTGCATTCACTTATTTTCTGTTGACCGATTGTTTGGCTTTCCTTTATGGTCTCTTTACTGGCAGGCACACCACCCATTTCCCCGATGCTCTTCTCCGTCCATCATCCTATCCTTCCTCTCTCACCTTGATCTTGTTAACCCAACAGCTATTACCCCAAACCCTATTCTCCCCCTCAAAAGAGAAAGAGGGAGGAAAATAACTTTGTAGACTTCCTGTCCCTCTCCCTTTAGCTATCAGTGTTGTGGTTTGGGTGTTTGGTTTGGTTTGTTTCTATTAGGTTGTAAGCTGTTTGGGGTAGAGAGAGTCTCTCCTTGCTTGTTTGCATGACACCTAGCACTTCTGGATTATCTCTCCACCAGCTCCTTCTAGTGTAGGGTGTTGTGTGTGCACATACTGCACATCCCTTTGGAAGGTGCCACCTGTTGCAGCACACCCACTCATTACATACAGAAAAAAGATGTCCATTTTAATACCACCTCCATTTCCGTTCTCGTCCCTCTGAGGGATGTGTACTCCAGGGAGTTCTTTCAGAATTAAAAGAAGGAGAAGGCTCTTTGCATTGTGTACCCGCACTGGGGAGAAATGCAACATGTCTGTTTTTTCAAAAGATCTGGGGAGACTTATTGCATGTAGTGAAATTGCTCCAAAAAAAAAGGTATTTTTTGCTGATTGTTTTAATTTCAGTATTATATTCAATTAGCATTTTTGCAGAATAAGATGCTTTCAGCTAATTTTTTCAGTGTGTTTTGAGACTGAACTGTTATCCATAAGGGTTAAATCTGTTGCTTCCAGAAGGTGATAAAAATTAACAAGACTTAATCAAATTTGTGCACAGTTTGCTGGTGCAGTTTTATAGCTGAATGAAGGACTAAGTCTCCTTAATAAAACATCTGTAAATTACAGTTTGAAATGTCAGTTGCAAAAAAGGCTGTAGATGAGTTGATTTGTATCAGCACAGCTGTATGAACCTATTCAGTGAGATTAAAAAAAACACATTGCAGAGGACAGCTATTTCTATCAAGTTTGCACCTCCCCATGGAAATTTTAAATATGCATGAATATAGAAGGTTTTAAACTCTAGCAAGGTAGTGTATATATATTATACCCGAATAAGAGCAAGATTAGCATTAGCCTCAGCACAGGAGGATATAGTTTCTGTAGTCACAGTGTAATTATATGTCTGTACATCCGAAGATACCAATAACTGTGTTCATGTGGCACCAGGACTTACAGAGCTGAATCAGGTTCAGTGAGTTCCACTCCATGTTTGTGCTGGTGTAACTGCATAAAACAAAGCTCCTGCGGGTACTCCCTGTTAGTGGGAGTCTTCCATGAATTAAGACTGAGGATTTTGACATAAATATGAACACTTAGAAATTGTGCAGTCTAAACAGTTTGTAGATGAGTTGATTTGTACCAGCACATCAATACCCTTTCCTGCTTTTTTTATATCAGAGGCAAGGTAGGTTCTATGGCACCTTAATAATGGTTTTAGTTTGAATTCATGAGCTTTCCTCCATGCTAGTGAATTTTAATACATCCTCCCATTATATTAGTCTTAATAGATTCCTTTATTTTTGAAATCATACACTAATGCTATTTTTCAAATATTTACTAACTTAAAAGAAGTTAATGTTCTGAAATATGGTCATGTTTCAACTTAAAGTTCCAATCCTGGACTCCTGGCATGCATACAACCCTAGTGAGTACTTTTCAGCTATTGGTTGAATACAACTAAAACTGCGGACGTAAGCAATACATATGAATGTGAAGGTTGCTGTAGTTCATTAGAGATCTGAACTGTAGTCACCCAATATTTAGCAGGTTGATATACTTTTCAATGCTTCTAAAAGAAATCAATTGTGGTTAGATCTTAGTGCCAAAGGGAATTTAGAAAATGATCTCGACATGTTTTGAGTTACAGAATGAGTGTCAAAATAGAAAATTGATTTAATAGTCCCTTACTTTTAGCTTTTGTGTAGTATAATTCAAAAATAGTTTATTTAGTGGAACAACAATGTTCTGGCATTTCCTCATTCTGAAAGAAGTCAATTAGTAAACTGACCTCTATTGTTGGAAAAATAAGAGTTCACACAGTGCACTGAGGAAGTTTTGATATCCCCAAAATTCATCAAGTATTTTAGTATATAAATTCTGTGTGTGTTTGTGATCATTTGTCTCTTTTTCAGTATATGACTTGTAAGTAAGATTTTCAAAAGCACTCAGAGTTGGCCCCACTCTGCTCCCAAAGTCAATGGTTTACTATTGCTTTTAATGGGAGAAAGGTTTATCTAATGGTCAGGGCTTTTGAAAATTCCTCCCTGAAAGTCTGCCCAGACTCTAAAAGGTATATCTTGAATTTGTGCAAGTTTATACAAGTTATACAACTAAGTGAGCAAAAAATATGAATGTGGCCCAAGCTCTAGAATTTACCTATCAAACATTTGTAGACTATTTTCATTCCCTTAACTGTCTCTTACTTTATTTTATATATTTTAGCTCCTGCTCTGTCTTCAATACTATTCCCAGCCCATTTATTTGGCTCATCTACCTCTTTCCTGCTGTTATTAACCTAGGCCTTGATTCTGCCAAGACTTTCATGTGTGTCTTTATTGCATGTTTGTATAGTGTTTATCATAATGAAGCCCCAGTCAGGGAACCCTAGGTGCTACTGTAATACAAAATAATAATCTCTGAATTTTACCTCCAATATCTTTCTGCTAATAAATTGCTCAATGATGAGTGCAGTGATGCAGGTGTAGTTGCGAAAGAACAGAATACCTAAGGATTAGTCTGTTTAACTAGGGAAAAAAGTAGACTTATGGGATAGTAATTGCCAGCATCAGGGTGTGGTTTTGTTTTTTGTTTGAAATCAGTAGTTAGGTTTGTTTTCCACAACTTTTTTTTTAACTTCCCTAATTCTCCATGATTTTTCAACATTTCCAATTATTCAGATTTTAAAAAGCAGAAACAAAAAGCCCCTCAGGGTTTTTTTTCTTCCCTTTTTCCTGAAGCTGCCTTTCCTGCTTTTTTTATATCAGAGGCGAGATAGGCTCTATGGCACCTTAATAATGGTTTTATTTTGAATTCATGAGCCTTCCTCCATGCTAGTGAATTTTAATGCATCCTCCCATTATATTAGTCTTAATAGATTCCTTTATGCTTGAAATCATACACTAATACTATTTTTCAAATATTTACTAACTTAAAAGAAGTTAATGTTCTGAAATATGGTCATGTTTCAACTTAAAGTTCCAATCCTGGACTCCTGACATGTGAAATGCCACTGATTTCCCATTCCTACCCTTACCCCCCTCGACACTCTCTCTCTTCTGGTCAACTGGAAAGGCAGGGCAGTTACTGACTCTTAACCTGACCCCAATGGCTCCATGCCCCTCCTGTCCATCCCCAAAAACTTTCTCCCTTCTCACCACCCATTGTAAGGAAGTCCTTAAAGGGGAAATGCCCCCTTTCTTTCAGCTAGCTGGACAAAGAGGTGGAAGTATAGGGCATTCAGTACTATTCAAAACTGGCCATATCCAAGATACTATCAAGATTAGTGCCTAGATTGACAAATATGAAGAAAGGATTGTACTTTCTACTTATATGCCTGTCTCTTGAAATTGAAGAAATAAATTCACTTCAAGAATGAAAAATGGTGTGTATCTTGGAACGGAAAATGGGAGAAGGGAGTGCATTGTGCATCTGGAAACCACACAGTGTGTAATTCTGCATCTTGGAATAAGAGAATTCATTATGAAGACTTAATGAAACACTCTTTCAATACAGATTATATAAAAGGATGGCACAAATTTTGTGAGTAGGGTATGAATTACATTAGCCATTGTGTCCTACATCATCAAGCCTTTTATGTTCCTTTCTGTCACTCTTTGTACTTACAGTCTACTGTTCTCTTCTTACAACATTTATGGGCTTTCTCCTTATTAACTTTTGGACTCCCAATGCAGCAACCATTATTCTTTTTCTTCTAAAATTACAATATCAAGCTTAAAGCAAAAAACCACAGACTTTTTTGTCCATATGTTGATAATATTTTAAAAACCATCCCCAAAACATCTGTATGAATGTAACATCTGTCCTTATGTGTCAGCAATTGAGGGTGAGATAGATGTTAATATATTTTCAGTGAGATGAAAGTTTAAATTACCCTTGGGTTGTAGCTTCATCACAACATTTTTAACACAGTCTGTGGTTGTCAATCATGTTGTCATATCAGATTTATATTCACAACAGCAACACAGAGCTCATTATTGTGATCTATAATGTATTTTGTACTAAACAAATTGTTTGGTTAATATTTCATTTGTATTCAGGTTTCAGCTGAGGTTCCCAGGTATTTTTATAAGAAATATCCATTGTCTATCACCTAAAGTGTTACATGAGCATACATCATAAAAATACAGATGAAATGACCAGGGGGGGAAAGTGGGGAGGGGGGGAGAAAGAGGGTGATTGAACTATGAACGTTGTTTTAGTAAAATCAACTGCAGTTGTACCACACTTGCATTTTTGCCAGTATTTTAAAACTTTGGTAGATGGTTACATTCATAACACAATTTAAAAAATAAACTATTTGTATTTTTAAAGAAAAATTAATATTTTCCCATTTTGACATCTGTAACATGTATAATTCAATATAAAGACAACATACAATGGATGAACCTATAGAATATTCAGTACCAATAAAACAATATCTTTAATTCATGGGTGCCACAAAATAATTTGAAACCATCATTTACAAACACCTAATTAGATCAAACACCAGTAAATTTTTAGGCAATTACTCTTTCACTCCTCTTTTGCACGTGGTCAACTAATATTAAGCTTATTGCTTGGTATACTGCAATGCCATACACATTATCCTTAATCAACTAGAGATATGTTTTTTTAAGGAAGAGAGAAATTAAGTCTTCTGCTTGCTCAGTGGCTATGGAATTTTAAAAGGGATTGAGAATTTAAAAAGACTTGAGTGCCCAAAGTGCATCATCTCTGCAAAACTTTACACATATGGGGAGTTCTTGCTCCTGTGAGTAGTACAATTAGCTTCAATATGATTACTCATGTGAGTAAAGACTGCTCATCTAGCACTCAGATACTCAAAGACTCAGGTCTGAACCCCTAAGGTTAAGTCTACATGGTATAACCTTAGGCTGGCTTTATTTTGCTGCACTGTAATGTGAGCTGCAGTCTCTAAACCCAGCTCTGAGACTCACTGGTGCAAAGTGTTTTTTATGCCATGTAGACAGACATACCCTAAAATACTCTGGATAAAATCCTGATGCCATTAATATCAATAGTGGTGGGGGGGGGGGTTAACACTGACTTCCATGATGCTAGGATTTCACCCCATATGTATTCACTACTATCTTGAATACTGGGCCAAATTCTACTTTGCTTTCCGTAGAGCCCACCGAAGTCTGTCTTTTTCCATTGATTTCAATGGGTGTTGGATCAGGACCTTAGTAAATAGTCCTTTTGGTTCTAATTCAGCCCCAGTGGTCATGTATGCCACTCCACTGAAGTCAGGGGAGATGTAGCTGCTTATGTCTGTATGAACTTGTCCCTACTGCTAGGATGACCAGATGTTCCGATTTTAGAGATACTTGGGGCTTTGTCTTATGTAGGCGTCTATTACCCACTACCCCGTCCCAGTTTTTCACACTTGGTATCTGGTCACCCCAGGGACTACTCAGTTGATTTAGATGGGCATTACTCTGTTTACTCTAGGCGGGAGAAATGAGGATGGGCAGTGGGAGTTTCCATAACAAATATGTTTACGGAAAGGTGGGGAAAATTGGACTAACCCTAACATCTATTTTTTTAGGGAAATACTTGACAGAACATTAAAAAAACAAAAATCCAGCAGTTACTCTACATAAATATGTACGCAGAAATCAAGAATGGAAGAACCCATTGTTTTGGGTGTCACAAAACACTTATTTTCGTAATTATCTGAGGATAATATAATTTAAAATGTGAGCCAGATCCTCAGGCAATGTAATTCAGCATAGCTCCTGGGAAGTCAGTAGAATTGGCCAATTTACATCACCTAATATGCTCTTTTAGGTTTGCTTTTCTTTTTTTTTCTTTCTTTCTAATTCTGTTCTAAATCTAGAACTTGGTGTTTTCGACAGGCTTCTAAATTTGGCAAAATGAGTCATCCCATCAGCTTCATCAAGCTCTGTGGGAGCAAGTATGCTCTACTGCCTAAATGCCAGAGATACAAATTAAATACTAAAGAGTGGAGTGGAAAATGGTGACTTTATGCCAGTTCTTCCCTCATCTCCATAATCCTGGGACTCGCTGGTAAACACTTTGTCTCTTAGTTCACGTTAGAACAGCTTTAAGGCTATAATCTAAAATTTGCCTGGGTGTAACAGCCTCCAATGGGCTCTTCTGCAGTGGAGGAGAACAGGAGAGCAGTGGTGCTCTGGCTTTCTCATCCCTCCACCATAACTCTGATACATATTCTAGGTGGAGAGGAAGATGCCATTCCTACACAAACTAGAGATTCCTCTATGCTAGTGAAATCACAGCTGGCGATTTATAATGGCTTGCAGGGTTCCCTTGCACTGTAAGAGCAGTGTAAAGGAGCCAGAATTGAGTGGAGGCTCTGGCCCATTTACCTTCATTAAAAAGTGTGCGACATTTTGTTGGTTTCAGGCTGAGGTGCTTGAGCACATCTGTTAACCATTGAGCACCCTTCACTCCCTCTGACTTCTCTCAGGATTGGGCTCATATATTGTACTCTCTTGTTACATGAAACACAACTGTACTCCTAACTCTTCTGTTTTACTATACTAAAGTTTTGAATTTTAATTTGTCTAAAAACCTGTTTGGACATTCGGGCTCTGCCTAAAACAAACCAGTAAATCGCTCTGTAGACAGCTTGATATCTTGAGCTTTGTCCTTGAGAGCGCCTGAAGCTTATTGGACTGTAAAGCCAAAATTACCTGGAGCATAAGGTATTTTTAAACACACGTTATTCCAGTAGACAGCTGCTCACTGCATGAATACTCCACTCACTGCTGTGCACAGCAGTTAACTTTCTCTACATGAAAGCACCAGAGCATGGAAGATAACCTATGCCCGTTGTTTTTTCTGTTAGTCTTTACTATCTACTCAATATTATCAAAACGGCTGTATTTTGACAGGGAAAAAAAACAGAACAAAAACCTTCTGGAAGCGCAGCAGAAAGATCACAGCTGATTTAATTAAATATTTAAGAAAATCATTTTGCTTTTCGATTAGTTACTAAAGGCCACCAAGAAGGAAAACATCAGGTTTCTTTGATTCAAAATAAGAGGGACACACCCTTCTATGACTGTAACTCTAGCATTTATTTTTCTCCTTTCACATGCCATTTAAAGTCCACCATTGGGGGAGCGAGGGGGTTAGTAGAGAAGAGCTAGAATGTTGACATTTTGTTACAATAATACATATCTTCCTCAGTAAAAGTAGGTTAGAGTGCACTCAACAATAGGTATAGCCAAGGCAACATGGAATACTAAGGGAAAATGGACTATTAACCATCTTTGAGGTACCAAGGGTACTAAGAAATTAAATCTATGCTGTAAACGTCATACATATCAGGAAGCTGCTGAACATGTGTACTAAGTGATGTAGTATCCAACCAAGTATTGATGTATCAAGTTCCAAACTTAAGTATTTTTAAAATGTAACTCTACTTGATATATTGACTTTCTATCTGAATTCCCTTAATTTCATGAACCATATAATTACCATGTGTCTACAATTTCTTATCTGTGCTTATACAGCTTGTTTCAGTCTATAAAGCTTTATAGAAGAATATACAGTAAAGGATTCTTCAAACTGTTCATGTTACTGGTGCACAATTCTAAAGAAATTTAGATTATTTTGACCAACTCATCGATAAAGAAGTACGTATAGTGTTATCAGTTTTAAAAAGTAGCACAATATTTTGAGAAATTTCACATCTTAATTTCCAAGGGCAGATTAACAAGACCATGAGACTTGTTTGAATGGTCTCTTGTGTGACTAATGTACTGTTCAATAAATAATATACTATCTATCTAAGTGCTTTTGGCTCCAAGTGTTCCAAAAAACCCAATAATATCCCATTTACATCTTCTCAGCATTTACTAGTTAATATATATAGATTAGGTTGTGTGAGAAAGAGAGAGAGAATGCACACACACCTTCTGAGGGAAAACTAAGTCAAATAAATGAGGGGTTTTTTGCATTTAGTTGAAAATTCAGTGAGTGCTGAGATCATTCTCAGCTCTTCTAGGAGTGAGCTCTGTAGTCTTGGTCCAGCTAGAATGCTGACATTTTGTTTCTATCTCCTGCACACGGGAATTTTGCCATATTGATCAACAGTTTTGCACAGTGAAAAGGAACAAAGGAGCATTCATTTAGAACAAAATTAAGATGTTGAGAAAAAAATTAAGGCACCAAAGGATATGAAGAGAAGAAGTTCTTTAAGTGTCTATGGATCAATGCAGGACTTTGGGTAATAAATAAGAGGAATTGGATTTTCTTATTTATGAAGATAAATTCAACCTAATTGGAAATACTGAAACCAGGTGGGGAGACTGATAGCAATGAATATAAATGAGAAGTTAGGAATTATAGAAAATTGATAAGAGAAGCCGCCGCCCCCCAAAAAAATTGAGAGAGAGAAAACCAAGAAGACATTAAAAGCCAGCAGAGTTAAGGAATTTAAGTGTATTAGAAACAAAATGAATCCTAACAACATGTTAGTCCATTACAACAAATAGATGCTAGAATCATTAATAATAATAATTCAGGAAAGGCAGAAGTGTCCAATAAGTATTTCTGTTCAGTATTTGGAAACAGCAGGATGATGTATTCATATCTGATGACGATGATAACTTTTTTCCATTCCAATAGTAACTCAGCAATATGTTGAACAGCAGCTACTAATGTTACACATTTGTTAAATCAGCAGGTCCTGATAAACTGCCCAAGAGTTTTAAAAGAGCTGGTTGAGGAATTATTGGAACCTGAAACTATGTGGACAAGCTAGGAAGGCATCTCTTGCATTTTGTATATTCAGATCCAATCCACAGTGAGCTTACTTGGTAAAGAGTTTTAACAGTAAGTTTTGGACCATGTAACAGAGGTGGCATCTGTGTAAAAGTCACCCCAAAAAAAGCTTTGTGAATTTAGTGTTTGCTTATAATGCCTACCAAATTCTCTGCACAAATCATTATAGACCCTGACCCAATGAAAGCAGGATGGAAGATATCCCCTGGAAGACCTAAAACACAATGGCTGGATGGCATCAATAGATAGCTGTCATCCTACTTAACATGCTAGATTTGGTTTGGAACAGATCATGGAGGTGCATAATGCATTAGATGGCCTCTACGCTGTCCAAGTAATGGCATAAGAGATAACCTAAGTTCTCCTGCATTTGAAACCTGGCATGTTTGAAAGTTTTTTGCATAGTGAATAGGAAGGGACATGATTCACATTATTCTTGTGTATTTGTCTAACAGTAATATTTCACATACATATAATGTCTTGAAAATGAGGATCCCAAAGTATTTTCCAATTAGTCTCACTAGTGGGTAAGTGACATTGTTGATGGACGGGGTTACAATGTACAGACATGTTAAGTGTCCTGCTTGAAGCAAGAGAAGAAAATGCAATTAAAAGTCACTTTTTTCAGAAACATTAGTAACATCATATCATTATTAAAAGACAACTCATCTGAACTCAATTTTACTGTAAAACCAATTGTGTCCCTTTAAAAACCACATGAGAAAGCTCTTAACATGCAACCCAAACCCACATTCTATATTTCTTTATATAATATAAACTACCATATTAGCATTCAATTCTTTTGAACAGCCACACAAAATCAGCTTTACCCCTTCATAAAATATCATTGGCAATGGTTCTTTTAAGAGCCACTAAAAACCAGTCCAACTTACTGCCTTTATAAAATATTGCAGGCAATGACCCTTTAACAAGCCACATCAATGAATATCACCTCTTAAAAATGCCAAAGCACTAAATAACCCCTTAAAATACCATTAAAAAGAGAAGGAAAACAACATACTTTTATCTTCTTGGCCTGTTGACAACAGTGTCTTGCCTCCTTAGAGGAATCAATTCTTCCTCTCTTGTTTGCTGTTTTATTGCCTTGTTTTCAGTCCCCTAGCAGTGTTAGTCCTTTTATCTACTAAGCAGTTGGTAGCCTTCATTATTTTGATACCAGTATGGCTTTAAAATTTTCTGTCCCATTATTGGCTGTCATGAGACTGGAACCCTTGATCACATCTCCAGGATTGAACAGTTTAGCCACATGCTTTTGGCAGTCATGAGGAAAAAGTAGCTTGCAGCATTGAAAGGAGATCAGCCTATCATAAAACTGTGCATCACCAAAACAGCCTCTAATCCTGGTCCATGCAGGCAGACAGTGCTACCTTCAAATTTAATAGTAATTGAAAAGACTTTTGCTTGTCTGTTTTGTTCTAATGACTGTATCCATTCTTTCCCTTCCTCATACATAGAGCCAAATCCTGTGACATTTACTTAGATTGAGCAGGATTTTATGTCATAAATTGTTGCATTGACTTCAGTGGGACAAGTAGAGAGAGTGAGTGAAGGTATTAGAATCTTCCCATAGTGTCATTGTCCATAGAGTGGAAATAGTACAGCAGGACCCACGATCAGGAGAGGAGGTTACAATATGAATGTTTATTTTGGGGACAGGGTCAGTAAGGTCTGAAGACTCCAGTGAGATTGGAACATTAAAGCAAGCCTGACATCTCTGACTAATAATCAAGTTTGGAAAATCCAGCAAGTGACTAGTTTTGAGAGGCCTCTCAAACATTTCAGGTGCCACATATATAATTGTGCAACCAATAAAAATAGCTTCTGTCTTAGATTTAGGTTGAAAGCCATTCTCTGTGGCCTGTTTATCATATTTACTCACGCTTAGTAGCATCTTACTCCACAAGTAGTCCCATTGACTTCAGTGGGACCATTCATGGAGTAAGGTATTATGCCATGTCAGATATCAGAAACTGCCTGTATGCAAATTATTATTGTCAGAAGGAGTTCAGTGGTACTAAATTACGGGTATAGTACAGCTTCATCAAAGCTAAGATGTCTATCAGCTAAAGGCAGGACACATCCAAATTAGTTGTTTGAGAAGTCTAATATGAAAAGAAAAATTATACAGGTTGATACTGGAATGCATATTGGTATCTTTATAGGGTCATAAGCCTTCAAGCCAAGTTGTGTCCCACTGTTTGAAATAAAACTCACAAGAAGGTCAGGAACTGTGAATTTCCACTTGTCCAATTTCCACTAATCATCATCTTGGGAGGGAATGGTTTATTTCCATCCATAGACTGCATGTGAAAGAGTAACCAATCCTCCCCCACCCCCACATAGGAAAATCACAGCTATTGTCTACAGAGGGTCAATGTATTTTTTGCAGAGATGCAGTGAATCTATGGTACAACCAGTCTCTCCAAAGTCATTCTGTTAGTTCTCTGACACCGCCTGAGCTGAAGTCAGATTCCACACAAGATAATGCTTCTAGCCAGAAGCAGAATAAAACAATGTTCAGTTTTGTTAGTATAAGTTCTCCTTCTAGTAGTGAAAATGTTACTTAATGTGTGTAACTGAAATGCTGCAAAATAAAATGAGAGAGATGGGTTCAATGTGACTGCCTCCTATATTGCTCAACAATGCTTTGTATGGGAAGCAAGCCCCAGAGAATCATCCTTCCAGAGTCAACTCCGTAATTCCAGCCTGAACCTCTGAAATATGGGAATCATGCATGGACACTTCAGGCAGTTTTGATTGAGGGTGTAGGCTTTGGGGTATAGGCTCTGCCTGTTCCTTCCCACAAAATTTGGCCCATTTTGTGAATCTTCTGTGGTTTTCCTGCATTAGTACAGGAATGTCATGTTGCCCATGTCAATTTCTAAGGAGGTTTTAAAGTTCATTTTTGCTGTATTTATCCTACACTGTTTACAGAATCTTCAACCTCACTCTCTTCCAATCAATTTGTTATTGGGGACTGGAGGGGGGAAGCTAAAATGTATCCCAGTGAAAGTTTATGGTTGGCATATGACGAAAAATTCTATCTTTCATTGATAAAGTCAGTAAGCATGTTATCAGGTATTAAAGAATGGATTTAAAACCTATGCAACTATCAAAACCAATGAGTGTAGATAAAAGCAAACACTTCATGTTTATCCTCTGCAGATATTTATGGCAGTCTTGTTTATCTGCTCGATTAATGGGCGCTCACAAAGCCATAGTGCATATGTTTTTTCCAACATGCTTGGTGGGGTGTTGTTTTTATACTACTGTCAAGCATATGACACTACTACCTAAACTGGTCATATAATGTACCAAACATTATTCATTCTCAGTATATATCTTTTCTGTTTCTTAGCCTTCTCTCGTTTCTTCCTCAATTGCTCCATCACTCCGCCCAGATTCCTAATTCCTCCCTCCTTCATTTTCAAAAGGAGCACATTGCTTCCACCATCCTAACCCTCCATTCAGAACTCCCTTGCAAAGAGCTCCAGTCGACCCACATGCTTATTTCTCTTACATACAATAATCCATTGGTGTATCAAATTGTCAGACTCCTTATTATAACCAGCTAAAATCACTTCTCAGACCTGATTCAGTTTTCAGATGGATCTGTCTCTAATCTCCTAAATTTGTCATTCTGGCAAACTCACCTTCCAATGCTCTTCTGTAGCCTGAGTGAAGTGAAGAAATGGTATCGGTGAGGGGGGAAGTTTCACAGAGAAATATCAGTGAGGGTTTCCAGCAGCAGAAGAGCAGATCAGGTAGAGTGAATTTAAGATTTCATCCTAAAAAAAGTCTTTTGGTCCTCCGCATTGTTGGAAAGCATCTCTGATCCTCAGACTAGCTATGGCCAGCCAGCATTTTGACAGATGCAAAGAAAGACAACAAAGTTAGTCAGTCAATGGTGCTTGACAGTAGTGAGGGAGAAGAGACCTATGCATGAGCAGCAGACCTTCCCACAGTGTCTACAGGTCCACTTGCCAGATGGAGGTTGGTGCATATTCTGCTTCCTGGCTCACCTGCGGGCCTCAGCCTGGGCTGTCCGTTGACTCTCCACAATGACTGCACAAGTCTTGACCTGGCTTCTCCAGACTGAGTGCTGTAGGCAGGGTTCTCCCAGTTGTCAATGGGAATTCTGAATTTCTTGAGACCTTGCTTTGCCTTGTCACTGTATCAGAGCTTTGGCCTTCCTCTGCATTGCGGGTAGTTCTTGAGTTGGCCTTCAGCAGATGATCTTGGGACATATTCTACACGTGTCCCAGTCAGCAAAGCCTTTGAGTGTCCAGCATAGTCTGCATAGACTGTAGGCTAGTTCTCTCAAGAATCTTATTGTTAATGATCTGTTGGTCCCAAGTGACTGCAAGGATTTTCTAACACAGCGAAGGTGGAAGCTGTTCAGTCTCTGCTCCTGCTTGGAGTATATGACCCAGCTTTCACAGCCATAAAGGAGGGTCTGATGACACAAGCCTGATAACCCTCAACACAAAGGTGTCCATTTATCAGCTTGTTGCTGCAGACATGTGAGGTAAGTTTGCCAAAGGTGGCAGAGGCTTTGCCAATTCTTGCAGCAAGTTCTCTATCAAGGCTAACTGAGCTGCTTAGAGTTGAGCCAAGATAGCAGAAGTGATCCATGTTGTCCAGAGCTTCATTACTGATGTAGATTTTAGGTGGGATGTTGGTGCCCTGAGACATGACAACTGTTTTCTTGATACTGATTATGATGCCGAACTTGATACAGTTAGAAAACAGCTCTGATCCTCAGACTAGCTACCTTACCTGCAAAACACATTAGGAGCAGCCAGTTTCCTGGAGTTTTCCACCTGGGAATGAACCAATACCCTTACAGTACTGTTATCGAATGAGTTATTGGATTTTTGTGTCCATAGTTGATACCGAGGCTCATTCTTGGCAGGCTTCTTGAAAATATCACAAATAAACTTCAGGTAACATTTTGAAAAGTCTCTCAATTACTTAGGGCCCTAAGTCCCGTTTTCAAAAGTGATTTAGGTGCTTCAGTGATGATGATGTGTTTGGAAAATTTTACACTTTATCTCGTTTGGCCTGGTTCCTTTGTATTCTAATCCTCATCAATGGACTATGGATTTTGAGATATATTTTCAGACAGTCTGAGAACTGGTCTCTGTGCTTGGGGTGCAGTTTATGGACAAAAAGAAAAAGCCCACTTTTTTTGCTCATGCAATTGAAATTTAGATGCATATTTCTCCCACATACAAAAATCCACTGGATTACCAATTTGTGTTGGACTGGGACTCAGGACACCTGAATTCAAATTGTGCTTTACCACTGCTTTGCTGGGTGATCTTGGGCAAGTCACTTTCATCCTGGTGCCTTTAGTTTAATAGATTCATAGATATTAAGATCAGAAGGTACCATTAGGATCATCTAGTCTGACCTCCTGCACAATGCAGGCCACAGAATCTCACCCACCCACTCCTGAGATAAACCTCTCACCTATGTCTGAGCTATTGAAGTCCTCAAATCATGGTTTAAAGACTTCAAGGAGCAGAGAATCCTCCAGCAAGTGCCCCGTGCCCCATGCTACAGAGGAAGGAGAAAAAAACCCAGGGCCTCTTCCAATCTGCCCTGGAGGAAAATTCCTTCCCGACCCCAAATATGGAGATCAGCTGAACCCTGAGCATATGGGCAAGATTCACCAGCCAGATACCCAGGAAAGAATTCTCTGTAGTAACTCAGATCCCACCCCATCTAACATCCCATCACAGGCCACTGGGCCTATTTACCATGAATATTTAAAGATCAATTAATTACCAAAATCATGTTATCCCATCATACCATCTCCTCCATAAACTTATTGAGTTTAATCTTGAAGCCAGATAGGTCTTTTGCCCCCACTGCTTCCCTGGGAAGGCTTTTCCAGAACTTCACTCCTCTGATGGTTAGAAACCTTCATCTAATTTCAAGTCTAAACTTCCCGATGGCCAGTTTAGATCCATTTGTTCTTCTGTCCACATTGGTACTGAGCTTAAATAATTCCTCTCCCTCTCCGGTATTTATCCCTCTGATATATTTACAGAGAGCAATCATATCTCCCCTCAACCTTCTTTTGGTTAGGCTAAACAAGCCAAGCTCCTTGAGTTTCCTTTCATAAGACAGGGTTTCCATTCCTCGGATCATCCTAGTACCCCTTCTCTTTACCTGTTCCAGTTTGAATTCATCCTTCTTAAACATGGGAGACCAGAACTGCACACAGTATTGCAGATGAGGTCTCACCAGTGCCTTGTATAACGGTACTAACACGTCCTTATCTCTACTGGAAATACCTCGCCTGATGCATCCCAAGACTGCATTAGCTTTTTTCACAGCCATATCACATTGGCGGCTCATAGTCATCCTGTGGTCAACCAATACTCCATGGTCCCTCTCCTCCTCCATTACTTCTAATTGATGTGTCCCCAGCTTATAACTAAAATTCTTGTTATTAATCCCTAAATGCATGACCTTACACTTCTCACTATTAAATTTCATCCTCTTACTATTACTCCAGTTTACAAGGTCATTCAGATCCTCCTGTATGATATCCCAGTCCTTCTCTAAATTGGCAATACCTCCCAGCTTTGTATCATCTGCAAGCTTTATTAGCACACTTCTATTTTTGTGCCGAGGCCAGTAATAAAAAGATTGGTCCCAAAATCGATCCCTGAGGAACTCCACTGATAACCTCCCTCCAGCCTGACAGTTCACCTTTCAGTATGACCCGCTGTAGTCTCCCCTTTAACCAATTCCTTATCCACCTTTCAATTTTCATATTGATCCCCATCTTTTCCAATTTAACTAATAATTCCCCATGTGGGACCGTATCAAACGCCTTACTGAAATCTAGGTAAATTAAATCCACTGCATTTCCTTTGTCTAAAAAATCTGTTACTTGTTTCCTTGTCTGTAAAATAGAGAGATGATCCCAAGTTTTGTAAAGTGTTTTGCGATCTATGGATGAGAAGGGCTGTATCCGATGTGGTGGTGGTATGATTGTCCTTCTTGGACCTGATCCAGTTTTCAGATGTTAGACATCTAATTACTTATCTTGCATCCACAGTCAAGTAGCTAGACAGATATTAGAGTTGGAGGGGGGAAAAGTGATTTTTTTTTTTTGAAAAACAGGAAAATTCATATTGTACCTGAAAGTATCCATGCATGTTCACTAGCTCAATAAGTCTAGTAAATAATGGGGGAAGTGTTAATTCAATCATTTAATTTTAAAGAAATGTGAAATTGGTTTGGATACTATTTGTCAAATAACTTATTAACCAGTTTTATTTCATGCAGAACTACCACTATTTGTGCCTGCAATTCAACTATAGGTGCAAAAATATGGGTGTGGGTTTTTTTAAAGCAGGTGTAAATTGTGCCTGCAAAAGGAAGACCAGGCATATGCCCTTATACCCTTGAGTTGCATGCCCATCAGGTGGCTTCTCAACTGGCTTGGATTTAATCTAAGTTTTTAATTCTTCAAAATGTATATTTTATTGTTGCAATACCAGTGTACTTACAGCGGTTGGATGCTATTCCATTAAAATGACTGACTGGCTGTATTTTCCTATCTTTTCTAAGACAGCAGTGACCTACTTAATCCATACAGTGTTAGTATGTGCTGAACTTTTCAGAGCTGAAGTGAAAAACTGAATTGGTAACTCTACTCACAGGCTGCATCTGGAATGATTTAACTGGTTAAGAAGACAACATAATAGGTAAAATGAAGGAAAACTTTTTGGGGCTGATTCTTTTTTCACTTACCCCCGTATGAATCCCAGGTAACTCCACTGACATAAATGTTATCCCAGTTCTAAAGTGGTGTAAGTGAATGGAGGATCAGGCCATTTGAGTTTTGGAGGTGACCGACTAAATCCTCAGCTGATCAAGTGCTTTGTTGAATGTACACAGCTTGCTCTCTAAATCTCTAGAGAATTTTATCTTTTTGAAAGAATATATTTTCTATTTTTCTGTCCAAGGGAGATAGCATAAGAAAATTTACCTCCAGCTTAAATCAATATTTCCCTGGACCAAACTGATAAACAATACTTAATGAAAACAGTGAAGAAATAATGGACAGCAACTAGGTCAGCAAAACTTCAGACAAGTAAATTTGTCTGTTAATACATTATGATGAAAATGTGTTTTTCCCTTTATCTGTGGTTTGATTCCCTAAAACAGTGTTGCTGTGGAACTACCCATGGGAAGCTAATTACAGTACATTGAAGTGACACACACCAGCACAAGCTGATCAACAGCACATTGAAGAGACCAGGTAGATGAGTAATATTTTATTAGACCAATTTCTGCTGGTGAGAGAGACAAGCTTTCGAAAGACTCCCATTGACTTCATTGATATTTTGAATTAGGCACATAGGACTCTGCCCTCCTCCTCCTCCACCTCCCTCCGCACAACTGATAGGAGAAGGAAGAAAAATCCAGTAAAACTGTGCCTTAAGACACAAAAGAGAAGTTGTAGCAGTGTATGGCATATTAATCCCTTCCCCCTAGTCCCTCCACAGATATACTGTTGGTCTCTGAAGTGGGAGAGGCTGTCACCAGGGAGGGAAATGAAAACACTGAGATGGCTGCTTGTGAAACCATCCAGTCTTAAGTAGCACTTCTCATCTATAAAACTGAAAATTAGAGCTGGTTGAAAATTTCCTGTCAAAACTGTTTTGATGGAAAATTGGGTGTTTGACCAAACTAATTTGTGGGGTTTTTTGTGAAAAAAATTGTTTCTCATAGAAAATATTGACTTGAGAAACCAGACACATGAAAAAGCTAAAACTT
Organism: Chelonia mydas; assembly: GCF_015237465.2. Taxonomy (NCBI): domain Eukaryota; kingdom Metazoa; phylum Chordata; order Testudines; family Cheloniidae; genus Chelonia; species Chelonia mydas. Next base: position 61,505,685 of record NC_057854.1, read on the forward strand.
TTTGACTCAAAACTTCTGTTTGCAAATGCCATTGTAGTGTCTCCCGGGAATTGGACTTTGGGTGCCTCTTGCCTCCGTTCTTTCCTCTGATGCAACATGGTGGCTCAGAAGGGAGACCATGGTGAATCATAGGAGGTAGTAGTTTGAAGCCCAATACATAGAGGAGAATCGGGGAATGAGGCATTATATTACAACTCCCATGAGGCACTGTTGTAGCATTTCTTAACTGCAGATTTTGAGTGTTCTGACAAAATAAAATTGGCCAAAATTTTTCATCAAAATGTTAATATTTTCTATGGAAAAACTTCCATTTTCCAATCAACTGTACTGAAAATCTTTTACAAGGAAGGTAAGTATAATTTTCTCCATTTTATAGATAGAGATTAAGTGATTTGTCCAAAGTTGCACACCTCGCCACTTGGAAACCAAAAAAAGATCCCAGGTTTCCAGACTCAGTCCACTGCCATTAACCACTGGATCTGCTGCCCCAGGCCTAAAAGTTACTTCACCATAAGACCATGCTGATTTTCCAGCTGCATCCTGGGACCTTCCTGAAGACAGTTGGGGCTAAAGTATGCTGCCTCCCTTCATTATCAAATGATATGTTGCAAAAATCAGAAGTTTAAACATCTTGTGTTTCACCCCTGGCCCTTATAAGTGAATTTTCCCACACAGGGCTCCATCCATCCTTACATGATTCTCAGACAGAGTTGTGCAATTTGACATTTTGATCCCAGGAAATCTCCCCCACCAGAAAAAACAACAACAACAACAACAACTATAAAACCAAGATGTTTTGTAATCCTGAGAGGAAACCAAGCCTTTTAGCAAAATAAATAAATAAAAATTAAAAAACCTAACTCCCTCCTTCCAAAATGCATAGTACTCAACATAACTGATTTTGAGGATAATTGAACAGGGAAAATTTTCAAACAGTGCCTTAAAATTATGGACTTTATACTAAAAAATCCAAAAACTCTTGGATTACATAATGTGAACTTTCATGGTATTCAATAACTGTCAAAATTTAGATTTGTTACCACTAATGGAGCTGTCTAAAAGTTATTTAGTTATTCTATGTGTTTGCACTTTAGTAATCTAATGATTTCAGATCCTTTGGCTTTTGAAGTTGGCTTTTAAACTGCTTGCAAAGTAAATCATACTTTATTTCCTTCCCAATGCATATACACCTATACCCCGATATAATGCAACCCGATATAACATGAATTCAGATTTAAGGCAGTAAAGCAGCACTCCGGGGGGGGGAGAGGGGGGGGGCGCTGCATGCTCCGGTGGATCAAAGCAAGTTTGATATAACGCGGTTTCACCTATAACGTGGTAAGATTTTTTGGCTCCTGAGGACAGCTTTGCATCGGGGTAGAGGTGTATTTTTGCTTTTGTGTTTGCCAACATGCCACATACTTATTAGATCTAACAGTAGCATTTATAATTTTTTATTGTTTTCTTATAAGTATAAAGAACCCATATCTGAACTAAAAGGGAAGAAAGTGTTCCTCAAAAACAACAGTACTTTATAACCTGGGAATCTGATGCACTGATACACAGGGGCCATTAGAACATACCAAGAAGCTTTGAAATGGCAAGAGAAAGAGAGTGCCTTTTCCTTCAGAAAGAATTCTAGGAAACAAATATCTTCTGTGGGAGACATTTTTAAATGTCACCTGCAAAGGGTGTGGTGGGGGAATTGGGGTCATGCCCTTTATTATTTCTTCATAATGGATGAAAATGGTCAGAAAGAGGTTTTGGGTTTTAGGTAGTTATTTAAGGTAGGGGTGTGTGTGTGAGAGAGCAAGAGCACTTAATTAGTGAAAGAAAGGCATCAAAGAGTAGGAGAGTGAAAATGGTGTCACTGAAGGGCAAATGGCTTTAAAATATATCTAGTAGCTTTGAAAGGCTTCTGTTTGCTTTCGTTAATGCCTGTTTAACATTTTGGCTAAATGACTTTTTTTTCCCCTGAAGATTCAGGACCTCCATCCTTTCAATTAACATGCTAGCACTCTCTATAAACATGATCTGAGACTTCAAGTAAGTCTTCCAGCAAATCCAAGAATGACCGAATTGACATTCCTAATGTTTCTGAAGGAAAAAATAATACAAAGAAACCTTAAACCCCTCCCTTCATGCCTGCCTCATATATCACAAATAATGGGGGGGGGGGGAACCCACAGGGAAGTGGAAACGATCTAAAAAAGCCCCTTTGTAATCCATCTTCAAATGAAACTTTGTCTCTTCCTCTCTTTGCCTACTCCACACTTCTGCCAAAGGACAGTCCTATTACATTTGGTTTTGAGCCCCCTCTCTTGAGGGGCCTGTAGCAGGGCAGTTACCCTGCTCCTAAGAGAAAAGGCTAGGCTGATTGGAGAAACAGCCACAGCTGGTCCTATAAAAGGGCTGTAAGCCAGGAGCTAAGTCAGTCTCTCTGTAGCTGTGGAGAGAGAAGAGCACCTGAGTAGAGTAGTGCTGGGGAAAGGCAAGAGGAGCTGGGGAGCTCCAGCCTGGTAACTCCCCAGGCTGCAGGCCTTGTGCAAGGCCTACAGAGGTACTGGGCTGCAGAGGTGTAGCCTTCAAAGGCAGCCGGTCCAACCCCCCCCCACTTGCCAATGATGAATGGTTTAGACTGCAGTCTGCCCCAGTGAGCAGGGGCTGAATGATGACTGGCAGTAGCCACTGAGGCAAGGTGGGGATAGAGGGTTGGGGGTTCTCCTGGGAGGGGAGACCCAGAGCGTGAAGGCACTGCTAGGGGGCCACACCCCAAAGTAAAGGGGCACCGGTGTCCAAGAGGGACATGGAGGCCAGCGGCAGGCGAGACACCGGCCAGCGGGAGGCGCTCCATATGCTGGAGAGCTAATTCCCAAGATGACCAGCAGGAGGTGCTGCGGCGGCGAGTCTTCACATCGCTACAGGGCCAGTACTGAATAAGCATGAAAAAACTTCCTTCAGTTTGTTTTCTTAATGTCAGAGTCAATTCTGGTGGCATAGGGAAGGTTATTCTTCTGTTGAACACTGTTTTGAAGTTAGAGATCTTTCAATAGCCATCAACTTTCAGAAGCACGAGATTAAGGAAGAACAATCTAATATGGATACAGCTGACATCAAGATATCATTTGTATTTCACATACTTGTGTTCATCAACTTATTTTGCTCTAATACTCCCATAAAGTATTGGACTGCCTGTGGATACCTGCATAATCCCAAGAAGTGTCTCCACATAATCCTACAAATAAATGTTCTAGCAGATGAACTACAACAGATGATGGGCAATACACAGCTGATTTGCATTGCAAGCATAGTGCAGAACAGCTAGTTTGAATCTGGCATGAGAAATATACCACTTTATCCTCATTATACTTACATTTGCAGATATTCAGGAAAGACTTTAATTGTAGCTCTTCAAAACACTTCTCCTATAGAGCAAAACAGGTAAATTGTTACCTTTCAGATGGTTTGGTGGACAAGTGAGATGTTCAGTGTATAGTTCAGTTCAATTTTACGAAACTCCCTGTAATCAAAATATTGTCTTTTTTAAATCAGCAAAACTAATAATCTTTTCAAACTGAATTTAGTTCTCATCAAAGGTTATTGGCTTTGACAGCTCTCAAACCCAAACTCCCTCTGTTCTTAAAACAGCAGCACAATCTTCCTTACAATGCTTTCTCAGTGTTGTTCAACTGGCCTAGTGAAATGACCCCTGGAAGTTGAAGACATGATCAACATACATACTCATTTAGCCTGTGGCCTCTCTGTTCACACTGATAGCAAGGGTGAAAATAGCGCTAGTAAGGGTAGTGGTTGTGTGAAGTGAACATTTTTTCATTACACTTTGACAGCTTATGTGAAATTAGTCATTGGTCTATCAATGAGACATTGTTGACTAATAGCTCGGGTCTAATTTGGACTAATAGCCAGGCCCTCTCAGAGGTCCAGAGAGGCCCGGGCCACTTCCAGCTTTTGAGGCCCCTAGCCATAATAAAAATAAAAAAATATGACACATGAAAACAAAATAAGGCACCAAAAAAAAGATATAATTTGAATATTTTTTTTATTTAACAAATGCTTTTCTAGCCTTTTTCGGTGCAAATGCACAAATTATTGAGGAAAAATCTAGCTTTCGTGCAATGTCACAGTTGATATTAAGCATGACGAGCCCATTCAAATGCTCTTGTCCCATAGTTGAATGGTGATAGTTCTTTACCTGCTTCAACACATGAAGGTGCATTCACCTGAAGCCCCTGATGCTAGCAAACTGACAAAAATACACAATGCAATTGTGATATTAGGAAACACCCCAGAAATTCCAAGTTCAAGTATTTATTGAAGCAATTCCTTTGGCTTGCAATCAAATTTAAAGTTTGTGGAAAATATTCGTTTGAGGAAGATGACACCGTCACTGAGATCTTTTGAGATTTCTTTGTTGTACTGTTGCTGAAATTGCTCAGCTACAGAAAGTAGATCTTCATTACTCAGTCTGTTGAACTGCCAAAGAAATCCAAAAAGGGTACAAATTAGTCACAGTGACTCAAATCGACCAGTAAGACCTGATTGAATCGAGTCAGTGATGACAAGAAGACATTGACCCTATAATGCTGCTCAGCATCAGATTCAGTAGGTAAGTTGCGATTGGTGGAGAACTCCGATGAAATGCCAATATTCTGAGCTACTAATTTGGACTCAGTCAGGATCACATTCTATTATTCACAAATCTGTTGAATGTCATTGATAAGACTTTCAGTGTTATCCCTCTCAACATCAAGTGTAGCATTGTGTGCTTCAATTACCAGATTTGTTTGGTGGATCATTGTAAGTAGCTTCATCCACAAAGATGACATCAGAATGCATTCAAATTTGGACATGTGCTTCGGAATAGACTGAAGTTTGGTTCGAGCCTGTGCTGTGAGATTGAGAGATTCAAGCTCATTTGAAAGCCTTTCTCACTGAATTCAAATGCTGCGCAACTGGTTGAACACCATCAATACATGCCTACCATCTAGTTTTGGACATCCCATGCAATGGAACAGGAAGATATTGCTTCAGAATTCCCCACCTTTGTGGACTGCTACTGAAGATATTGTACATTTGCTGAACAGTTCCAAAGTAAGTAATCGCCTCCTTGCACGATTGAGCACAGTCATCGCCTACAAGGTTTAGTGTGTGGCTTCCACAGATGGAGCAAATACAGTTTGAATTATGCTCAAGCAGAGCTGCTTGTACAACTTTGTACTTCCCAGCCATATTAGATCCATTGTCATAGGCTTGACCAATGCAGACTTGAAAATATAACTTAAAACCTTCTAGAATTGCTAGTACTCGAGCAGCAATTTCTTTTCCAGTTTTTCTTGTGAAATTATCAAACAAAATAAACCTTTCTTCAATTGAAAATTTTGAGCTGTCTTCAATGTTAACATAATGAATAACCATAGTAGTCTGTTCCTTGTGAGAACAATCTGGAGTGGCATCAACAATGATTGAATACTACTTGGCATTTTGAATCTCATCAAGATTTGTTGTTTGTACGAATGACCCACATAGCTCAATAAACTCATTTTGTATGCGTGTGGAGAGATAATGGACTTGCATGCACTTTTGACTCTCTTTCGATTCTCGAACACATTTAACATGCTCTGATAAAAATGGGTCATATTTGCTGAGGAGCTCAACTATGCATAAAAAGTTTCCATTTGCACAATCACTAATATGTTCACTGGAACCAAAGAGAGCCAATCCCTGCTCAGAAAGAAAAATGATAACATTCAGGATGCACTCAAGAAGTTTCTTCCAGTTATTAGTTTCTGTAGAGACTTAAGTCAATAGTAAATTCTCAACTGAACTTTCAGCTGATGCTGCGGTACTGGCTGATTTCCATGCAACATAGTTTTCTTTGTGTGACGCTGAGCTGTCATGTGATGATATTCAGTCTTTCAACTTCCCCCAACCTCTGTTGATGCTCCATCCTGATTGATCAGAGAGAACTGATGTATTTGAAGCACTTTTGTTCAAAATGAAGGAGGGTGCACAGTACAGAGATTGTTTTTCCATACTCTAGCATAACCAGGCTCTTGTGCAGGTTTCACCATTTGGAAGAGTTTTTGTCAGCAAACAAGTAGGGAAAGCATGATTATCAGCATTTGTGGAATGTTACTTGGAATTTCAAAACAAATAATTTTGAAGAAAAGATTGCATTTGGGCAGCATTGCTCTTGTCAATAATTCCAGTGTCACAGTCAAACCTGTAGTACTCATGAATTGCTCTTGCTGTGTAAGATCTACATCTTTCTGCTGCGGTTGAGTTTCTTGATTGTACACAGGATCTTATGCTGCATCTGTTACTGTTGGCACATCTCCTTCTTGACTATTGTCCTCATGTTCAGGTATTGGGAATTGAAATATCATCTGTTGCAGTTGCAGAGTTTTCATTAGCTGTAGCATTGTTTGTTGGGTAAGATGTGTTTTCCAGTGGTTTGAGAAATGAAGTTATTGGCTTTGAGCTCTTAGCTGCTGCTTCACTCAGTTGTTTTCGTCATCTCTTGCTTGCACCACTTTCAAATCTCCTCTTCATAGTGATCTATCTGGTCAATATGTAGCCTATCCTCACTTGAAATATTCTGCTGCAAATAAGTAGCTTATCTACACTTGAAATCTTCTACTGTAAACATGTACACAAAAGCTGAATAGTACACAAATGCTGAAAAGACTTAAAATGAAGGCATACTAATAAAGAACACAAAATGAAACAGGTTATTATCCTTATCAATGAATCAAAACTCAAGCATGCAAGGTATAATATAACAGGCTGAGCTGAAGACAAAGGGATGACATTATATATATATATATATATATATATATATATACACACACACAGTAAACACAGACATGGATACAGACAGAGGGATTATGTCCAAAAAATTCAAATGTGTCTCCTCACAAAACTCACTGTACAAGATTGTCCTCACAAATTTTAACCTTGAATCTGGGCCTATAGACTACGAAATCCTATAATGAATCTGATGGCCAAGCTAGGGCTCAGCCAACCAACCAGTCACCTCCTTTAACTACCATATGAAGATAATAATGAGGAATTCTCACACATAAATAATTCCTTAGTCAACTAGATGTAAAACTATAAAGACACTAAAATGTAACAATTCTCTACTTTTCAGCATGCATTTGGTCCAACACCAGCCACTAGTAGTGCTTTGTTCATATAATCAGCTGATCTGAGAGGATACATTCATCATGGTCTAATCTTGTGCCATCAGAACCGATATATTTTTATTAATATTTATGAACATTTTAAACTCTTTAATATGACAATCTATATCAGTTAACAAAAAAAATTGTCTTTTAGCAAATCACATCTCTTTGCTTAAATTTGCAGCTCTAAACTGAGAGAGTATGTCACATTTTGGTCCTATAGGGATGTGCATAAAAACAAGTTGGAAAACTTATCAAATGCCAAAAAATTAACAAGTGTCTAAATCAGAGGCCCCCTTTGAGCTTGAGGCCCAGGCCAAATGGCCCTCCTGGCCCCCTCTTTGATTGGCCCTGCTAATAGTCAAGGTGAAAGTCTCAGTCCTCTGAGCCAATCCAATTTCTTCTAAAAGCGATGCTGGGCAGGTGAAAATGAATAATACAATGCAAGGGTTTGAACCACATAGTCTTAACCTTTTGTTAAGAAACTTGTGTGTGTGTTCATGTTCCATGAGCTGTTGCATTTGTCATTCATATAGCACTAGAAACCAGATTTTCAAAGGTATTTAGCCACTTAAAGATGCAGATAGGCACCTAGTGGGTTTTTCAAAAGTGCTTAGGTGCCTAACTCTCATTGACATTAAAAACTTGTAGATTATATATATATTACAAACCTGCCCAAAATGAGTGTGTATGTGTATAGTTATGAGATCAAAAAAATCAAATGCAGATATTTAATGTATTTTTTTTTGTAATGCCCTTACATCAAATAATCCCGTTGGACCATTTTTTAAAAAATCATGTTTTTAAAAGCAGTGAGAATTATAATGGTGTCATTGTAAACCTCTAAAAATTGGGGCATGAATGGTGCTACTACGCTAAAATCTAATTTAACAACTGTTCCATCAATATCATTTCCTTACTGTATTATTGTATGTTTATGGAGAAAATCTCAGAAATTCCCAATAGTCACTGGGACTGTGAACGTAAGGTCTTATGAGTCTGTTAGCTTATCCCAGACCATTTCAAGGTTAAATATTTCAGCTAAGTAATTATAGCATCTTTTGTTACTGAAATGGTTCAGGTTTTCCCAGCTTGAATAAACTAATAAATTGTATCTCACTCTGATACGCTCCTTGTCACACACTCAACACCCCTCTCCATCAACCTCTTCCCACCAGCAGGCACAGAGGCACCTGCCATTGGAACCATATCTGCTGTGATTACACCTCCAGAAAGTTTCCCTTTTGTCAGGAGAATTTGTCACTAGTCATTTATGACCAGAATCCAGCCCTTTTGCAGGACCTGAGTGACTCAAAGGGGCTGGATTAAACCAGAGAATCTGGACCCCTGCTTGTATTATAAGTAGAGTTGTCCAAAGAATGACAATTCTTTTTGCTACAACATCCAAGGTTTTAAAATGTCTTCTCATTCTGCATTGCAACAAAACTACAACCATGTGTGTGTTTTCAAGAAATGGAATTGTCATATATAATTTAAAAGGTCAAGTTTTCAATCCTTTTCTCTTTCTGGGAGTGACTGAGTCCACCTTGATGCTCAGAAACTTCCCATCAAAACTGAAATATCTCCATGAAATGTTTCAATGAAAAAAATGTTTAGTTGAAAACATTCCAACCAGCTCTAATTTTAAGTTTGTTCATGTTAATTATGGGGTATTAAGAACTATGTTGAAATTGTAGTGTTTCACTTTAATTTAAGGGGTTTTCTAGTCCTGCTTGCAGACTTGGGGCTCTATAGGGAAGCATGTGATTAATGTCAGTGTGTAGAAAGACAGCTTGTAGTAAGGTGAGGTGAGTTGTCTCTGTTTTAAGGAGCAGCCTGCTTTCTCTCTTTCTGTGTGGTGGTGATGGTCTGAAATTTAAGAAATAAAGTAGCGTTACATTGCAACCTTCCAGGGAGAGTATTGGTTTTTATTTAACTTCTCTATGTGTATGCTATGAACATAATATTGAAAAAGTATATGTTAATGTTTTATTATACTATTATATATTACTGTTACATTTATATTTTAACATTGTTAGATTCAGTTTGGTTTCCAGTGACTTGGGTTTTTTTTAGCATGATGTCTCATGGTTCAGTCTAAGCCCTGGTCTATACTACAAGTTTAGGTCAAATTTAGCAGCATTAGATCAATTTAACCTTGCACCCATCCACATGACAAAGACATTTTTGTCGACTTAAAGGGCTCATAAAATTGATTTCTGTACTCCTCCCCAATGAGGGGATTAGTGCTGAAATCGACATCGCTGGGTGAAATTTGTGGTAGTGTGGATGCAATTCGACGGTATTGGCCTCCAGGAGCTATCCCAGAGTGCTCCATTGTGACCGCTCTGGACAGAACTTTCAACTCAGATGCACTAGCCAGGTACACAGGAAAAGCCCCAGGAACTTTTTAATTTCATTTCCTGTTTGGCCAGTATGGCGAGCTCATCAGCACAGGTGACCATGCAGTCCCAGAATCACAAAAGAGCTCCAGCATGGACCAAGTGGGAGGTATTGGATCTGATCGCTGTATGGGGAGATGAATCCATGCTATCAGAACTCCATTCCAAAAGATGAAATGCCAATATATTTGCCAAAATCTCCAAGGGCATGATGGACAGAGGCTACAACAGGGACCCGCAGCAGTGCCACGTGAAAATTAAGGAGCTCAGACAAGCCTACCAAAGAAGCAAACTGCCGCTCCAGGTCAGAGTCCCAGACATGCCACTTCTGTGATGAGATGCATGCAATTCTAGGAAGCGCCCCTACTACTACCGCACCCCTGTCCATGGACACCTTAAAGGGGGGAGTTGCACGCAACAGATATGAGGATTTTGGGGACAAGGAAGATGATGAGGCGGAGGAGCATAGCGCACAGCAGGCAAGCGGAGAAACCATTCTCCCCGACAGCCAGGAACTGTTTATTACTGGAGCCAATACCCTTCCAAGGCGGGCTCCCGGACCATGAAGCCAGAGAAGGCACCTCTGGTGAGTGTACCTTTGTAAATATAATATATGGTTTAAAAGCAAGCGTGTTTAATAATTAATTTTCCCTGAAGGCTTGGGGTGCATTCATGGCCAGTATAGCCCCTCCTTTTAAACGGCCAACCCAAAGGGTGCTTGGTATGGGAAAGGATGGCACTGCTGTTTGAAACCATTCCCACATGTTATGAAGGTTGAAGAAGCCAAAAGACTCTGGCTTACCATGGCTGCCTGCAAACTGAATTCTGTTGCCCGGCCCTCTGTGTGTGATCTCTCACACCAAACCGTCAGGCCCTCAATATAAGAGGCAAAATGCGACCTTGTACCGAAAGCATATGTGCTATGTAATGTTAACAGCTTGGTTCACCATGAAAGATCTACCCATTGTTCTCTAAAATGTGTTTTTTTAAAATACTACCCTCCCTTTTTTCCCTCCTGCAGCTGCAAATGTTTCAACGCTCCCCCATCTTCTCTGTCCCAGAGGCTAGCGCAGATAAGAAGGTGAAAAAAACGCACTCACGATGAAATGTTCTCTGAGCTCATGCAGTCCTCCCGCACAGAAAGAGCTCAGCAGCATGCGTGGAGGCAGACAATGTCAGAGTCCAGGAAAGCAGAAAATGAACGCGAGGATAGGAGGGACGAGTGAGATGAGAGGTGGTGGGAGCAAGATGAGAGGTGGTGGCAGCACAATGAGAGGAGGCAGGATGCAATGCTGAGGCTACTGGGGGATCAAATTGATATGCTCTGGCATCTGGTGGAGCTGCAGGAAAGGCAGCAGAAGCACAGACCGCCGTTGCAACCCCTGTGTAACCGCCCACCCTCCTCCCCAAGTTCAATAGCCTCCTCACCCAGATGCCCAAGAACGCAGGGGGGACCTCCAGGCACCCAACCACTCCACCCCAGAGGACTGCCCAAGCAACAGAAGGCTGGCATTCAATAAGTTTTGAAGTGCAGTGTGGCCTTCTCCTTCCCTCCTCCCCTCCTCCATCACCCCACCTAGTGCTGCCTTCCTTCCCCACCCCTCCCAGGCTACCTTGGCAGTTATCCCCCTATTTGTGTGATGAATTAATAAAGAATGCATGATTTTGAAACAACAATGACTTTATTGCCTCTGCAAGTGGTGATTGACGGGGGAGGGCGGCTGGCTTACAGGGAAGTAGAGTGAACCAAGGGGGCGGGTTTTCATCAAGGAGAAACAAATAGAACTGTCACACCGGAGCCTGGCCAATCATGAAACTGTTTTTCAAAGCTTCTCTGATGCGCAGCACGCCCTGCTGTGCTCTTCTAATCGCCCTGGTGTCTGGCTGCGCGTAATCAGTGGCCAGGCAATTTGCCTCAACCTCCCACCCCAGCATTAACGTCTCCCCCTTACTCTCACAGATATTGTGGAGCACACAGCAAGCAGCAATAACAATGGGAATATTGGTTTCGCTGAGGTCTAACCAAGTCAGTACACTGTGCCAGTGTGCTTTTAAACATCCAAATGCACATTCTACCACCGTTCTGTATTTGCTCAGCCTATAGTTGAACAGCTCCTGACTACTGTCCAGGGTGCCTGTGTATGGCTTCATGAGCCATAGCATTAAGGGGTAGGCTGGGTTCCCAACGATAACTATAGGCATTTCAACATCCCCAACAATTATTTTCTGGTCTGGGAAGTAAGTCCCTTCCTGCTGCTGTTCAAACAGACCAGAGTTCCTGAAGATGCGAGCATCATGTACCTTTCCTGGCCATTCCACGTTGATGTTGGTGAAACGTCCCTTGTGATCCACCAGTGCTTGCAGCGCTGTTGAAAAGTACACCTTGCAGTTTATGTACTGGCGGCCAAGGTGGTCCAGTCCCAAGATAGGGATATGGGTTCCGTCTATGGCCCCACCACAGTTAGGGAATCCCATTGCAGCAAAGCCATCCACTATGACCTGCACATTTCCCAGGGTCACTATCCTTGATATCAGCAGATCTTTGATTGCATGGGCTACTTGCATCACAGCAGCCCCCACAGTTGATTTGCTAACTCCAAATTGATTCCCGACTGACCGGTAGCTGTCTGGCATTGCAAGCTTCCCAAGGTCTACCGCCGCTTGCTTCTGAACAGTGAGGGCAGCTCTCATCTTGGTATTCTTGCGCTTCAGGGTAGGGGAAAGCAAGTAACAAAGTTCCATGCAAGTGCCTTTAATGCATGCGAAAATTTCGCAGCCACTGGGAATCATCCCAGATCTGCAACACTATGCGTCCCACCAGTCTGTGCTTGTTTGCCTGGCCCAGGATCGGCATTCCACGGCATGAGCCTGCTCCATTGCCACCAGGATGTCCAAATTGCCAGGGCCTGTGCTTTGAGAGAAGTCTGTGTCCATGTGCTCATGACTCTCGTCACTGCGCTGCCGTCGCCTCCTCGCCTGCTTTTGCAGGTTCTGGTTCTGCACATACTGCAGGATAATGCGCGAGGTATTTACAATGCTCATAACTGCCGCAGTGATCTCAGCGAGCTCCATGCTTGCCGTGGTATGGCGTCTGCAGGAGAGCAGAGTTGCAGCGGAAGCGGTGGCTAAAGACGGATGCCACAAGAATAGATATTTATAGAGAACGACGAGAGGACCTGCAAGGTGGATTCATGAGAGCAGGAGAGCAGAGCTGCAGTGGAAGCACCACGTACTTTTCCCGAGGAAGAACACACGTACCCGGGAGCCCATGACAGACAACATGGAGAAATTCGCTATTGAGACAATAGCAGCAGAGCAGAGTTGCAGCAGACGTGGTGTATGATGACAGTTAGGAGTCCTACTGCACCGTCTGCTGCCAGCAGCACCCAGGACACTACACAGCGGTGCTGGTGAGCTGAGTTGAGCGGGCTGCATGCTTGCCGTGGTATGGTGTCTGTGTGGAAAAAAGGCGTGAAACGATTGTCTGCCGTTGCTTTCACGGAGGGAGGTGAGACTGATGACATGTACCCCAAACCACCCCGGACTATGTTTTTCCCCATCAGGCATTGGGAGCTTAACCCAGAATTCCAATGGGCGGAGGAGACTGCAGGAACTGTGGGATAGCTACCCACAGTGCACCGCTCCGTAAGTCAATGCTAACCACTCTGCCGACTTAATGCTCTTAGTGTGGACATACGCAATCAACTGTATAAAATCAATTTCTAAAAATCGACTTCTATAACATTGACCTAATTTTGTAGTGAAGACATACCCTCCTGAATGCAGTTGTTTCCACTTTGAGGAATATCACACAGACCAGAGTTGCTATGCTCTCGCACTGTGGACACAATGACAGCAGACACCCGCAGCATTTTTCCTTTGAGTGTAGATACAGTGCCCAGCTATTTATTTCAGCTCCATGTAGCAGTGTCATTCTTTCGAGAAATAAATATGTTAATTACGTTTTATTTTTCTTTGGTTTGTCTGAATTTTATGTTTTAAAGTTTTGTATGGGTTTGGCTTTTTCAAATTGCACTGTTCTATTTCTATTTTCTGTCCAGTCTTGTTTTTCCAACCTATCTTTCTAATATTTCTATCTGTCTGTGGAGCCCAATCCTGCCAACACTTAGTAGCAATCACTGAGGTGAGTATGACAAAACAGTGCTGACACCGGTAATAAGAGTTTGGAGAAATGGACCTGTACATAGTTATACTAAGTCTCTCAAGATTTGGTGAAATCCTGCTTCTTGATCAGACTCATTTAATTTGCCACTTTTGAAGTACTATCAGCTACTGTATATCGTCCATACAGCTAATTTGTCCTGTATGGTATTCATTAAGTAGGTTTTAAACGAAATACCAATCAGCCTGCAAAAAGGGCTATGAATTAAACTGGCAGTTTAATTCAAAACCCATTTCTGCTGAGAAAATATACAACCATAGCCTCTTTTGAGTGCTGATAAGCACTAGAGGTTGGCTGCAGGTAATAGATTCCCCATATAGAACATCAGCAAAGAATGTGTAATTATTTGGAAACAGTCCGAGACTAAAGAGTTTGTAGTTCATCTCTCTAAAAGTTTACTGCGCTATTGATTTAGTCGCGTACGCTGATTCAGTTGCTCCATGCTTGATGCTACTGCCCTCAATTCTATTTTTCTTATCCTATGGCACTAATATTAGCAGAAATCCTAATGTATATGGCCAGCTCCTGAACTAGAATATACTACAGAAGGACCTTGTTTTGCTAACCATAATCACACACGGGAGTGCTGAAACACTTAAATAGACCCGTTTAAGTAGGTAGAACTACCAACATGAGTAAATACTACACAAGGTAAGGGTTGCATAATTTGCCCCCATGTTATTCGATGTAAACCAGACTGTAATATAAGTAAATTTCCTAAAGAAATCTTAGGATCATAAACATTTTCACATGATAGATGTGATTAATTAATTAATAACCTTCATAGAGGAACAAGCATTTTCAGTTCCTCAGGCTAAAGCACTTCCCAGAGAACTTCATAAACCAGGACTAACTCCCACAGATTCAATGGTAATGGATCTAAGCTCATGCTGTGGCCATGGTATTTTGTTAGGCTTTTTTGTTGTTGTTGTTGTTTTTGGTTTTTGTTAAAAAGAGGTATAAAGAAGAATTATTTATTAAATGTGACATATTTTTAGATCCTCAGATATGCTTTCAGCTCTTGCATTCAACATTACCAAAGGTCAGGATATTTTAGCAGTGATTTGTATCCTTTTTCTTTTCTTGTCAATTAGGGTTTACCATTCTGAAGGAGCAGTTTGTGCCTAAACCCACATTGATGGAAAAATTAGCTAGCTGCAATATGTTCGTATATTTATTTCAATATATCTCCTTGGGATATGAAAATGATCATATACAATATGAAGCCATATTAAAGTCAGTCTTTTATGCAGAAGGAGTTTGGATTTTGCTTAATGCAAAACATCTAGGACATCATTATCAACAAAGTAGGAGTTGTCATCGGTAAACCCAAATCTTCCACCTGTGACTAGAAAGTAGCACAGCTGGGGGGGAACAGGGGGAAGCATGGTAAGCAAAGGCTGCTCTGAGCGGTAACACTTCACAACTGACTGGCAGCTCACATATTGGTCTACAAATATCAGTGTCTGGAGCATTGTGCCAGCAAAATAAGTATGTGTAGCCACAAATGTGCAACAAAATCTTTGAGGGTGGGGTGTGGGAGTTGCCTACATACATCTCAATGCAGGCTCAGAGCTGGTAAGGGTGCATGAGACTCATAATAGGCTCATAATAGAGCGTACAAGACTTCTTTCAGCATGGGGTCCCCATCAATCATGGGTTGTAGTTTGATACCCCATATGGGTTCCACTGTGGGATGGTAGATGACAACTAGAGGTGTGCAGCTGGAGGGGGTTTTCTTTGTGCATTGAAGCAGGTTCTTTCGGGGTATTCCATGATGCAATCTACTTCTCTGGAGGAGTGTGTCCTTGTTTGGTGAAGGCTGTTTTGAGTGGGTGAAGGTGTATATCCCAGACTTTCTTCTCTGAGCATGTTCTGTGGTACCTGAGTGCTTGGCTGGAGATAACAGATTTATTTTTGTGTTTGTGGTTGTTACTGGATTTATTAATGTAGGTGCTGGTGATCTGTGAGTTTCTTGTACTCGATGGGGACATCCTGAAAGAAATCCTTCCTGAACCCCCTCTTCTGGCCTTCAAATAACCCTCCCAACCTCTCCAAGTTCATCATCAGAAGCAAGCTCCTCACAGACCAGGACACACAAACTCCCAAGAGATAGCCAGAACAAAAGATGAAAACATATCTCTACTGAATGATCAACATCCCCCACAACACATCTTTGAAGATCCATGGATCCTACATATGCCTATCACGACATGTAGTAGTGCACTAAATTCCAATAACAACTAAGTGTGTGAAACCAGACAATCATTACACTCTCGAATGAACTCACACGGGAAAATGATAAAAGACAAAAACACCCTATCACCTGTGATCACTCTAAATCACAAAGTGATCACTCTAAATCTGGCCTCTCAGTCCTCACCCTCACACTTTCAAAAGACAAGCCTGGGAGTTTAAATTGATAACTTTATTAGACACTAATAATCATGGACTGAACAAACACTGAAGTTAGGACGTATTACAACAATCTATAACCCACTAACAATGTCCTGCCCTCCAGCTGCTTTTCCTACCTCCTTTTCTTCCCCCCTATCACTGGAGTGTGTTAATGGACACACTTCACCTTGAATGGTCCCTTGAAATATGACTGTTTAGCATAAGCAATTAAATCTGTTCCATCTTGGATTTAGCTGTGACATTCTGAATACCTTTCCCAGACCTGAAGAATATGTGTGTGTGGCTGGAAAGCTTCTCTCTCCCCCCAACAGCAGTTGATCCAGTAAAAGATATTACCTCACACATCTTGTTTCTCTAACACTTTGGATCTGTATGACTGGTGCACGAGACACAGTGCTTTACACACGCTTCACAGAGAATGCTGTGTAGCCCCCTTTTTTTGCAACTACTTTGATGTGCATTTTTTGACAAATTCATCATATTTTCTTCATGCAGCCATGAGTTTTTACATTCCCTGCGGGTGATCATACGGCTGTGTGAGTCAAACTGGAATACATTTTCTCAGTATCTTTATATCCTGTTAGTTCATAAAATCCTTCTGTTTTCCCCTTTCCATTTTCCCATTCCCATCTTTTTTTGTATTTTGTAGCATATAATTTAAAAAAAATTATTTTGTTTTGTTACAGGTTTTTAAATTTATGCCATGGTCCTAAATCTCCAGTAATGTGTTAAAGTAAGTAACACATTCAATTCAAAGAGTTTAAAAATGCAACAGGTTGAACAATCATCATCCTGAACCCACAAGCCACAGTTATTTCTTCTTATTCATTCCTTATTTGATATGTTGAAGTCTAAGGTGCCTGTTGGTACCTGATAAACTATTCTTTACCATTCCAGAACTTTAATTTCTTTAGCTAGTACAGCTGGCCCTTGATTCTGTGGCATTTATTGCTATTTATTATTTGAAACCCATGTACATCACCAACTACAGGCAAGGATGTGCTGGTGAAGTCTAATTTTATATATTGAATATTCATTGATAAAATGGTGGTGATGTGTATATCTGCCAGCACTTTATATATATATGATTCTGTCCCCCATCCTGGTCCCACCCCAAGGGTATATATGTAGGAGGGAGTGATTATCCCACAGAAGCCAAGCAGTGTTTCTGGTATATAAAATTAAAAATGACTATGTTTTGCTGCTGTAACATGGGTTGCTTTTTAGGGATTTTTTTTAAAACGGGGGAGGGACCTGTTTCTCCATTGCCATGCATATTTTTAGGCATTTACACAGTGCAAAGTGAGCAGATAATGCTACTTTAATGATTAGCATAACCGTTTGCATCTATTTTACATTGACGTATATAAGCACAAAAGGTAAAGGGCAATACACAATGAGGCCCAAGAGGTTTTAAGTAGAGCGGGTTGGAAATTTCCAATGGAACATTTTCCCATCAGAAAATGCCAATGTGTCAAAATCAAAACATTTTGTGGGAATCTATTAAATTAATCAAATGTTTTGACAGAAAGAGGCAGGTTTCCAAAGGAAACCTACCTGGCCTCCTGCCAGCTCCCCTGCCTAAAGAGGTGCTGCAGAGCTGGGATCCTGGGAGCTTGAGCCAGGCTATCAAGGCTTCCAGGCTCTTGTCTTCTGAGTAGCCCATGTTCTGGGTAGCTTGAGGAGCATTGCCAATTTCTATTTGAAAAAGTCAAATTGGAATGTAATTTTAAAATGAAATTTTCAGACTCTCATGTTCTTTAGGAAATCTTGAAATTGCTAGTTTTCATTCCAACATGAGACTTTTTTTTATTTGCTATTTCCCATACAATGGGAATTCTGATTTTCCAACCAGCCTTAGATTTAAGTTCCCTTTCATTGAAGCAATAAGTATAGATCATAGTTCATATCAAATCATGGTTTGATGTCCATAGTTCATTTAAACTGTCCAAATCAGCTAAACATGACCCATGTCAAGACTCTTCACGTTCTTAAAACTCTGTGACTCTTCCTCAGATTTCTACTTCTATCCCACGGATAGTCACATCTCTTCCTTGTCAGCTTTGTCTTGGTCTTCACATGACAGATGTGCTACCAAAGAAGATGCCTCCAGACTAAACCTGTGACTTATTTTTCCTGTTAGTATCCATCTCTTACTAATCTGTTATATGGTTTCTTCATTCATTTTCAGTTTTAGATGTTGCATGAAGTAGTCACCCTTTACTTTAAGGGTACGCTTCTAAGTAGTTAATGGAAGGCTAAGAAATAATTAATAGATGTTTTTAATGGCTAATCAATTGTTACACAGTTCAACAGATCAATTGGTTCTTAAAACCATCCCTAACAATTTTGGCTAATATACTTATAATCATCAGTAGGACATACAACTCATGTTGAAATATGCTTAGAACATTTTGGTTGCTTATTAACACTATAAGCTCTTTATAAATGTATTCTTATAATATAGTGTTACCTTGTTTTTCTTAATAACTAAACTACAACTATTGTGGCCTCTGGACATAGATACAAAGAAACTTGGGTATTTAGGGTACATAGTGTAGTCATCTGAACTATGATAATGTCATTAGCAATAATAAATAGGTCCTTGTAATCACTTCCCCTTCCAACCCTCTGACCAACCTCCTCCCTGATAGTCTCTTATGGACAAGCAAGAAAAAATAAAAAAGTATTCTACAGGTCAACAGTCAACCTCTGTCAATGCATTTTCATAAACTATGAATGGAGGTCTGAGTTACTCTATGTTATAGAACTATATAGAAACTCTTCTACTATACAGTTTTCTGGAATACTGAGTTTTGGATACTCTATTGAAAAAAATTCTTTTCAGAAGGTGCATCCATTATAATTAGTGCCTATGTTAGCATTATTAAAATCCAAGTTGATTCTTGTTAGGGTCAAGGGAATGGTTAGCAAAGGACAAAATAAGTGTCTGTAATATCAAGAAAAAGGAAAACAAAAGAATTCTTGAAAATCATTCTCAGTGAGACATCTATCTATTACAGAGTGGGTCCCATGGATTACCATTATTGCAAGGAGGAAAGGACAAAAAAATCAACTAATTAGATTTTATGCAAAAGTACTTGACAGAACAGCCCTAGAAATGTTCATTGTAAAAATCTCTGTAATTTGATATTAATACTATGTGGATAGAACAATGAAATTTCACACTCCCTCCATTTTAGTTGCTGTTTATTTTTTTTCCTCCCATCAAAACTTAATCTTCAATCGCCATTGAGTCAATAAGGATTTGGTCGAGGGTTCAGGGCATATTTTGGGGGGCATAGTGGAATATGGGTTGGTTGGTTTTTTTGCTATTGCATTTATGGGTTATGTTAATTTCTCAGTTGTATTATGTTCCTTTGTGATATTCCTGGACGGATTGTGAGTTGAAGTATTGTTAGGCCATGTACAGCTCATATATAAGTATATTTTATTGAACTCCAAACAAATACATATTCTGAATATAATTGGGCTGCATTGAAACAGTTGATTACATGGTCAAGATTCAACTAGAGAATACTTATGCAGAAAGCAAACCATTCCATATTTGCTGTGTTTTCTTTAAAGAGCACTGAGTGCCTACCAAAAAAAAAAAAAAAATCAAAATTCAAAAAAACAGTTAAGGTTGCTAAGGGATATGTATGTACTTATTTATCACATAAATCCAAGCACTTAAAAACATGGAAATGAAATGTTAAGGACACCATACATCTGCACTGCCCACTTGATAAATAAAACCATGTTTTTTCTTATCAAGTTCAGAGAGCTGCATATTTATCACAATTCAATAACCTTAACTGACCTTTTAAATGTAAAATTGGTTTTAATATCTAAATATTTTATTAAGTGATGCTAAGTGGTAAAACAAGATAAAATATAAATTGACAGACATTTTTGATAAAGAATATATATTTATAGTTTCTTGAGAATAATATAGCATCTGTAATATCAAAGGAAAAGTGTATGACATTGTTATCTATGATGAAATTGTGTCTGTACAGCTGCATTTGAGGCTGATCATTATGTCACTAATGTACACTTATATTTACGATGCTTTTTTCAGATGGATTTTGTGTTCTGATTATAGTCTGAGAATATTGATGAAAGAATAGTATTTGTTTTTGTCAAGTTTCCTCCCCCACTCTGAACTCTAGGGTACAGATGTGGGGACCTGCATGAAAACCTCCTAAGCTTACTTTTACCAGCTTAGGTTAAAACTTCCCCAAGGTACAAATTAATTTTATCCTTTGTCCTTGGAATATCCACTGCCACCACCAAACTCTAAGTGGGTTTACTGGGAAACGTAGTTTGGACACGTCTTTCCCCCCAAAATCCTCCCAACCCTTGCACCCCACTTCCTGGGAAAGGTTTGGTAAAAATCCTCACCAATTTGCATGGGTGACCACAGATCCAAACCCTTGGATCTGAGAACAATGAAAAAGCATTCAGTTTTCTTACAAGAAGACTTTTAATAGAAATAGAAGTAGATACAAGTAAAGGAATCACCTCTGTAAAATCAGGATGGTAGATACCTTACAGGGTAATTAGATTCAAAACATAGAGAATCCCTCTAGGCAAAACCTTAAGTTACAAAAAAGACACACAGACAGAAATAGTCATTCTATTCAGCACAATTCTTTTCTCAGCCATTTAAAGAAATCATAATCTAACACATACCTAGCTAGATTACTTACTAAAGGTTCTAAGACTCCACTCCTGGTCTATCCCCGGCAAAAGCAGCGTACCGACAGACACAGACCCTCTCCCTCCTCCCAGCTTTTGAAAGTATCTTGTCTCCTCATTGGTCATTTTGGTCAGGTGTCAGTGAGATTACCTTTAGCTTCTTAACCCTTTACAGGTGAGAGGATTTTTTCCTCTGGCCAGGTGGGATTTTAAATGGGTTTACCCTTCCCTTTATATTTATGACAGTTTTATATCTGAATTAAATTTGTATTATGATGGATTTTTTTTGTGCTTTATCAGAATAATGTGTTCATATTTATCATACAGCCAGTGTAGGATTTATGAAGTCCTTAACGTTTCATTTCCTTTCTTTTAAGTTACGTAGTTTTTCTAAATGATAGAGAAGACATTGTCACTTAGCAACCTTAACTTTTTTTTTCCCTGTCGGTTTTTGAATTTTCCAGTTTTTTATTGTTTTTTTGGATTTGTGTGTGTACAGGTAAATTAATATAATTTTTTTACAGCAAATAAATAAATAGAATACAGGGAACCATAGGTTCTAAATTAAGACTGAAAATTACTAGTCAAGAAAAGAATAGCTGGAGCTCAACATTCATATTCCTCTATTAACTTTGAAGTTGTTTTGGGGTAAAATAATCAAAATTCACTGTCTATAAGAAATACAGCACCTCACTATCCCCATTTTTTGGTGATAGAAATAATTGTTGACAAGAAAGGATTTTGTTTTTGTTTAAATTTTGATGCCTGGATATCATGTATGGAGAGTGAGTGTGAGAGTCTGTTTATTTAATTGAATACTTCTGTATTTTAAATGAGCATCAAGGGTGCCCAGAGCTTGGTGGCTCTCCTTTGAAGTACAGAAGCTACATCTCTAGCATTGATATTGCAAAGAGCTCTATGTTGTTCACCCCTGCACTCACTTGTTGGCTTTACACAAGCTCATTGCAGGATCAGGACCTAGATAGATTAGGCTGGGATTTTCCAAGAGGACTAATGAAGTTAGGCACCCAGCTCCCACTGAATTTCAGAAAGTTGGACACCTACCTTCTCTAGGTGCCTTTGAAAATCCTGGTCTCGATACAACAATAAAATTTAGCATTGTGTTAACTAATGTTAGACATATTAGTTATGGATTAGGCAAGCATATGCCACAATATTTTCCATGTGTAAATACACCAAAGGAAGGTGTAAATCCACAGTCTGCTGCTTTGTTTTGTCAGCTACTTCTGGGATCTGATACTAGCACTTGGTGAATCACTGATCAATTTTATTATTTCTCTAGAAGACACATACAGTCCCTATGCTAGCTGTGAAAATCATCCTCATGATCATCCAGACTTGTGATCTATTTGCCAAAAGGGAGGGGGAAGAGAAGAGAACTGCAACTGGTTGTTTTGGGGGGAGGGAGGAGAGGGTTGCGGGGAATTGGGTTTTTTAACGTCTTAAGAAGGAATGTGAAGTTAAAATGACATGTTCAAATAAATTGGTTAGTCTCTAAGGTGCCACAAGTACTCCTTTTCTTTTTGCGAATACAGACTAACACGGCTGTTACTCTGAAACCTAAATTAGTTTTGGGATCTGAATACATTCTAAGCACAGCATTCTTACCACAGAATATAATATACCTTGTCTATCAAATATTCCGCTGATAACAGGAGAGGAAATAAATGTCAGCATGGTAATGATTCAGAATAAGCAGTTTGTGAGACAATAAAACCACAGGAATTGCTTTAAAGAAGCAGGTTTCCTTGCCTACCGTTATATTAAATCATACTCAAGCTTGTGCCTCCCCCCACAAAAGGCAAAGTTAATAAGTATTGTCACTCAAACTATAATTTACCTTGTCAAACTGTTTAAGCTAAATCAGGTTATAAACCCAACCATTATGTTATCAGTTTTGACTACCTATTCCAAAATGAATCATCTGTTAGGCATTTTAACAGTGTCATTAACAAATACTGTTTGTGCCACCAGACAAGTGGAAAAACAATTCCTGCTAATACCATGGAGGGATACTATGACTGTTTTATAAGCTACCGACCCTTTGCTCCCCTATGTAGGCTATTCAAATATAGGGGAGTAGAAAATCAGGTTGTTTCAACTCAAAGAATCTATTTATCCACCAGAACGTGTGTGCGTGTGTGGGGGGGGGGTTATGCCACAGAAGAAGCTGAAGGATTTAATTGGGAGTTGGATATTTAACTCCCTTGGGTTCTTGAATATGAAAAATTCAATCTCCTAGGAGTATCAACTGGAGGTAATGGACATCCATACAATCCTCTTACCTCCACTCTGCCACCTGCTCCTCTTCAACATTCTAGCTTCATGAAGGGGCTTCCCAGTCCACTGCTGTCCCTAGAATGCCCCTTCAGTAGGATGAGTTTCATGTCACACAGGAGAAACCCATGTCAAGTAGAGCATGCTCGACCTATTAACTGTAATCTCTCTCCCCTGACCACACCCAGAACCCTATAGAGCCCAGTTGCAGGGTTTGGTTCCTGGGTTAGTGTTTTTGTTGTGTGGTGTGTAGTTGCTGGTGAGTATTTTCTTCAGGTTGGGGGGCTGTCTGTAAGTGAGGACTGGCCTGTCTCCCAAGGTCTGTGAGAGTAAGGGATCGTCCTTCAGGATAGGTTGTAGATCCTTGATGGTGCACTGGAGAGGTTTTAGTTGGGGAGGTAGGTGACAGCTAGTGGCATTCTGGGAGTGCTGGTAGCATAGGGCCTGAGGAGAGAGTCCACATAGCCAGATAATCCTGCTGTCAGGGTGCCAGTGCCTGAGATGATGGGGCATCCAGGATTCCCAGGTTTATGAATTTTGGGTAGCAGATAGAATACCCCTGATTGGGGCTCGTGGGGTGTGTCAGTGAAGATTTGTTCCTGTGCTTCTTCAGGGAGTTTCTTGAGCAGATGGTGTAGTTTATTTTGATAATCCTCAGGGGGGTCGGAGAGTAATGGCCTGTAGAATGTGATGTCAGAGAGTTGTCTAGCAGCCTCTCATTCATATTCCGACCTAGACCACATCACACAATCCATTGTCTACAGCCAAGCTCTCAGACACAACCGCATTTGCTCCAATCCCTCAGAGACAAACACCTACAGGATCTCTATCAAGCATTCTTAAAACTACAATACCCACCTGGTGAAGTGAAGAAACAGATTGACAGAGCCAGAAGGGTACCCAGAAGTTATCTACTACAAGACAGGCCCAACGAAGAAAGTAACAGAATGCCACTAGCCATCACCTACCGTCCCCAACTAAAACCTCTCCAGTGCATCATCAAGGATCTACAACCTATCCTGATCCCTTACTCTCACAGATCTTGGGAGACAGGCCAGTCCTCCTTAGAGACAGCTCCCCAGCCTGAAGCAAATACTCACCAGCAACTACACACCACACAACAAAAACACTAACCAAGGAACCAAACCCTGCAGTGCCAACTCTGTCCGCATATCTATTCAAGGGACACTATCATAGGACCTAACCACATCAGCCACACCATCAGGAGCTCGTTCACCTGCACATCTACCAATGTGATATATGCCATCATCTGCCAGCAATGCCCTCTGTCGTGTACACTGGCCAAACAGGACAGTCTCTATGCAAAAGAATAAATGGACACAAATCTGACATCAGGAATTATAACATTCAAAAACCAGTAGGAGAACATTTCAGTCTCCTTGGTCACTCAATAACAGACTTAAAAGTGGCAATTCTTCATTAAGAAAACCTTCAAAAACAGACTCCAATGTGAAACTGCATAACTGGAATTAATTTGCACACTGGACACCATCAAATTCGGCCTGAATAGAGACTGGGAGTGGATGGGTCATTACAAAAACTAATTTCCCCATACTAATTTTCCCCTACTGTTACTCACATCTTCTTGTCAACTGTTTGAAATGGGCCACTCTCATTACCACTACAAAAGTGATTTTTCCTCCCTTGGTATTCTACTGTTAATTGAATTGTCTCATTAGACTGACCCCCCACTTGATAAGGCAACTCCCATCTTTTCATGTACTATGTATATATACCTGCTACTGTATTTTCCACTCCATGTGTCTGATGAAGTGGGTTCTAGCCCATGAAAGCTTATGCCCAAATAAATTTGTTAGTCTCCAAGGTGCCACAAGGACTCCTCGCTGTTTGTGCTGACACAGACTAACACGGCTATCACTCTGAAACCTATTTAGGTTTTGTCATTCTAGCCTTGTCCCCTTTCCCACCTCTCCCTCTGACTTCTGCACCCATGAAGAGCCATGGTAACCTGTTGGTGCTGTGTAAATGATGTATCACAACATTTTGAACCATGTCTTCAGAGTTCTGCCACTGAAAACTTGAACAAGCAATTATCTATCCATACTGCAATTAAACAAATCACTGTTCATTATACTAATTATTCTATATAGTCTACAAACATGAATTTTATTCATTGCTTTCTGAGAGACCAAGAGGCTCAGGATACTTCAGAGTTTCCTTCCCCACAAGATAAGGTTTTTTTAACGGTCTTTGGTTGTTATATAAATTCGATTACTTATGTGCTCCATCCTGCCAGACACTGAGCACTCTGGCTTTGACCCAACAAAGTCATTAAGCATATGCTTAACTTTAAGCAGGTGATTTCTCCCCTCGTCTACACTGGGACTACTCATCTGCTTAGAGTAAAGCATGTGCTTAAGTGCTAGATCTGGGCCCAAGTAGTCAGCACCATACAGGTTTAAGGGCTCTAAGCCACTATCTTTTGTGTTCCTGTTAATGGAAGCCTCAGTCTGGTAGAAAGCTTTGGGAAGAGTGTCTGGATGGCATTATGATGATATTCCTCAAAGTCTAGCCCTTATGATCTCCATTCTGTTTTTTATTATCTGTTTGGTAGGCACCAAGAGTGAGTTCAGTGCTGTACAAGACACAAGAGAAAACAAGGGATCTGGCTGATGGCCCAAGAAGGTACACAATGTGACAAACCCAGAGGAGTTTCCATGTCAGAGAATTTTCCTTTTTCTTCCAATTATTGTCTTGCTTATCTGGTGCTAGGCATAAGCTGTTGGTTTTTTTTGTTGGTTTTTTTCAATTGAGATTGTACATTTGAGGGTTTTGCTAAAGAAATTTTGCATGTATTCAAATACACAGAGGTAGATGCAAAGTGCAGGAATGCAATAAGTCTTCCATTTCTACCTTTTCATTTATTTATAATAGAAACCTCTTAACTGTTGCCTATAGCAGACACAGGCTGTGTACATTTACAGAATGCTCTGAGAATACTGCAGATATTTACCCTCTTGACACTCTGCTGATCTACCTCTTGGTTTCAGCTGAGGCAGTCAGTTTGTGAACCAATGATAATTTTATCTATAATATTTTTAGCTGTCTAAAATGCCATTAGGCCAGATACTGATTCCCTTATGCACAGTGGGTAGTACCTTACTTTGAGCTAAATAATGGTTTAGCAATAAGCATGAGACAGTGCACTATTATGCTGCTCCAGGAGCACCCTAAGAAGCAGATTGTGGCTCAGAGCCAGTCTACCTTCTGGCAGGGACAGTACCTTGCTGCAGCCCTATATATGGTACCGTGAACATTCCTATTGCACTTGTTCAGCTGCCCCCTCCAACCCACATTCCCAGGGCAGGGAGGTAACAGATTTATACCTTTTTATCCCCTTTAATGGGCATGCAGGCCAGGTCACCATCCGGTCATTTGCCAGTAGAACCCCCTGACTTCAATGAGAATGCTTGAAGAGTACTCCTCAACACTTGTACGGGTAGCAGAATTTGACTCATTGTCTGTAGGTGTCAACCTGTCATTTAAAAGCATCACAGAATAATGCAACTCTTCATGATCCTCCTCTGTGACAACCAGCTGAATGTTACTTTCAGCTGCAACATGAATTCTTGCAGTGGATATGGCTAGCCTTCTAAGCCAAAAGCTTCGGATTTCTTTGTACAGCTATTTCATCCAAGGGAAACCCAAACCTGGTTCAACAAGCAAGAGTACACGAGTAATACAGAACAAAAGAAATGTGACAGCAATTTCTAACTATGTTGTTGTCAAGGTTCCTTCCCCACTCTAAACTCTAGGGTACAGATGAGGGGACCTGCATGAAAAACCCCCTAAGCTTATTTTTACCAGCTTAGGTTAAAACTTCCTCAAGGTACAAACCATTTTACCTTTTGTCCCTGGACTTTATCGCTGCCATCACCAAGCGTCTAACAAATATAACAGGGAAAGAGCCCACTTCGAAACGTCTTTCCCCCAAAATCCCCCCAATCCCTACACCCCCTTTCCTGGGGAAGGCTTGATAAAAATCCTCACCAATTTGCATAGGTGAACATAGACCCAAACTCTTGGATCTTAAGAACAAGGAAAAAGCAATCAGGTCCTTAAAAGAAGAATTTTAATTGAAGAAAAAGTAAAAGAATCACCTCTGTAAAATCAGGATGGTAAATACCTTACAGGGTAATCAGATTCAAAACATAGAGAATCCCTCTAGGCTAAACCTTAAGTTACAAAAAGACACAAAAACAGGAATATACATCCCATTCAGCACAACTTATTTTATCAGCCATTTAAACAAAACAGAATCTAACACATATCGAACTAGATTGCTTATTAACCCTTTATAGGAGTTCTGACCTGCATTCCTGCTCTGGTCCCGGCAAAAGACAACACAGACAGAGAGGACCCTTTGTCCCCCCACCCCTCCAGCTTTGAAAGTATCTTGTCTCCTCATTGGTCATTTTGGTCAGGTGCCAGTGAGGTTATCTTTAGCTTCTTAACCCTTTACAGGTGAAAGGGTTTTTTCCTCTGGCCAGGAGGGATTTAAAGGTGGTTAGCCTTCCCTTTATATTTATGACAGTTGTACTGTACATTATAGCCAGAGACTGCTTTATAACTTGAAATGTAAAAGACTCTAGTACAATACTACTGGGGGGTGGGGTCTTTAAATAGATAATTTTAAATTATTTAGAACATCTAAAATGTCCTCAGATGCTTGAGTGGTTGCACATCTCACCTGTACCTTTCAACCTAGACTGTGCCTGCTCTTTGTGCAGGTGTGTAAGGGGGAGAGGGAACAAGGGTACCTCTCATGCAAGAGTCATACAAAACCACAGTGCCTGTACTTCTCTGAGCAGAGGGACTAATTCCATCTAGCACGCCAAGGGTGCATGCCTTTCGAAGCTGTCGAGGCTAGGGAGGAGAGAGTGCCATTATCCTGCCCTGCTCTGCACAAGCCTGTAGAACTGGCTAGACTCTTAGAAGGAGCAGGCTTTCCCATACTAAAGGATGGAGCAGTATGCAACATTCCCTGGAAGCTCTGGAATAAGGCACTGTACAGAGACACCCCTGTGTCTTTAAAGTTCAGTGTGGCCCAAACAAACTCAAAGGCTCATTGAAACTGCACTTAATTGTTCACGTGCATAATAATTACCCTTCTGTGTGGATCAAACCTCCAGCACTCTGTGCAGAGTTTTGTATAAAACTGTGTATATACAGAAATAAGGTGAAGATAAAATATAATCTATTCTGCTCCCAATTCTAAATATGTTAATAGTGTGTTTTTTCCATCAGCATATGAGATGTTGGTGCATAATTTGCAAGTAATATATAACAGATGGCTCTGAGCTGTTGCATTGCTCAAGGCTGGAACATTGTATTTTTTTTAAGGGTATAGTGAGTGAGGAGAAAAGATCCCCATTTGGATATGAAATTTATCTCCATGTACAGCTGAACTGCATAGACTTTAAGATCAGAAAGGACCATCCTGATCATCTAGTCTGACCTCCTGAACATTGCAGGCCACAGAACCTCACCCCATCCACTCTTGTAATAGACCCCCTAATTCCTGGCTGAGTTACTGAAGTCCTCAAATCATGATCAAAAGACTTCACATTAGAGTAAATGGTGGATTCTCTGTAGTGTAAACCACCAAGTGACCCGTACAGAGAAAGGTGAAAAAACTGGCTGGTTGAATGCAAGTAATATACAAAATAAAGACGAGAACAATAAATATAAATGATTTATTAATATAATTTAGGGGGGAAGAGAGAAGCAGGCTGAAAAAAGTTATAAGTGGGAGCATTATTTTTCTTTTTGCAATATTTGTGCTTGTTAAAAGCTATGAAAGATGAATGGAGACCTGTTTTTTTTAAGCAATATCATTACTGCTTTTATAATTTTACTTGTAAACACTTAGGAAATTAATGGGCTCAAAAAGATCACAAAAGCATATAACTTTTAAACACAAAATAGGCCACAGCAATATTCTGAGTCCATCTACTTTTGAAATAGATGTGCCAGACCAAACTCTTATAGGCATAGTTACCAAAAGCATAGACAAACGGTGACCCTTCATTAGTAAGTAGTATTCAGAATTCCTGGGAGAAACCATAGGCCCAAATCAAGTGATAACTTTGTCAGACAACAAAATGTTGAAGAGGTAGACAATTCAACCTTCCTAATCCAAAATAAGAGTGAAGTAATGTGAAAGATCCTAGAAGAAAATAGAAAACTTCTTTGCAATATAACTATGTGCAGGACAATCACTTTATATTTGAGAATGGCAGAAATGCTGGACTCTCTGGGCAAGCATCCAGCCAATTATACCAACCTCTAGAATGAGATCTCAGCCCATTGGGAGGGAAGCAGTAGATGTGGTATAGCTTGACTTTAGTAAGGCTTTTCATGCTATCTCTCATGACCTTTTCATAAACAAACTTGTGAAATACAACCTAGATGGAACTCCTATAAGGTGGGTGCATAACTGGTTGGAAAATCATTCGCAGAGACTAGTTATCAGTGGTTCACAGTTGTGTTGGAAGGGCATAACGAGTGGAGTCCCACAGGGATTGGTTCTGGGATCGGTTCTGGGTCTGGTTATGTTCAATATCTTCATCAATAATTTACATAATGGCATAGAGAGTACACTTATAAAGTTTGTGGATGATACCAAGCTGGGAGAGGTAGCAAGTGCTTTGGAGGATAGGATTAAAATTCAAAATGATCTGGACAAACTGGAGAAATGGTCTGAACTAAATAGGATGAAATTCAATAAGGACAAATGCAAAGTACTCCACTTAGGAACGAACAATCAGTTGTACACATACAAAATGGGAAATGACTGCCTAGGTAGGAGCACTGCAGAAAGGGATCTGGGGGTCATAATGGATCACAAGCTAAATATGAGTCAACATTGTAATGCTGTTGCAAAAAAAGTAAATATCATTCTGGGATTTATTAGCATGAGTATTGTAAGCAAGACATGAGAGGTAATTCTTCCACTCTACTCCACTCTGATTAGGCCTCAACTGGAGTATTGTGTCCAGTTCTG
This sequence comes from Chelonia mydas, assembly GCF_015237465.2. Lineage (NCBI taxonomy): Eukaryota > Metazoa > Chordata > Testudines > Cheloniidae > Chelonia > Chelonia mydas. The sequence continues at coordinate 61,535,946 of NC_057854.1, forward strand.
GGTGCCACATTTCAGGAAAGATTTGGACAAACTGGAGAAAGTCCAGAGAAGAGCAACAAAAATGATTAAAGGTTTAGAAAACATGACCTATGAGGGAAGATTGAAAAAATTGGGTTTGTTTAGTCTGGAGAAGAGAAGACTGAGAGGGGACATGATAATAGTTTTCAAGTACATAAAAGGTTGTTACAAGGAGGAGGGAGAAAAATTGTTCTTCTTAACCTCTGAGTATAGAACAAGAAGCACTGGGCTTAAATTGAAGCAAAGGCAGTTTAGGTTGGACATTAGGAAAAACTTCCTAACTGTCAGAGTGGTTAAGCACTGGAATAAATTGCCTAGGGAGGTTGTGAAATCTCCATCTTTGGGGATTTTTAAGAGCAGGTTGGACAAACACCTTTCAGTGATGGTCTAGATCAGTCCCAAACTTGGTTCGTGGCTTGCTCAGGGTAAGCCCCTGGTGGGCCGGGAGATGCTTTGTTTACCTGAGTGTCCGCAGGTACAGCTACTCGCAGTGGTTCGCCATTCCTGGCCAACGGGAGCTGTGGGGAGCAGTGGCCCTGCCCACGCTGCTTCCCGCAGCTCCCATTGGCCGGGAACGGTGAACTGCGGCCACTGGGAGCTGCAAATGGTTGTACCTGCGGATGCTCAGGTAAACAAAGCATCTCGCGGCCACCAGGGGCTTACCCTAAACAAGCCGCAAACCAAGTTGGGAACCTCTGGTCTAGATAATACTTAGTCCTGCCTTGAGTGCAGGGGACTGGACTAGATGACCTCTCGAGGTCCCTTCCAGTTCTATGATTCTATGATTGTCCTTTCTCACATCTAAAGCAAAACGTAAACATGTTCTTCCTCAAAAGGAAATAATCAAACCCAGTCACTGTTTTCCCCCACACAATGTAATGGCATAACCTTATAGACTTGAGGGTGCATTGTGGTTTTCTGACAACAATAGTTGATTGGCAGACTGGCAGTAATCAGTTGTGTGTTGTACCCTTAATTCTACACCCCATAAAAACTGTAATCCAGATGCCAAAGAACTAAATCTCCCTGGTATTAGCTCCTGTGTCCTCACTATAGTTTCAGGTGGAACATCCCATTAAAAAAAAACGTGTAGAGCAGTGTGATCTAATGGCTTGGACAGTGAAGTGGGAGACACAAGACACAGGTTTTGTTCCATGCTCTGCCATGGATCTGCTTTGTGACCGGAGGCGTGTACTTCACCTCTCTGTGTCTCCGTTTTCCCTCCCACTATTTGTCTGTCTAGTCTTTTCTGGTCGTAAGATGTTCAAGGTAAGCAAAACATCTTACTACGGGTTTGTGCCAGGCCTATCATAATAGTACCCCAATGAAGGTATACTGTTCAAGGGAGAGTGACTGACACATTCTATCCCGGAGGTGGCTGTATTCAGTAGTAGGTGAAGATTTCGATCCACTTCAGGGTTAGATTTCAGAGTAACAGCCGTGTTAGTCTGTATTCGCAAAATGAAAAGGAGGACTTGTGGCACCTTAGAGACTAACCAATTTATTTGAGCATGAGCTTTCGTGAGCTACAGCTCACTTCATCGGATGCATACTGTGGAAATTGCAGAAGACATTATATACACAGACACCATGAAACAATACCTCCTCCCACCCCACTCTCCTGCTGGTATTTGTGCTGGAAATGGCCCACCTTGATTATCATGCACATTGTAGGGGGAGTGGTCACTTCGGATGAGCTATTACCAGCAGGAGAGTGAGTTTGTGTGTGTATGGGGGTGGGGGAGTGAGAAAACCTGGATTTGTGCTGGAAATGGCCCACTTTGATTTTCATGCAGGTTGTAAGGAGAGTGGTCACTTTGGATAGGCTATTACCAGCAGGAGAGTGAGTTTGTGTGTGTGGTTTTTGGAGGGGGATGAGGGGGTGCGAGAACCTGGATTTCTGCAGGAAATGGCCCACCTTGATTATCATACACATTGTGAAGACAGTGGTCACTTTGGATGGGCTATTACCAGCAAGAGAGTGAGTTTGTCTGTGGGGGGGCGGAGGGTGAGAAAACCTGGATTTGTGCTGGAAATGGCCCAACTTGATGATCACTTTAGATAAGCTATTACCAGCAGGAGAGTGGGGTGGGAGGAGGTATTGTTTCATGGTGTCTGTGTATATAATGTCTTCTGCAATTTCCACAGTATGCATCCGATGAAGTGAGCTGTAGCTCACGAAAGCTCATGCTCAAATAAATTGGTTAGTCTCTAAGGTGCCACAAGTCCTCCTTTTCATTTCAGGGTTAGAGCTGATCATGGGAAATTCCAACTTTTTAAAATTTGTTTTTGTTTCAAATTGGAACAAAAATATAAAAATTAAAAAAGGAGAATGAATATTTTGATTTTGATAAAAGAAAATGTTATGAGTGATTATAGCATATAATATACAAATGAAACGAAATCAAAACTATCTTTTGACACATTGCTGTCAAAAATTGACTCACTTCCTGTTCAGATGATTTTTTTTTTTTGACCCTGCTGTGTTCAGGATGACAGTCCTGCTGTACCTAAAGTATGGTATATTTTAGAACTGGGTGTATGCTGTGTGTCAGATAATGTATTAGATAAACAATGCTGGTTTTCATCAAATAATTTGTGTGAATCATTGAACCATTTACAGAGTTGGCTGAATCATACATGTAACACACATCAAAATAACAAGACATACTGAGTCCTGAAATAAAAGGTAATAAGCTGATTCATTCTAGTTCAAAGAATTTATATGGACAAATTAATAGCAGAATACAATAACAGTACATCTATGAAGCTCACTCTGTCAATGAGACAAGTGAGACTAAAGCTCAGTGCAGGTTTTCAAGGTCACTATCTTATGTAAATCATTAAATATCCATTGGCCGATCTGTCCATTCTAACCATTCTAAACATCATTGTTCTTTGAAAATATTGTAGTGTTTGATTGTCTTGAGGGTGGTTATTTTGGTTTTGGTTTTTTTATAGTCAAACACCACAGCATTGCAAAACAAGGTTTGACAGTGATCCTGCTGAAGATAGCTTTCATCAATATGCAGTTTGCCTATTGTCAGGCTCTGAGAGGGAAAAACTGTCACTGATTAAAATCCTGTAATGTATAGTGTTTTCTCACTATCACAGGAGAGGTTGAAAACTGTCGTCTTGAACAGATCTGTTTTTGTTAACCCCTCCTGTTCCCTCTTGGAATAATAAGGATCTTATAAAGGTGCTTTGCTGCTACTGCTAATGAAATATCATAGATAAAGACATCCCCAGTCACTGTACGTTTTCTAACAGGACCTAAAGTGCCAAAGGAGTCAGTTATCAATGCAGTAATTATGGAAGGAAGGAAGGAAGGAAGGAAGGAAGAAAGAAAGAAAGAAAGAAAGAAAGAAAGAAAGAAAGAAAGAAAGAAAGAAAGAAAGAAAGAAAGAAAGAAAAAGGTTTTGCCTAAAGAAAAAAAGTAGAAAGCAAACTTGTAGTAAGTGTTATTTCCCATAATTTAGGCCTTTCTGAGATACAACCATGCTGGAGAGGATATGGAATGGCAGTATACCAGTGCCTCTCAAGGTGTTCATCCCATAAAGCACACAGACAGGGAGAATGGTTCCAGGGATGTCTGGGGCATATATTCAGACGTGGCTCCCACAACACCTTTTTGGAGGGACAGCCACAATGCACCTTTAATCTCCTTCCCACACATCAGCCACATTCTTCCACCAGATACAGAACTGGGGAGAATGTAGAGGTCCTCACCTCACCCCCTTGGAAGTTCCTGGGCTAAATTGTCCCCTACATTCAGTCATCTTCCCATGGGTTCAGTTACACAAAATTGCCCTAAAGCAGGCAAAGCTAGCCACTGCAGGATAACTCCTCTGCAACGGGATTCAGGTGTGGGGCCAAGTCATTATGATATAATGGCTCCTACACTAAGTTCACCTCTCCTGCAGCCAGGGTAGAAACTGCAGGGAAAGGGTGTGGCTGAGACACCTGCATCATGGCAATCCCTGGCTCCCGGGGGACCAGCATGGCACAAAGGGGCCAGAGGATCAGGGGAGTGCAAAGGTGGGGTAAAGCTCTCTTGGAACATCAACTTCCTGAGCTGCATGAGCGCTTCTTAGCCAAAGCAAATATCTGGACATCTAACTCCATTATTAAGCAAAACAAGTAAAAAGCAGCTATGAAATTAGTATATTTTGGGGTTAAGGGTATCTAAACCCCACACTGGTAGACAAGGGGTTAACAGGACCCTGAGAGCTCAATTAGCCCACTTGTTGCACCTGGAGGGGTATCAACATCAGTTCTTTATCACAGCCAGCTGGGGGAAGATATAGGTTTGTTTAATAAAAGGAATGAAAATCTAGGTAGGAGGAAATTTAGGAGGAAGAGACTGATTTAGGAGAAAAAGCATTTAGTGCTTTACCTCAAGGTGAAAAGCACCTCAGGGGAGCTACAAGAGGACAGCTAGACCCATGGTCAGCCTGGAAACAATGGTAGGGCTAGAGGGAGGTAGTGTTGTGCAGTACTGCTGTGGAAGCAGAATTGGGCAATGGAGAAACTGCAACCTAAAGTTTTGGATGGGTGGCTGTGGCTTAAGTAGTGTTTGGTATCCTTGGAGGTTTTTGAGCCTTGCTGGAGGCTTTTGGGAGTAAGTGCTGGGCAACTCAGTACTCTGAAAGTAAAAACCGGATTGAAGAGGAACCTATGAGGGGTGGAAGTCATTTCATTGAAAGCCAGTATTATGTTTTGGCACTATTTATTTCACCCAGTGATAAGCCAGCAGGGTGAGAATGTGTGACCTGGCTAGAGGGTCAAATCACTAGAAGAACTTGATCACCACAAGGCCTAGAAGTCCACCAGAAGGAGGTGACTGAAGGAGAAAGTCTTGCAATGAACTGCTCAGTTGTGAGGGGCTCATCTACAGTTTTATTCTACATTGCTCATATTCTTGTTTTTCTCTTTTCTCTTCAACTAAAATTCTGCAGGGCCATTGCTGCATAGCATACACTAGTGATATGCAGTATTTTGGAAAAGATAAAACAAAAGCAAATTTCCCCCATGTACAATTACTATTTTCTTTGCAAGCACTAGACTATTTTTCAACAGAAATACCATGAAGACTTCTATGCTATAGAACATGTACAACAGATGGAGGCTGGGATTTTTCAAAGGGAACTAAGGTTTCAACTCTCATTGAAATTCATTTGTGAGTTAGACACCTAACTCTGTCTCCCCTGAATATTGTAGCTGGATTGACCAAACAGACCATAATAAATTTAGAGACACCATTATAGTCAATTGTTCCAATAAGCCACATAGTAAGATGTCCCTGAGTTCTCATTACAGCTGGTATGTTCTGAGCAAAAAATCCATCTTAAACAAAGCCTCTAAACAAAGGTGCAGATTTACATGATCTATTGTAATAGATCCAGAACAGGCCTTATAATCAATTGACTACATTTTTAAAGCCCCTAAATAATACTAGCCTCTTTAATTGACTATGGTACAGATGGTGCCCAACTGCTATGCATTTACAGCCTGAAACGAAGCCCACTCAAATAAAAAAAAAAAGGCTCCTATTGACTTTAAGGGGCTTTGGATCAAACCACGAAAAAGCACTCAAAGTTCTCCGAATAGTCTGAAATTCCATAAGATACTTACTGCTTCCATTTTATCTCCTTTGGTGTCTCCGGAAAATAAAGAATGATATGCATGTAAGAACCCTAGATTACAACTGCTTTGGAGGGCCTACTTATGATCTCATTTAAGCAATGTAACTTCATTGATTTCAATAGACTAATTCCTGACTAGCACTGCTGTGAGTGAGAGCAGAATCAGGTTCTAAGGGTTTAGATAGGGAAACAGACTGATCTGTAACAGATTTGGCTCTCTATCAGCAAAATTCAGCGATGACTAATCATGTATATGTAGGCCCAGACTCAATTAAAAAGCAGAAATGATTATATCAATATCTAGATTCAAGATATTTTAATGAGATTAAAAGGTGGAAGACTCCAAACTGATAAAAGGAAATATAGTTGTTGTGGGGTTTTTTCCCATGCAACAGGCAATTTGACAGTGGCACTCACTGCACAAGATGTCACAGAGACCAAAAGTTTAGCAAGAGTCAAAAAGGGATTGAACTTTATATGGATAGCAAGAATATTTGGCATTATAACAGTTCATGCTAATACATATTGGAAGAGATATTAAACATATTTCAAAGTGTAAACCAATCCCTATCTATCAGGGTTGAGTAGGACACCTACTTATGAGAGGTAGATTATACCTATTGTGCGTTTTGTTTTTTAAACACTTTTAAATGAATCAGCAGGTGTCAGCAGAGCACTGCATGGAATCATGGGTCTGATCCAGTAGGGAAATCCCTTTGCTCATACAAGGAGGGTATTCACAACAGGCTTTCAGCCATTACTGGCTTGGTATTGGCCAATTGAAGCCAGAGCTGAAATGTTGTTGTAAAGTAGTTACATGTTAAAATAGAACTTGGAATGTATTGTATAGCTTTCAAAAGATGAACAGTCAGTCTCACTGCTGTCTTGGGTCTATATAAATATTGCTTCTTCCTAAAGGTATGTAATTTCATAGAATAAATTATGCATAAACTGTTGCTAATGCATCTTAGAAAAGTGATAGTTCTGATCATCAGAATCCTTTATTTCTCAAAGTTCAGAGTGTGCCACGCATGGTACAATGCAGGTTTCCTCATACTCAGGCAATGAACCCTGAAGGAGGAAGCAAATATAGGCATACATCCAATCCTTAGGTGCTCCCTAGAACAAAGTACCAATTTGAGGAACTGTAAAGTCGTTTTGTTCTGTGCCTTACTGTGTACTTGACATTGAGAGGAGATAAAACATAATTTTCTTGTTGCCTAAGGCAAATTCAACCAAGTTTCCCATCAAGTAAAAAATCAGTACAGTATTGTTATACATGCACTTAAAATATGATATAATACTTTATAGCTCTCAGATGTGTTATGGCACCACTTATGCATACATTCACCTTGAGTACTTTGAAATTGGTTCAGAGTTGTGAATAACTATTCTAATGGGTGAAAGAATTTTAACCATGAAAATGTATCCCCCATATTGCTGAGGCTATACTTATTTAACATTTCTCCCGATAATAGACCATGGGTTCTGGGCTGCACCTCAAAGATTATTGTATGAAAGAGAGAGAAATCTTTTCATATTATCTTATGCATGCAGCTTTGTTGGTTGCCTCTCTCTCTTTCAGAGATAAGGGAAACACTGTGTAAAGAGATGCTGGCTACAGGCAAGTAGGAGGAATGTTTTTAAAAAGGGCAAAACTTGAAGGGACTGAATAAGAGGGGCAGAATGAAAATTAATCTGACCAAGATCAGGACAAGTTGCAGCTGAAACAGCTAGATTCTGGGGGTTACCAAGGGAAGTTTAGAAAGCCTGAACACTATTGCTGGAATTGTTTGTCCGAGAACCTCCACATAAATTTCTGTCACTGAAGAGCAGTGTGGCCACAAATGTAGAGACCTCTGAAGTGTGCAGTGGGTGTGTTTGGGGGGTCAATGGAATGTGGCCAGGGACTGAGGGCTTAAATGCAATCTCATTAATTCAAGTGATGGATTTTTAGGGTTTCAATTTCTCCTGCTGCCTGTTGTAAGGACAAGTATTGTGTTAATAGTGTGGGAGCGACCATGCTAGTGAGATGGTGTAAAGCTTGAAAGGGAATTCTGATTTACACAATCTATATACCCTATGTAAGTGTGAATGTAGAGTCAAACTCCCCCTTTCTGTAATTTAATTCTGTCTTAATGTTATTAGATAACACTGTCTAATACAAGCCTTCTCCTGGAAATTGGCGGGGTCCCTATCTCAGGACTGCTCAGTCCTGCCTCTAGGTCCTCTCTCTCAGATCAAAAATCCCCTTTTTGGGACAGCCCAACTCTGAAGCCTGCTTCTTTCCTTTTTATTCAGCCCAACCGAAGGGGTATCCCTTCAGATTTCACATTGCTAGCATGGTATTGGGCTGGCTTCAGCCCAAGCCGCAAAAGGGAGTTTTCCATAAGAGTGACTATGCTATGCCTATATTAAGTCATGTTCAGCGTGAGCTAGGTAGTTCAAGCCTGAGCAGACTCAGCTGAGGTGCCGTTAATAAAAAGTACTGTGCCTTCTCTCCTGACAGACCTGACTGCTGATTAAACATTACAGTCCTTACTGCAGGATGCTGTCAGTCAGGCTTGAATAAAATCTTCAAAGAAGTCAGAACTTCAGAACCGTGCTCCACAAATGGGAGGCACTGGTTATGTAATCCAAAGGGGAAAAAAATCCACTGAGCAGCTTCCAGATAAGCTCCTTGTGTGCAAGACTATTCAGGCAGACAAACAAGATCGTCTTGAATTTTGCAGCGTACAAGGTGTTACCACAGTGAATCGTAAGTCAGGATGGTAACCTTTTTCTACAAAGGTCCATTGTCTAAGACAAGCTTTGCCAGATGCCTTGATAACTAAGGCCCTGATCCTGAAAGTTGTTCCCAGGGGTTGGCCCACCTGGAGTTTACTTCAGAATCAGGACCTAAATAAGCATGCAGTGAGAGAATCTCAGTATTTGTAGTATTAGATGTCCTAGAGTAAATGTAGGAAGTAAAGAGAATTCCCCAGATATTGTGACAGACCCAGACCAGTGGGGTACAGCAGTCTGGTCTTACTGGGATCCAGGAAGTGGGCGGGCAAAGCCCGCCCACTGCTAAAGGATCCCTCCCCAGCCTAAGGGGGTGGGGGGCTCCACAAGACCTGGAAAACCAAATAATTACGGGGGACAACTAATGAACAACAGGGACAGAAGTGCGGTCAAGAGGTCAAACGAAGGGAACCCGATGGGGACACCAAGCAGAGAACCCCGGACAGAGCCCACCATCCCAGCCTAAGGGGGAGATCCACAGGACCTGGAGGCCAAAAAATTACGGGGGACAACTAATGAAAAACAGGGACAGGAGTGCGGTCAAAGGGTCAAAAGAAGGGAACCGGACGGGGACACCGAGCAGAGAACCCCGGACAGCGCCCACCTCTCCTCAAAGGCGTCAAGGGAGTCGGTGGACGCCGCCCAGAGGAACTCTGCCTGGAGGCGTGAACGGACAGAGGATCGGAAGTAGGCCCCGCAGTCGCAGGAGACTCCATCGGCCAACCTCCTCACCCTGGTTTTATAGATGGCCACTTTAGCCAGGGCCAGGAGGAGGTTGACCAGGAGGTCCCGCGACTTAGTGGGGCCATGGACAGGGAGTGCGTAGATAAGAAGGTGAGGAGAAAAGTGCAACCAAAACTTTAATAAAATATCGGTGAGGAGCCGGAATAGGGGCTGCAACCTGGCGCACTCCAGATAGACGTGCGCCAGGGTTTCCCTCACGCCGCAAAAGGGGCAGGTGTCTGGGATCGGGGTGAACCGCGCCAAGTACACGCCCGTGCTCACGGCCCCGTGAAGGAGCCGCCAACTGATATCCCCGGCGGGCCTTGGGACTAAGGTGGAATATAGGCTGGCCCACCGGGGCTCCTCACCCTCTAGAGGTGGCAGGAGGTCCCGCCACTTTGTATCAGGGCGGGACGCGAGGGTGAGGACATGAAGGGTGTGGAGCACGAGCGTGTAGAGATGTTGTTTTGGCGCGGTCTGGAACCGGACCGGCTGCAGCTCGCGCAGCCGGTTCACGGTGAAGGGGCTGGGGGGTCGATCGGGTCCACGGGGCAGGGGCCCGATGAAAAGGTCCGGAGGGCCTGGGGTGGAGGGTGGGCGGGGCGCGCCCTCTCGCAGGACCCGGTCGAGGTAAACCCGAGCAGCGGGCGGCAAAGCGGCCCTCACCTCCTGAAGTACGCGCAGGGCAGTACGAGGTCTGGAGAGCCCCATGCGCTGAGCGAGCGTCAAGGGATCCAGCCAGTCTCCCCGGTCGTAGTCCAGGAGGTCTCCGACTTTGGTGACTTCTGCCAGGACCAACCTCTGGCGCACCGAGGGGGACTCCGCGGCCTGCACACGGAGGTAGGGGTTGTGTAGCAGGGGCTCCGCGAGGAGATCTTCCCCCACGGAGGCTGCCACGGACCTGGTTGCTGCAAACAGTTTCCAGGTCCGGAGGAGGTCCTGGTAGAAGACCGGCAGCCCGGAGAGGTCTCGCGGAAGACCCCTCGGATGGAGGTAAAGGAGCTGCCGGTCATATCGGAGCCCTCGGAGGCGGCGCAGGAAGGCGTGCGCCAATATGCTCCACGCCGGACTACCTGCACCATAAAGGAGCCTCTGCAGGGCCTGGAGGCGGAAGACATGGACCTGAGTGCGGAGACCCTTCAGGCCCTGCCCTCCCTCCTCCAGGGGCAGATGGAGAACCCCTGCAGAGACCCAGTGCAGTCCTGACCAGAAGAACTCCAGAATCAATTTCCGGAGGTTGGCCAGGAAATCCGGGGCAGGAACCAGGGTGTTGAGCCGGTACCAGAGCATGGACAGGACTAGCTGATTGAGCACCAGTGCCCGCCCTCGAAAGGACAGACACCGGAGCAGTCCCATCCATCTCCGGAGCTGCTCTACCACCCTGCCCTCTAAACCCTACAGGAGTCTGGTAGAAGGCAAATATACTGGCCACTCAATGAATAGTTTCTGTTCTCTGAGTAACCAAAGCAGGGGCTGCCCTAGAGCAATCAGGAACCTGCTAGAATCAATTAAGACACGTGAGCTAAGACACCTGGAGCCAATACAGAACTTACTTGAATCAATTATGGCAGGCAGGCTAATCAGGACACCTGTTTTAAAAAGGACCTCCCATCACTTAGTTGCGGGGGGGGGGAGCGTGCAAGGAGCAGGGAGTGAGAAGATTTGCTGCCGGAGGACTGAAGAGTACAAGTGTGATCAGGCTTAAGGAGGAAGATCCTGCAGTGAGGATAAAGAAGGTGCTGGGGGGAGACCATGGGGAAGTAGCCCAGGGAGTTGTAGCTGTCACGCAGCTGATAGAGGAAACATTGTAGACAGCTGCTATCCACAGGGCCCTGGGCTGGAACCTGGTGTAGAGGGTGGGCCCGGGTTTCCCCCCATCCCTGCAACTCTTGATCGGACACAGGAGGAGTTGACCTGGTCTGTGAGAAACACCAGATGGGAACGTCTAATTGGGAAAGGGATCTGGCCTATCCCCTACCCACTAGGTGGGACACAGACTTTGGGGATTGTTACCCGTTTCCCCCATTCTGGCCAGTGATGAGGTTAGCTGAGTGAATGGTAGGTTTGAGCCTTTAGCAGAAGCAGCCAAACTGAGGGCTGCCATCAACCTCTGAGGCGAGCAAATTCACCAAAAAGTGCAGGACCCACCAAGACAGAAGAGGAACTTTGTCACAATTTAAGGTAACAATTGTGACATTCTGTACCTTGGGGGAACATAGTGGAACCCCCATATTTCTCATTTTTTAAAATAATAATCTTGATCTAACCTTATAAGGCATGCTGTATATGTATCAGGGGAAAGGTTATGATCTGCTGAAAGTAATTTCTCTATCCATATATGTATATCCATTAATGCATATGAAGTTATGAGAATTGTGTTGTATGGTGGTCACTAAAACATGCTGTAAGTTGGGGAATCGGCCAAATATTAGCTCCCCAGAGGCAACAGCAAGGAAAATAGCCGACGCCCTGGGTGGGATGTTAATCAACCATTGTCCAGCAAGGGAGCTACAATGTAATGACCCACCTGCATGAGGCCACACCATGGGAATTGCTCAACTGACTCAGCAATGCACCCAGACATGCCTGGACTTGTGTTTTCTCCAAGCACGTGGACTGAGGGTATAAAACTGAAAATGGGGCCTCTGCTGGACCTTTCTGCTTCACCCACCTACGCTGCAAATCACAAGGACACTCTGAATACCCCAACTGAGGGGACTGGCCCAGATTTCAAGGGTGAAATCTGTGTACTATAAACTGCAAAATCCAGTGGAGTGAGAAAAAACTGCTTAGTCTAGTTCAGGGGTGGCCAACCTGAGCCTGAAAAGAAGCCAGAATTTACCAATGAACATCGCCAAAGAGCCAGAGTAATATGTCAGCAGCACCCCATCAGATCCCCCCCACCCCACTCCCAGCACCTCCCAGCCACCAGCAGCCATGCCAATCAGCGTCTCCTGTGCCCTCCTCGCACATCCAAATCAGTTGTTTTGTGGCTTGCAGGAGGCTCTGGAGGGGGTAGGGAGGGAGGAACGAGGGCACAGCAGGCTCAGGGGAGGAGGTGGGAAGGGGTGGAGTGGCGGGCAGGGCCTGTGACAGAGCCAGGGGTTGAGCAGTGAGCACCCCTAGGCACATTGGAAAGTTGGCACCTGTAGCTTCAGCCCCAGAGTCTGTTCCTGTACAAGGAGCCACATGTTAACTTCTGAAGAGCCGCATGTGGCTCTGGAGCTGGTCTAGTTGTTGCCCAATCTTATGAGGTTGAGAGTTTAGACTGTGCTTATATTTTATTTCTTTTGGTAACTAACTCTGACTTTTTGCCTAACTGTTTATCTTTGCCAGTGAGTTTGTATGAAGTCTGTGGCAAATCTGCTCAGGTTTTGTAAAGGCTGGTGTATATCTACTTTCCACTGATGAAGTGGTGAATCAATTAATAAATTTGCACGGCTCAAGATGCGTATATTCCTGAGATACAGTGCTGGGAGCTGGGGGGATTTAGCTCTGGTGCCTTTCTCTGTGTGATTCATGAGTGGCTCTGGGAGCATTCATGCAATCTAGCTGGGTGTGGGGGCTCCACATGCTCTTGTGCTGAGTGATCACAGCTCCTGGAGGAGTTTGCTGCTGGTCACTAGCAAAGTGTTGTGAGAGACAGCTGAGGCTGGAGAGAGTTCAGGGGGCACAGTGGTCCCACAGTACCAGACTGCACCCAGGGGGTCCCGTCACAACAATATCTAATTATTTTAGATTAAATTGACACCCTTTAAGGGCCACCACTGTTCCAAAGCAAGGTGAAGTAACTATTATAACTCGGGGGGGGGGGGGGGGGGGGGGGGGGGGGGGGGGGGGGGGGGGGGGAAGAGGGAGAGACAAGGATCACTTAATGGCATTCCTGATTTTAAGGGCAAATGTATTTCCTATTTTAAAAACATTTTTTGCTGTAAATGCCTCCATGACAGTGTGTGAGATGATATGATTGCTCTCTATAAATATATCAGAGGGATAAATACTGGAGAGGGAGAAGAATTATTTAAGCTCAGTACCAATGTGGACAGAAGAACAAATGGATCTAAACTGGCCATCGGGAAGTTTAGACTTGAAATTAGATTAAGGTTTCTAACCATCAGAGGAGTGAAGTTTTGGAATAGCCTTCCAAGGGAAGCAGTGGGGGCAAAAGACCTATCTGGCTTTAAGATTAAACCCAATAAGTTTATGGAGGAGATGGTATGATGGGATAACATGATTTTGGCAATTAATTGATCTTTAACTATTCATGGTAAAGAGGCCCGATGGGGTGTTAGTTGGGGTGGGATCTGAGTTACTACAGAGAATTCTTTCCCGGGTATCTGGCTGGTGAATCGTGCCCACATGCTCAGGGTTCAGCTGATCGCCATATTTGGGGTCGGGAAGGAATTTTTCTCCAGGGCAGATTGGAAGAGGCCCTGGGGGTTTTTCACCTTCCTCTGTAGCATGGGGCATTGGTCACTTGCTGGAGGATTCTCTGCTCCTTGAAGTCTTTAAACCATGATTTGAGGACTTCAATAGCTCAGACACAGGTGAGAGGTTTATCGCAGGAATGGGTGGGTGAGATTCTGTGGCCTGCATTGTACAGGAGGTCAGACTAGATCATAATGGTCCCTTCTGACCTTAATATCTAAGAATCTATGTCTTCCAAAGTCTGATATCTGTGTGTGTTAATAGGACAACTCCAGTGATCCTTTCACCAAGGAAATTGTCTTTGTAGATAAAATATATCTTAGACATGACATGGAAAAAGTGGGAGCAATTGACATAGAAGCAAAATCTGTGGATTGGTGTTAATTCTATGTTAGTAATTAAAAATAAAGTATGGAGATGTATTAATCCACAGACTTCAATAGAGCCTTAATTTGAATATAATCCAGTTAACATTATTAGAGCTAGGTTATATCTCAAAAGTAAAATATTCAGTCATATTAGAAGCATTATTTAATAAATACTGTTGGATTAGTAAAACTGTAAGCTAACAATCTTTAATGAATTCTCTGGATATTATGGGCCTAGTTTTCATGTCTCTTAAGGTAACAATCCATGGCTGTAATCGAGCAAAGGTACCATAAAGGTGCTTAACTAGCTATCCAATCATTCCCTTGGCATATCAAGTATCCTGGGTTGTAGAGCCACCTAATGGCTCTATTGCACCTCCCCTCACAACACCTGACATAGATTATAGCCAGAGGGCTTCTGTTCTCAAGTTATTCCTGGCTCCTGGAGTGATCCTTTGGGGATGTATTATGGGCAGCTAGGTGTAGGTTGAAGCAACAACAAGGCTGTTATAATTTATGGCAGGGGCTGAAACATTTGGGAAGTTATAACGGTGAGGTAAAGCCACCACTGCCTCCACCCCACCCAATCATCATGTCTTGCAGTAAATGCCTGGTAGCTGGACCCAAGAATTGGGATCTGTACTTCTAAAAGGCGGTTGCTCTGCCGTGGGAGCAAGCAGCAAAAACTTTGTGCTCTTTCGGGTGAAAGAGTGGTTATTGTGAGAGCCCCTTGAATGACCATGGCAGTATGCTGCTGAACCTTTCCCGCCCCCCACAGTCTATGCCTGAACAACTAAACATCCCCATTAGAATCTCACCCCTTAAGTATGCGAAAATCTGAAAAAAATTGGCTTTTGTAATTGGTACTATATTGCTATCACTCCTGTCTGGTACTGTTATGAGAGAGGAGAGAAAATGCATGTTACCGGAAACGACTTGCAGCCCAGTTCCTATATCACACAGATAAAATGCTGAAAAATGTCAGGTACCTCATCTAACTGGATATTGATTAAAATAAAACTCATTTTGAAATGACAGAGGCTTTGCAGCAGGTACTGCCATCGTTGTTCTGTTACTCGCAGCCACCTGCGGCAGGTATCTTGGAGTGACATTGGCTGATTTTTTTAAAGATGTTAGACACAGCCTTATTTAAAAATTCCTCAAAGAAAACAATTTATATAGAATGGGGCAACAGACAATTGATTGACCTGATCCTTCTAAATCCGGCCTGCTTTATGTGGATAATTAGATCAACTTTCAATTGAAGTATCTACTGTTCGTCTAAGGACTTCATCCTCTAGTCTGATTGATGGATTTCCATCCAAATCTGAATGATACTACTGGGGACTAATACTAAGATGTTCAGCACAGTTTTAAATTAGGCCTTAAATTGTCTTGTGTGTAAGCGTGCGCCTGCTGTGTCTACGTGTGTGTGGACCACCAGATCATCTAGTCTGGCCTCCTGTATATCACAGGCCACCAATACCACCCAGCACCCACACACTAAACCACAATTAGAACGAAGTCCATTAGGCCCAAATGTCATAAGCTGTGCTGTTGAAGATATAACAGGGTCAAATTCAGGCTTGGTGTTAGCAGGTGAAACACTTGGCCTATAATTAACTATATTTTTTTTGGATGAAAGGTAAAATGGAGGTTCCTACTATGTATTAAAGCTTCAGAGATACTTTATACAATAGTAATGGTATTGACCTCAGTATCCTGAATACAACATGAGTAGTATAGAGACAAGGTGGAAGAGGTAATATATTTTATAGGACCAACTTCTGTTAGTGAGAGGCAAGTGATTGAATTTACACAGAGCTCTTCTTCAGGTCCGGAAAATGTACTCCAAGTGAATATTATGTCCCGTGAGTTTAAAAGCTCTAAACGATGCTGCTAAATATCGTCTTTATTTTACTTTGTTCTAACCTGTAAATGTACAAATTAAAATTTAAAAAACTGGGGAATACAATGCAAACTTCTGCTTAATTTGTGGGGAAAACTTTGTTTAGTAGCCCATCCAGGCAGGGACGGGGTTTTAACAGAGCTGTATCTTTAAGCCCAGACCTCTCTGTTTTGGACTATGTTCAAAATGCCGCTTTCTCAGAACATTCTCTTAAAAAGCAAAGATATTTTGCTTTAAGAACAAAGTTGTGTTTTTTTAAGGAAGTGAGATTTCACAACTTTTAAACTGTATGATTAAGTCATAAAAGACTACACTGTATTAAGATGTTTTGTGTGACTACAAGTGAAAAGAGAAATCTATCACCTTAATTAAAAAAAGTAAATCTTTTGTTAAAGACTCCCTTGTAGATGGAGATTCAAAACATTACACTCAAAGGAAAATTCAGTCAGAAGAGTAACAGAGTTCCAAAAGAGAAAATTCCTTTCCTGCAGTATTTCTCAACCTTTTTGATGCCAGAGACCAGCTTGTTGACTTCCTAAACTGTCAGGGAAATCTCAGGGACTGGCAAAGAGGCTGCCACAGAGCGGTGCCAGTCTATGGACCAGTCACGGAGAAGCACTGTTTTACTGTATTAAGGTTCCAAGTAACTGCTCCTAGCTGGAGGAAACTTTCCATGGTTATGGACATGTTAAGCAAAATTCTCTGGTCCCCTCCACAGGTGTTCCTGGTTCAAACGCCTGCAGAAATGTGCTACTTACATTGTGTAGGACATGGTGAGACTAGGGAGCAAAGAGCCAATGAAAGGGGACTGTGCACAACTCTGGGCTGGGTAGAGACATGAGCCTCTAAGCAGAAGCATGGGTTCAGATTGCAGAGGGGCTGGGGTGTATGATGGGACTAAGGCCTGTGGATCCATGAACAGTACAGGCACATCAGCCAAAATCTTGCATGAGATCCAGCAGTGGATCACATCTCTACTCCCTCCACACCACCCACATTAGCAAGGACTGTAATGGGGCTTTGCTGTAGGTTGGCGCTCAGGATTCCATCCTTTAGTCCTGAATGTACTTATGTGGGGACAAATCCTGCCTACTTCAGCTGGGAGCTCTGTTCAAGAACTTGGCCCTTTGAGACTGGGTACACTAGCGTTGACTTGCTGTTGGTGGGTCGCATAGAAGAGCAGCTATAATTTACGCTCAAAATTTAGGAGATGGAATTCACAGGATGTTAAAATGAGAACAAATCTAAGTGTGCTCTACCTCTTAAACTACAGCTTCCCCTTTCTTTTACTTTTATCGTCTTGTTTTCTTTATTCATTTAATGAACTCACTGTCAAAATCAATGGCCACATCACCCAAAGCTCTTTCTTTAGATAAAATACTTCCATGGATCTGTACACAGTAGGGAGGGCAGAACTTGGCTTATGGAATGATGAAGACTGTGTCAATGAGGCACTGACCTTAACTGGGGATATGGGTGGGAGGTGGAGGTGTAGCTGCACTGCAGGGAGGGGAACTGCAGGGAGACTCTCATCCCCTGTGCCACCCCTTAGGAGTTTGCAATGTAAAGCGTCCATGCCCGCAGCTGGGAAGGTCTGCAGACTAGCTGGAGAGGAACATGGAAACGTGGCCCAACCTCTCTCCACCCCTTTTGGAGCATCTTGCTCTCTGTTAGTGTCCTCTTGGGGGAACATAGGGTCTGCATAGGGCCTTTGCTGCCTGGGAAAGATGTGTATGGTTTTTTTCATTTTATTTTTTAATCTCACACTTTTGGAGGGAGAGGTGTCCTTATTTGAAGAGAGGGATTGTTACTTTTCATTCTTTGAGCCCTGCGAGTACAGAAAAGCAATGGATTACAGAGCAAAGATTCCCTTGCTGAATCTGCTCTGTAACTCTGCTAAGGCCAGGCCTATTTCCCTCTTGCCATTGGGAAATTAGGCTCCCAAACCTGGCAGGATCAGCATGGCTGAGTTTTCCAATCCTGCGCTGATGGATTAGGAAGGTATATCCTTTACCTGTCAGTCTACACCAGATATTTGTTGCTCTTCGCTTTCCCCTCCCCACACACTTGTCTGCTTTAGTGGTATTAGCCTCAAGTGCTGAAAAATGATGAGGCAGGCCCCCCAAAATTATGATTAAAAGAAATGAGGTGGTTCTGATTTGCCTTCTAGGTTTGAGCATTTAAGGTTCACATTTTCAAGCTTTTCTTCAGATTACAATTTTTAAAAGTAATAAATGAAACTGAGATTCTTGCACTCATCTCCAGCTGCTGGAGTCAGGTTAAGAAAGATAGCAAATATTGCAAGATTCATTAAGGATTTTATTGCAAGCCTTGAAGTGGTAGTGGCTTTGGTCTGAGATTGCCAGGTTCATGGCAAATATTGGTGTGCTGGAATGAGGGGCAAGGATTTGCAACAGTAAGATAAATATCCCAAGTTTGAGGCACTACTGATAATTTAGTTTAAAAACTCACCTAAAGGAAACACAACCAGCAGCAACATCCCTAGATGCAGCAGCATTAACTTATGTTTTGTTTTGTTTTTTTTAAAGGGGGGGAAATACTCCATCCTTCCTAAAGAATACCCCTCCAACACCATTAAGGCTTTTCTAAAGCCCCTTCATTAAGATGGTCCTTGAAGACTTCAAGCTATTTCAGACCATATCATTTAACAGGTTCCAAAGCCAGTGATTTGGGCGGGGGAGGGGAACAGCCTTCCAGTAGCTCCCTCTCATCCTAAGGAGCTTCAGCTCAGGTGACTTCTGAAGCTGCAGTCACCAAAGCATCACAGAAGGAGAGAGGCCTTCTCTAAATTAGGCATGTACCTGATCATTTTAAATCTTTATATGTCCAACTGGCAATTGAAATGTCACCTATAGGGCTGATCACAAAGTTGTAGTGTAATATGCTCAGGGCAAGACACCCAGCTTACCAAGCAGACTACTACATTCTGGTCCAGATAGATTTAAGATGTAGCCCCGAACAGAGCACATTACAATAATATAATTGGGGGGGGTGGGTGGGGGTGATATCAAAGAAAGAAATGGTCACAACATCCTCCCAAAAGCAAATGTCTGTCCTGGCTATTGGTGAAAGCTGATCATATTCTCAAGTTCCGATCCTGGGTGTCAAATAGCAGACAAACCCTCTCAGAGGGATTAATAAGTTTTTTGTCACTTCTGCTTGCTTTCATCAATGCATTTACATTACCAGCATTTCATCTGGATCTCTGATATCCATACATCAATCTCAAACACACTGGGAAAGTGATTTTTTTTTTACTCTGATTAAACAAGTAATTTTTGTCATAAATACAAGTTAAATATGTCTCTCTTTTTCCCCAGCTAAAAGGAGATTGCATGTCTTACACACTTAAAAAAGGTTTATGTGTGACACCCATCTTGCTCTCTGTTTGTACAATGAAGTGCTGGCCCATGACTGGGAGACCCAGGTGGTACAGCAGTATAAATAATACTGAGTAAATCCTTTGGAGAGACTTAATCCGCTGAAATTGGTCTACTGATAGAATGTTTGTGTTTGCTTTTCTTTTTTTTTAAACTCACAACTTGCTACTTATTGCAGTATTAATCAAAACCCTTGTAAATTGGAGGACCACTAGCTTGCATTCTCATGTTTTTTTAAATATTTCCCATGTGGCAAGACCCTCAATACAATCTTGTGGTCTGCACACAATGCTTTGAACTCTGCAAACGTGTCAGGCAACACCAGTAAATGAATAGCTTTAAAGTTCTGCCAAACCTTGTGGGATTCATACAAGTTTAATAGACCCGAAATTTTGTATTTCCAAGTTGCTGTCCTGGCTTTGCTTATAAATAAATACCAAAAGCAAGATGTCCAGTTCTTTTTCTAGAGAAACTGTCCTGTAACCACACACTTATCAATCTGTTGAGCTTGCAAAATAATGGACTGTCAGGATATTTTTGTGGAGCAGTAGCAGCAGCCAAATGCTAATTAGATTCATTTTAATGAATACTTCCTGATCCCTGTTCCTAAGACCGTAAGTCATTCCCTACACCTCCAATACAAGTAGGGATGCCTACATTCAATGATCCAGCTACACCCACCTGCAGCGGACCTCTGTACCAATTCCACTCCCTATCAAGGGGACAGAATGTGCTAGACAGTTTCTAGTTGGAGTCCTAATCGCTGGCCACTTCAACATCATTGTGATACATGTGTTAGAACATTGCTGTGTTTAACATTTTTACTTCTAAGAGCCATAGTATATCAATGGCCAACTTGCTATGAGTCCATTGCAGGAATAATTTTATCAGTGCTCACTAATCAGCTACTCATCTCCTCAAAAACTTGACAGGCTTCAGAGTAGCAGCCATGTTAGTCTGTATTCGCAAAAAGAAAAGGAGTACTTGTGGCACCTTAGAGACTAACCAATTCATTTGAACATAAGCTTTCGTGAGCTACAGCTCACTTCATCGGATGCATCTCATGAAGTGAGCTGTAGCTCACGAAAGCTTATGCTAAAATAAATTTGTTAGTCTCTAAGGTGCCACAAGTACTCCTTTTCTTTTTTCAAAAAATTGAGTCGTCTTATGTCCAAATATGCTAAATAGGGTATCACTGCTGTCTCTGAAGGAATGTATTCCTTCCCTGGGTACTGAAATATCAGTCCTGCTTCAGATGACCTCTCTGGAGCTCACAAAAACACTTCAGAAAAAGCAATGCATGAGCTCCCCATTCCTTAAAAGGTTCAGGGATGGGTGTATGTGCATGCATAACTATCCATATTAACCAGCACTGCCTCCAAAAGATAGATCTCTCTCTCACACACACTTATATTTATTTTGGAGGCAGCCCTTATTAAAATATGGCTAGTGATGCACCTCCACATTGAACGGTCAACCTCAACAATGAGTAATAAGGATAAGCAGAGCTCTGCAGCAGAATGCTTCCTGTTCTCCAACTGTCCTGTAATCAGAGTTCCAAAAACTCCTTTAGCTGGTTATTCCTATTTAGCAATCCTGCCATTTGTCACTTCTTGGCTGGATGACTATAACTCACTGTATCTGAAGCTGATGTGAAAATGGTGCACAGGTTCCAGCTGGTACAGAATTTAGCTGCCCCCTTCTGCATGGCTTAGGCTGCTGTGAGCATATCCACCACGTGCTTGTCTCTTCACTGTTTCCCAGTCAGCTTCCAATGTCAGTTTAATTCCTTGATCCTAATTTTCAAAGAAAGCTGCAACTGCACCATAGACTAAATTTTGATTTTTATGAACCACTGTGACACTATGCTGTCTTGGGACAAGGCAATTCACAAAATGCAGGATGAACATGTGAATACTTTGGGATACTCTAGAGCAGGGGTGGCCAACCTGTGGCTCCAGAGCAACATGTGGCTCTTCAGAAGTTAATATGTAGCTCCTTGTATAGGCACTGACTCTGAGGCTGAAGCTATAGGTGCCAACTTTCCAATGTGCCAGGGGGTGTTCACTGCTCAACCCCAGGCCCTGTCCCCACTCCACCCCTTCTCACCTCCTCCCCCCATCCCTCCAGAGCCTCCTGCATGCTACGAAACAGCTGATTTGGAGGTGCGGGGAGGGCGCAAGAGATGCTGATTGGCAGGGCTGCCGGTGGGTTGGAGGTGCTGGGAGTAGAGTGGGTGAGCTGATGGTGGGCTGCGGACATATTGCTCTGGCTCTTTGGCAATGTTCATTGTTCTGGCTCCTTCTCAGGCTCAGGTTGGCCACCCCTGCTCTAGAATGAGGGAATCCTAGTGACAGGCTCATGAAGTCCACCAAGGACTTCACTATAGCTATTGATTTCATGTGGAAGTCTCTCAAATTGTGATGAACGACAAAAGCATAAACCTTAAGATCTATAATTAGATAGGTAAGGCTAATTCATTCAGAGGCCCTTTGCTTTCCTATTGCCACCCAAGCCCCTTGCTCCCTACTGCCATTATACATGGAATCAGTCATTTTTAAAGAGGTATTCTTTAAAGAGAACCATTTTCGGAATATCTGTTTTTCAGACATTCTAGGGGCAACAGGTGTAAAATATAGATCCTGTTAGAACTATGTTACCATGGCCTTTCTCAAGGGATCTGTACATAAAGTCCCCTTCCAGGAGTCATTCCACAGCTCATAGTGGAAGCAATGTGGACTCTGCAATAACTTCCACTGGCTTCCCAATGACTTTGAGGAGCAGAGTATGGCAGAAATCACTCCCTGTTCTATTTCTTAGCTCTAAAGTGCTGGTTTGTTGGTTTTCAAGGGAGTTAGGCACTGACCTCTTACTGAAAGCCAATAGATTTGGAGACCTAATTCCTCTTGGCCTACTTGAAAATGCCAGCCCTAGATATCCAGCATGTATGCAGCTTTAGATGATAGCTTTGAAGTTTTAGAACTGTTTAACTTGAGGCTCAATTTAAATGTATACTCCAACTTAAAAAATGTAGTAAGAGAACCAAAAAAGAGCCACTGTGGCTAAACAAAAAAAGTGAGAGAAGCAGTGAGAGGCAAAAAGGTATCCTTTAAAAAGTGGAAGTTAAATCCTAGTGAGGAAAATAGAAAGGAGCATAAACTCTGGCAAATGAAGTGTAAAAACATAATTAGGAAGGCCAAAAAAGAATTAAGAACAACTAGCCAAAGTAATGCAAAAAGTAATGCTATTTTTTTAAAGTACACCAGAAGCAGCATCACCCAGGGGTTTGTCCTCAGCCCAGTCCTATTCAACATATTCATAAATGATCCGGAAAAAGGGGTAAACAGCGAGGTGGCAAAATTTGCAGATGATACAAAACTACCCAAGAGAGTTAAGTCCCAGGCAGACTGCGAAGAGCTACAAAAGGATCTTTCAAAACTGGGTAACTGGGTAACAAAATGGCAGATGAAATTCAATATTGATAAGTGCAAAGTAATTCACATTGGAAAACATAATCCCAACTATACATATAAAATGATGGGGTCTAAATTAGCTGTTACCACTCAAGAAAGAGATCCTGGAGTTATTGTGGATAGTTCTCTGAAAACATCCACTCAATGTGCAGCCGCAGTCAAAAAACCAAACAGAATGTTGGGAATCATTAAGAAAGGGATAGATAATAGGACAGAAGATAGCATATTGCCTCTATATAAATCCATGGTACTCCCACATCTTGAATACTGCATGCAGATGTGGTCCCTCCATCTTAAAAAAAAAAAAAAAAGAAAAGAAAATATTGGAACTGGAAAAGATTCAGAAAAGGACAAAAAAAATATTAGGGGTGTGGAATGGCTTCCATATGAGGAGAGATTAATAAAACTGGGATTTTTCATCTTGGAAAAAAGATGACTAAGGGGAGGATATGATAGAGGTCTATAAAATCATGACTTATGTGAAGAAAGTATATAAGGAAGTGTTATTTACTCCTCTTCATAACACAAGAACTAACAACCACCAAATGAAATTAATAGACAGCGGATTTGAAACAAACAAAAGGAAATATTTTTTCACACAACGCATTGTCAACCTGTGGAACTCCTTGCTAGAGGATGTTGTAAAGGCCAAGATTATAACAGGGTTAAAAAAAAAACTAGATAAATTCATGGATGATAGGTCCATCAATGGCTATTAGCCATGATGGGCAGTGATGGTGTTCCTAGTCTCTGTTTGCCAGAAGCTGGGAATGGGCAACAGGGAATGGATCACTTGATGATTACATGTTCTGTTTGTTCCCTCTGCGGCACCTAGCATTGGCAACTGTGGGAAGAGAGGATACTGAACTCGATGGACCTTTGGTCTGACCCAATATGGCCGTTCTTTTGTATGCAACTACTCCAGGATTTGAGCCTACCAACCCAATTTACCCATGTGTTCCTTGTAAAGTCTTCTCTAAATGCAGATTTTTTTTAGGGCTTTTTACATTTTGTTTGTTAATTCTAGGTGTTTTGCAAAATTCCAGAACAAATGTTTCTATGGTGCTTGCATTAGATTGTATAAAGTATATCACATATGGTTATATCACCAGGATTGGAAAAATACATTTTTTAACCAGCACTACAGTAGCCGGTTAAAAATGCATGCAGGGTGGAAAGTGTGAATGTCCCTGTGCACAGCTTACACATCATTTCTCTGCAATTATTTCAATTAGTTGCAAGAACACTCCAGTTGTGCCCAAAAAAACCATGGAGTGAGTGGCACTGGCAATTATCTGTGTGAAAATGGTCTTAAGGGAAATAGCAGAGTAGTTAAGGAAATGATCCAAGGAAAGTAAATGTCTGATAGATTAATTCAATAAATTAAGTGGAAATGGTAACAAAACCTGTCAGAGCCAAAGTAGCCTTTCAATAAATAAAGTGTCTGTTACATATAGTAAACATGGACTATGCTAATTAATTAATTAATTATGAGAGAAATGAGAGAATAATCCTGACCTAGATTCATGTACGTGAATTATAAAAGTTAACATACAAGCAAAATTTAGACACTGAACAGGAGAAAAATATTTAACTATGCCTTTTCCAGGAGGGCTGTTATATTAAGGGGATATGATAAATAACCAAATAATCTACTTTACCACACTATCTTTTTTTTTTTCCAGGCAGTACGTTGGTAATTGGGCAGATGCCCACTGAAGTCAGTTTAAGTTTTGCCACTGTACTTTGTTCCTATGCTTAGTCAATGATAGCAAAAACAGATTCTAATAACTTCAGTAGAAACAGAAACAGTCCTGAAAATATTCTTCACTGAATGAAGGGGTTGAAATGCGTCAAATGTCTATGTAAATATTGTCAAATAAGAGATTTTTCCCATCTTTCTTCCAGCTCGGGTATAAACCAAACTTATCAGATTGATACAATATAAGAATTGCCACTGTATATAGTGTTTACCTTTAACAGCAGCATACTTCTCTCAAGGAGCTGAATCATATGTGCCCTGTGCATACAAACCCCTGCAAATTAACAAATGTGTTCTGTCGCACTGATGGAACTCATCTGGTTATAACCACATATAAACTACTTTATATATTTTACTTTGGAATATTTGTTACTGACAACTATATTTGGGGGGAGGAGACTGAAAAAAAGCTTAGAATGTTTCCTTTAAAAATATGTTTAAATTCAAAACTTGAAAAAAAATTAACCCTCTCATTACTTGCTCAAAGTGTGTGTGGGGGGGGGTTGGGTGGGGAGGAAATAGTGAAAACTTTTAGAAATTTCGCTGTTCACTCTTTAAGTTCTAAATATTAGAAAATGGTTATTAAGAATCTAGCTCTTTTTTTTTCTTTAAAAGAAATACTATACTCTGAGACCTAGGCATCTGACTTCTTCTCAGTAACTTCTATAAGTTTATAATTTAAAATAGATATATTGGAAGATGCTAGTTCATTGACCTTCTAAAAGCTTTGGAGAAACTGGAATGCAGTGGACAAGCTCACACATAGTATCCCTAGCGGTGATAAAAACAAAAACCACTGGCATTTTAGGCCTGTTTCCTGAAACATCATGGTTCTTTTATCAGGATCTGTGATATATCCAGGAGAGGAAGAGACATTATCTGTATGGTCAATCAGTTAAGACAAAGAGCCAGAAAATCAAAGTAATTTCTCTTAGAAGCTAGTTCCATAAAGAGGATTTAGGCTCAGGTTTGCAGTTAGTAACTATAGGGTTGTCATCCAATGGAATCCTCCGTTCAAAATTGGGCACCAAGGCTCCCTAAACTATGCATAGCGAGAGTTAGGCACCTAGGAATGGGATTCACAAAGGCAGCACATTGAACGGAGCCATCTAAGGTAGAAAATAGGAAAGCTGAGTTAAGGAGCAATACCTACACCCCAGCCCCGAAGAAACTTAGGTGCTCAAGATTCTCAGCCATGAACCCTCTCCTGGGGTTAAATGCCTAAGCGATGTCCTGCAGGCAGTGTTGTTGGTCTCCTTTCCTCACTAAGAGAAGTTGGTCCAATATAAGATATTACCTTCCCTACCTTATCTTTCTAATATCCTGGCACCAACATAACTACAACACCACTGCATATATACAATTAAGTGATTCTCACCCCTATGTATCGTCTTCCTCAGATCATTAGAACTCTTCATTCTGAATCTGTATTCCTCCCACCCCCCTACACACACACACTAAGAATTGGAGCACAATTTGTTTTGGGAAGATGATGCTGATTTTAAAGCAGAAATTATTACATTGTCATTGGTTTTATTTTTCAGTGTAAAACTGTGCTGGATTTGATGACTTCATAGAATTACTCTTAACTGAATTAATGTTATTGCTTGGGTCACCACTATAATCAACTTCAATTCATAGATATCTTATTTAATTGACTTAATTCACTTTTGTTGTAATATAGATTCTCCACTTACATTCCTGTAAACTGGTGAAATAACTCAGCTATTATAACATTCGAAACAAAATAGTGGTTTCAGGCCAAGCACATTCTTTCTAAAGCTTTTTATTTCACGTTGGCCTTAGAGTGCGGTCCCATGTTGGCAGAAACCAAACCAAACCCCAGTCTGGCATACTACCTCAGCACAATAGTGACTGCATGTAATTGCAAGATTCTGTCTTCCCCCACCCCACATGCCACTCCCAACAACTAATTTTATGGAGTTTCCCACCTTCTACTTGTAGAACCTGATGGAACTACTCTCCTTATTTCCCTTCCCTGAGAAGGAGGGGAAAGGGAAAATTGAATCTGATTTTTCTCCAACTTACTGGTAAACAGGACTGGCAGATGCAACCTGTCACAAGCCTTACTGTTTATTGGCTATGAAAACACTAAGTAAAATGGTATAAGATCCTGCCTCTACCACATATAACTAAAGGCTCAATTCTCTGTATATCTGAACTTCAGATCTGTAAGTAAATAGTTCGGTAATTAAAGCTTCACATGTTAAGAGAAAGATATCTTTTTTTTTTCCTAGTTGCTGTTGGGGTTTCTTCTTGACTTAATGGGAAAGAAAAGCCTTGTATTTCACACTATTGTGCAGTAAAAGATGAATCCCCTTTATACCATGCTTCTGTGAGCTGGTTCTTACAATAGCTCTTCACCTGTAGCGGTTGCTCTTGTGGAAGGGTGATAGAAAGTTTGTGTTGACAGTGCAAGAGAGAAGGATTATTATTCATAAAGCACACTAAGTGCACTTTGGAGAAACAAAATAGGATGAAGTTCAGATTCTAATTCAGACACATAGTACAAGATTCCCATTACAGTGCAGCACAGATACTTTGCTGATTAATGCAGGAAATCTTCATGAAATAAGTGTGTTATATAAAAGGGACTGAAGATGAGGATGGCTGTTCCTAGTTTACAGGGGCATATGAAAGAAAGCAAGAAAATGAATGTGAAAAGGAATCCAAGAGAAAAGTTAGGACATGGGGTGGGGGGAAAGGGAGGGGAGAGAGAGTCAAAATGGGGAGAAGAGCCTGAAACATGAGCAGAGATATAAGCAAGATAGGGGTGTCCAGGGTATGCTGAACATAGAAATGCACAGTTGGGCAAAGCCCTGAATGTGATGATGACAAGAATAAACTTCATACAAGAGATGGGGGGAGGATACAGTGATATTGTTGTGGTTGGATGATGTTAAAACAGCAGTAGGAAAGGAAGGTGACTTGAGAATTACAACAGAGCAGCCACCCTGCAATAATTAAGGGTGAGACCAGCTTTCTGTTTAGATCACTTAGGTCAGTTGAGGTTTAATCTTAGACTGATGGTAATAGAGAAGTGAGATGAGATGAAGGTTTGGCTTGGAAAGGATGAGGTTGTATGAATCAGTGGGACTGTGTGTAATTGCATCAGAGATTTCAGGGGGCACAGAATGAAGCACCCTAGTGAGGAAGTATGCAAGAAATATACTAGAGTTTTAACAGTAGGTAGGGAGAGGAGTTGTTAGAGTGCCTGTAGAGGAAGAAATGAGAAACACTTCTTTACCTTCAATAAGAGGGGAAGGAGAACAAATTTAACTTTTTTTTTAAAAAAAACCTCTTAAAAATATTGTTTTACTATGCAAGACATGTATAAAAGGGGACTGACTTGAGTGTTTCCCCTCCCCCAGTTGGTTTTTGTTTTATGTTTGCTTCTTTGAACAGAATAAGCAGGAACAAGAGAGGTGGAAGGTTGATTGATTAAGGGCTCCGCTCCTTTCAAAATATCTTAAACATAATTAATATTATGTCTCATCATTGTTAAGAGTTTGAATAGTTGTGACAATGCTGGAGAACTTGTACACTGGAGTGTGTTGTATTTTCTTCCAGTATACATGTAAGCTTTTAGAAGTTAAGATAATTCCCTATAGAACAGGTGCAGAAGTTTCCAAAAGAACAAAGCCAAGAACAGTTTGTGAGTGAGCAGTTAGAATATGAAAGCTTTTTAACTTTCAAAGCCATTGGGCAAGATGCATCCCTGGTGAATTTTCACCAGGGATGAATCTGCCCATTGAGTTTAAAGTACTGATGGAAGAAAATATCTTTTTAGAACTGTTTGCAGTAGGAGCTTACAGAACTACCAGTGACATCCACAGAGTGATAACCCTGAAGGCCATACAAAGGGTATGTCATAATCATCCTCTGAAGTAACTGTCACCATTCTGAGAAGAATTCCTCCATGGTTCTGAAGAGGAATGTAGAAGGTGCCGCAGGCAAAGTCTGGGAGGTTGTCAGAGAAGTTCTTGAAATATTGAACAAATAAGCACTGTGTATAGCATTCAGGATGGTGTCACCCTGGGAAATCAGTGGTACAAGTTACATATGATTGGGGAGATAAATTGGATTGTCTTTTGTACATTCAAATTACTTTGGGAAATCACAGTCACTCCCCCCCCCCCACACACCCCAAAATGGAATGGTGGAACTAATGGTTGTGGTAAGGAATACTTTGAATAGCAAAATACAGCGGGTCAGAGCTGATTGAATTATTCATTGTGGAATAAATTACTCTGCAAACTTAGCCCTTTTATTTTGTGACTTGTTTGCCAATGTGCTTGTTTGCTAGCATGTAGGTTTCTACAAATGTATTTATTATTCAAAGCATTGACTGAATATCTTATACGAACATGTATCAATGTACGGTTTATCAATGAAATATTCCCTTCAACTCTTCATGGTGTATGATTTGTCATTGTCTTCATGTGTCATTGTTGCTGCTCCCTGACTGAATGGCCAGTTTAGTAAATAAAAGAATAACAAAGTTCAGGTGTGAATTTTCAGAAGCATAACTAGTCATGGTAAGTTGTGAAAAGGTCAGGATTGACAAATATTTTCATGAATAAATCTGTGATATGACTTGTATGACCCCTTTTCATAACAGCAGAGCATAATCACTATGTTAAAAAAGGAACAGAAACAGGAATTATGGACTGAAGATGCAAATTGTCTATGCTCATTCTTCTTCAGTGATGGTTGGTTTGTCTTTAAGATCCCGATTTTTCTTTTGTTTCAGAATCTGTCGATTAGTGATACTCAGACCTCAGTGGTTCAGGAGCCAAATTAGTGATCAACATTACCCAAAAGAGCCACAATAGTGTAAATTCATTGTTTCATTTACTATATACACACACACACACAGCAAAATGACCAACTACAGTTAGTTAATAACATAGTAAAAGCATCCTGATTGGTTAATAATTCAATCAGTGTTTTAATATCACGCGCTGCAAAGAGCCACAGGCGGCACATTAAAGAGCCACTCGTGAGCCTCAGTCTGAGCATCACTGCTGTAGATGATTAAACTCTGTTACTTCCTAACTAAACCAGACCATTTGTGTGAAAATGAAACAAAGAAATACAATGGTGGAAAACAACACGCACCACACATCAAGCTAGAAAGATGGAGGAAACCTAGAAACAGGCAATTTAACTTTAAAATGAGTCCTCACACACTTGGGTTAAATGCAAAAGCATAGAAGATAAGTCTCCAGCCAGGAAGTAATACTGCAGGTGAAACTTTCTGTATGTCACTCACAGTAATGCAAGTGTCTTTTGCATTCAAATGACTGAGCTCATTACCATGGAACTGACTTCTATTTCACATAGCAAAATAGTTTTTTGAATGGGTCTAAAGTTTTTGCTGGATGCTGTGCCTGGGTGTCTGTATATGCAGGCAGAACACTTTTACAGAAAGTGCCTAACATGTGGAACATGATGACAAATCTAAAATTTCAGTTCTATATTTTACTAAAAGACTAAAGTAAACACAAAACCAGACTGAGACATGGTGGCTTCTGCATAGTAAAAAGTATCCATTCCAGGGCCATTATTTCTGGGCTCCATTAAAGGATTGGGTGAGATTTGTGTCCAGTGTCTCCTTAGCTGCATTAAAATGGGCTGCGGGTGGTAGATATATATATATATATATATATATTTATTTATTTATTTTTAGGATGACTTTAAGACAGGTGAATCTCATTCCTTTTTCTGGTAGTAGCTGTTTGCCGTAATCCAGGACTGAATATTTAATATATATTCTGAGAGCATTTGCAGAAGCTATTAAAATACTTTGCAAACTTCAAATCCAACCCTTAAAAGCTTTGCCTAAATGCCTTTCTCTGGTATCCACTATGAACTGTATATAACCTTTCTGAAGAAAGATGTTTCATTCACAAACATCTCTATTGCTAGCTTGTAAGATCCACAGTTATCCACCATCCAGCTGTGTCTTGCAAAGCATGTGCATTTTAAAGAACAGCATTTGAGTTATCAGCAGTTTCCCTGCTATCCTCACAAACACCAGTCAGCAACCATATAAATAACTTGCCAGTTCTAGAAGTGGGTCAAAGTAAAAACAGAAATTCAAGATTAAGTTTTTAAAAAATGATGTATATTGGAAAAGAGAGAATGTCCCCTCAAAGCATTTAACTTTACTAATCAAGATTTCTTTGTGCTTAAAACTAATATCAACTGGAAAATCAAAACTTCTATTAAACACAATTTGTAAATAGCAAAAAAAAAAAAAATCTTAATGTGTGATCCAAAACTAAGCAACAGTAAATATGCCATTGGGATAGTTAATTCAGATCACTTTAAGTTTGTCATCCTCTCTTGCTTTTATCCTCCTGTCAGTATCAGTCTTCTTGTTAACTGCTTTATTTAGGTGTTGATTTCAATGAGGCATTGAGGAAATGGAGAAATGTTGCTGATTATCTTCTTGAAGATGATGTAGAGCTTTGTGGGAACTGAACCTTGTGGGCAATTAATGGGAGAGGGCTCTGGAATTAGAGGACCAGTTGACAATAATGAACCTCTGGGTTTGATTTAAATGGAAGGATATGAGCCATCACACAGTGTTCACTTCCAGTTCTGTTCCATTATTACTGTAGTCTTATGGAAAGACAGAGTTTGATTATCCATGGTACCATATGATTCAGAGAAATCCCACAGGATGAATATGTATGGACGACTTCCATCTGCCCATACACAAGGGAAGTATGTTGTCAAATATGTTATCACCCTTTGCTGAAAAGAGATGGCTTATATGCAATGAGTGATATCAAGTAAAAGTGCAGTGTCAACTAAGTAAGTTGAATTTGACCTTTAATAATAATTATAGGTCTTATTATCTGTGTAACCATAATGTTCTTTCTGCAGACTGTATTGCATAACTGAAAGATGAAAAGACAGACTGAAAAAGAAAAAACCCATATATGTTGGATGGTAACAGTTCATCTACCTTTTGTTTGATTAAAAATTTCCAGTGAAGTACACTTTTTAAATAGAACACCTATGGCAAAATAGAAAGATCTACTCTCAAGACTGCACCGAGACTATATTCATTCAATTAAGAGTCTTGATGATTTATTTCAGAGTGGCAGCTATGGTAGTCTGTATCATCAAAAAGAACGAGGAGTACTTGTGGCACCTTAGAGACTAACAAATTTATTTGAGCATAAGCTTTCGTGGGCTAAAACCCACTTCATCGTATGCATCCGATGAAGTGGGTTTTAGCCCACGAAAGCTTATGCTCAAATAAATTTGTTAATCTCTAAGGTGCCACAAGTTCTTTTTGATGATTTATAATCATTTATTTAATGTTGAACTGCATTTTATTTTTCAAAAGACATTACCCTGAATGAACATACTCAAATATTTTGCAATTTATTTTCATGGAAAGATATGTCATATGCATAAGTTATGTTTTCCTTTTGGGGTCACGCTGGTTTTGACCTAATATTAGTAGTGATTTCCTTATCAATCATATCAGTGGAAAAATGCAATTCTCTTCTTGATAACAGAGTCAAAGAAGCAAAATATACCAAACATTACCACCAAAGAATTGGCATTTCTATTGTCTTCTAAAGTAGACGTTTTAATTTTAACATTTTTAAAATGTCTTAGGCAATAGAAAATGGCATTTCAGAGAATCATGGGGTGGTCCTCAAGGAACCTCATGAGCCAAGACCACAGCCTATCATGCTGATCAATATTGTCTCATTTGTTTTTATGTATCCTCCTATCTGTCTATGTCCATCTCTTATACTTACTTTGCAAGCTTTTTATGTCAGGGACTCTCTTCATCTGTATTTTATAAAGCACCTAGTACAGTGGGGCCCTAATGCTATGATAAAACAAATAGTAAAGCATGATCGAACACAGGGAACTTATTCAAAAGTTACACAAACCTTAGGAAATGTAGTTTCAGGGCCTGATCCAAAGTCTACTGAGGTCAGTGAGTATTTCCACTTACTTCAGTGGACATTGGATTAGACCCTTATCACTCCCAGTCATACAATTTATGCACATGGTAAACTTTATACACTATGAGTAGTCCCATTGACTACAAGTCACTTCAGTGCTGTCACTGTAAATATTTACAATACATAAAATTAAACATGTGCATAAATAGGAATTGAGGGGTGGGATGGGGGCTTAGTAGGTAGACTGAGCAGGTGACCCAGATTAGGTTAAGACTAGGAGATCAGGGTCAAACAAGAGGATGAATCATGTTTAGAGTCGGGACCAGCTGAACTAAAATACAACCTGAATAGAGAGCATGTGAGATTTGGGGGCAAGAAGGAGACTATGGTGAATTTCAATATAGGGCTAATGTGAAGGTTGTGGGGGGGACGTTAGAGAGGGACAAGAGACTCCCAGGATATATTTGGGACAGAAAATTGAGGGTTTGCAAGTCTGGGGGACTATGAGAAGTTTCAGGGTAAGAGGGAGAGAATGAAGAGTTTGGGCAAATGGAGAAAAGACTACAGAGAGTGAAGGGTTTGTGGGAGAGGAGAGA
The DNA here is from genome assembly GCF_015237465.2 of Chelonia mydas. NCBI lineage: Eukaryota > Metazoa > Chordata > Testudines > Cheloniidae > Chelonia > Chelonia mydas. Next base: position 61,569,017 of record NC_057854.1, read on the forward strand.
CAAAGGAAGGGCATGAAAGGCATTTGAGGGAGAGGAGAGCCCGGGATATTGTGGGATAAAAATCTTCAGAGGGAATATTAAGGAGAAGGAAACCTTTGTGAAGCTGAGGAAATTCCACATGGACCTTGGTGAAAAATAGGAAGGGCTTCATGTAATCTGGGAAGGGGAGGCTGGAAATATGGCTGAGTGCTGTCAGGAAGGCCTAGTGAAGCACAGAATGGCACCATCAGAGAAGAGGCAGGAGGAAGCCAATGAAGTTCTGGGAAGACTGCCTATTTTAAGGTGTTTGAGAAGAAAGAAATCTATGGTATTGACCCTTTGCTAGGGTTGCAAGGCAGTTTTGTTGTCGTGCTGCATAGAAATGTCTGTCCTCCCACCCTCAAATCATTTACTTGAGTAGGATTTATCCCAACAGCAGATAAATAAGAAAATACGTGTACTATTAAAAAAATTGTGTATGACTTGTGTGTGATGAGAGAGGGGGGCCTCTTGTAGGACTTCTTCTTTTAAAATAAGATTTTTGTTTTAAGTGGGTAATGCCTCATTTCACTTTATAATGTAGTACATAAGAACTTCCGTGTGGGTTAGACCAATCATCCATCTAGCCCTGTATCCTGTCTCCAACAGTAACCAGTACCAGCGTTTTGGGAGACTGTACAGAACAAAGCAATTTGGGGGAGATCCATCTGTCTTCCCCTCTGGTTTCTGGCAATTAGAGGTTTAGGGTCACCCCAAGCATGTGGTTATGTTCCTGACCATCTTGCTAATGCCCACTGATGGGCCTATCCTCAGTGAACTATCTAATTCTTTTTTTTGAACCCAGTTATACTTTTACGATACAATAATACAGTACACTATAAATCTGCTAGCACATTTTCTGGAAGAGAAGCTCCATGGCTATTGGGCACAATTTTCTTGGGCATGTGGCTCCCATTCATAACTTCCCTAGGAACTTAGCCAAATGTTACAGATGGTTAACAATAGTGTGGAACCAGAGGCAAAAAGACAAGTTTTGCAGATGTTAACTGAACTGTGAGGCAACAGATGTAAGATTTGTCTTGGAGCCAATTCATATTTAATTTAAAATGCTTCTGTGAATGGACTTTGAGACAAAAATATGGCTTTAAACTTTTTGTGCTTTCAAATAAATGATCTTTCAAATTAACCCATGTAGGCTATACCTAAGACACCAGAACTTAGAACAATGCATGGAATCTGTTTCATGGCCTTCTCCCAATGGTTCTTGCCTCTGAATAGGACATCTGTTTACTGTATAATAAACACTGAGGTAAATTATTATGGTGGATTTTAGCCATATGATTGCTATTAACTTTAGTTGTTAAGGCCCCTTATACCACTTTGAACCTTTATCCCAAGGGTACGTTTTCAATCCCAGAAGTGCATTCAGAACCCATCTAAAGAATGCTTTGGCTACCATGCAGCTATTAAACCTCTTGGTCATATATAGATCATAGAAATTACAGTTACTAAGAATTGTACATTGTTGGCATTCAAGAGTAATGTGAACCCCATTGATCTTTGTTTGCTGGTCTGCAGTCATTGTAAACACAGTGACATTGTCTCCAACCTCATGATCTATCTATTCACTGTAACTGATTGATACATTTGTAAAAGTGTATCAATCCATTACTTCCGGGAGGCTTATACAACTGCAGAATTAAAAGAAACTAACTGAGGAACAAATCTGAGAGAGTTTGTAATTCTAATTGTTAGGGAACAATTTGCTTTGTCCATTCACACTGATTCATTAATTTGGTTGCTGGCTTCTATGTCCTGTTTAGACAGCAGTTTGGCATTGGAAGAAAAATGGCAAGAAAGGGAAATAAAGGAGGTTTTTCTGCTTACCCAAGGTGATTTTCTTATCTTCAGTTACAAGCAAACTTTGTTTGTGAAATGTGTAGGCTAACCTTTTATTGCATGGAAAGGTCACACATTACTAATGAGAGAATGACCAGACCGATGATATACCAGTTTAGAAAATCCTCATTTTAATTATATTTTTAGAGCCTTGTGGTATTTTACTGCCACCCATAGAAGCAGAATAGGACACATTTGCCACTGACCTATCACTTTCATATCATTGTTCAGATATGTACTTTCATAGGCTCTGTGTTTGTTTATACATTTTCTGAGTGGAAGAAGAAAATTCTATTTTTGTTGTAAATGTTATATGGTACATAATATATATTTTGAGGGCCACATGCAATCAAATTGTCTGTGATGGGGTTCTGTGGCTTAATGATTTTTTTTCCTACAGTACTAACTATTTGGTCACTTGCCAACCCATCCAGAGTGTTTTTGTTTTTTAACAAATGAATACCTTCAATCTGAAGCTCCAGGACACACATTGCATTTTCAGTCACCTTTATACCTTACAAGGCAATCATTGTTGTTGTTTTTTGTGGGGACAGGAGAGATGGTTTGTTTACTAGAATTATTCACCCAGCCTATAAGTCCTGCAAACCTTTGCTTCCACTCTCATGTCTGTTCCCTACATAGTCTCATTGAAGTCAAGCATAGATGTGGAAGTGTTGCAGCATTAGGTCCTGTTATATACTACACTGCATATACACTTACACACACCTGTGAGCATGAAACTCCCAGTCATAATGAAGGACTTGAAATGAAAGTCCCAGATCTGAGAATCCCTAAAACTTATGGAACTCTGGAACTGGATCCTGAACTAAATACCTGCAAATCTGAAGAAGTTCTCAGATCTGGGATGCACAAACATTACTAAGGATGGTGGCAAACCATCTGGCTCAAGTAAATAGTGTCCCAAGGTGTTATTAAGAACTTAAACCAAACCTTGTCTGAGGTTTCAAAATGTTTGATTAACTGATTCTATGGCTCTCCACTTATTAGGTGTGTCAGATTGGAAGTAGGAGAGCTGTTCTTGCAATAGTTCCACCCCAACTAATAGTAAATCAGGCTTGCTAATAAAACTGTCTAATCTAACAAGATTTCTTCCAAACATAAGCAATGCCTATTGTATGGTAATCTGACTTTCATGATGCTTATCCAAACTAAGCACCATACCTTTTTTGGAGTAATCCATTCTTTTTTGTACAGTGGGAACACTTAGGCCATATTTACACTTACCGGGGATTGATGCTGCTGTGATCAATGCAGCTGGGGTCGATTTAGCAGGTCTAATGAAGACCCGCTAAATCGACCACAGAGTACTCTCCAGTCTACTCCGGTATTCCACCAGAATGAGAAGAGTAAGGTAAGTCGACAGGAGAGCGTCTCTGTTGATGCACAGTGGGGTGGACACAGCAGTAAGTTGACCTAAGCTATGTCAACTCCAGCTACATTATTCATGTAGCTGGAGTTGTGTAACTTAGGTCGACTTACCAGGGTAATGTAGACAAGGCATTAGAGTTTCTGTGCTTAGACAGGTTCTATCCATTCCAAAGAGAATCCCTTCTATAAAAATGGATAATTTTGGTAGACTCTTTCAAACAAGTGGAATTTGAGTGCTTACTGTATAAAGGCCTTCTTACTGCCCCGCATATGGTAAAAAGACTTAGGGTTAAGCTTCAATGGAAAGCTTAAAATTGCAACACATTCTGCAGTGACAAGAACCAGTGGCAGAAATGGAGACCATATGTACACTAGGAGCACTTTGCTATAGGAATAATAGATTTGCAAAGCTCTCCTAGTGTGGACACTGTGGTAAAACTCTGCTTTTGCTGGAATAGCTTAATCCCGCTGCCTTCCCCACCCTCCATTCCCCTACCATGACCTCATATAACTGCCTACATTAGGGTTTTTTGTTGGCATCGCTATGTCAGTGTGGGATGTCACACCCCTGCCCATCACAGCTATACTGGCAGAAGTTTGTACTGTGGATGTGGCCTGAGACAAAGAATTCAGGCAGGTTATTGGTTATAGCAGCACCAGTATTGTTTTACTTGATAAGTTATTTTGTTAAATAAATTTGATCCTAAAACCTGCCTCAAATCTTCATTAAAATACTACACTACCATCCAGCTATGTGTGTGAGAGGGGGGAAGAAATCTGATTTGGGGACCAAGAAATCTATAAATGTAAGTGGATTGTAAAGCAGAGTAATCTTTATGACAGGGCTGTGCACTGTCTATCTTGATAGTTAAAATCAAAACTTCACCAGTTAAGGAAATGTCTGTGTGGTTTAAATAAGCTAGGGTGCAGTAGAGAAATTTTGCTTCCTCACAACACTTTGAAAGCAGTTTTCTCAATCTTTTTTTCCCTAGTGTTGGGCATTCGGTACTTGAGACAGCAAAACCCCCTGGTCACTTGTGAAAATGTAGGCTATAGTCTCTGATGGCTAAGGGTTTAGGTGGGGTATCAGATATCTTCCATCCACGGGCACCTGTCCTGAGGGTTGGCCCTCTGAGGGGTTAGGCACCTAGCCTCCCTCTGACCGTCTCTGTTAAGAAAAAATGAGCCAACCCAGATCCACCTGTGGATACTTAATAGTATAAGTAGCTGAGTGGTAGCTAATTAGTAAGGAACACTTGGGACTCCTAGAGGATTATGAGGACTCAGACAGGTGCTCAGAACACAAAGGAAGCTCCGGGAGGGATGAGGGGGAGAGTTCATCGGGGAGCCTGGGTAAGAAGCCATTCCTATTGGTGTGTCCCTGGAGAGCAGAGGCTCACAGAGAATGGAACAGCCCCCAGGACACAGATACAGCCTGAGAAGAGAGAAGAAAAAGCTCTCCAGACAGGGAGTCCTTGGAGATGCTGCAGAACTTCAGTCAGTGGAGGAGCCTGGGGACTTACAGCAGAAGAAGAAAGCTTGTTTACAGACTATGTTTGTTGTTCGATGGATTGAACTAGACCCCCCGAGGGGCTTTGTTCACTTTATACAAGCAGGACTGAACTTGCCCAAAGCACACTGGGGGAAACTGAGATAGAGATGTAACTGCTGTGCCACAGTCCACTGTCAGGATGGACTGTAGGGGTGAGTGCCTGCCATTACATCACCTCTGTAATCAAGGTATGCAATGAAATAACAAGCAGTGCAAGTCAGGTCTATATCCTACTACAGATCCTCAAATGTTCCTCAAGAACAAAGGCATTGATGGAAAATCTGGAGCACGTATTAGATTACAGATTTTTCCCCTTATTTCATTAAATGGAAAGGGTCTCATCAGATAGAACTGACAGTTAGAAAAAATTACGAATAGTTGACTGTTGCCTCCAGCATTTCTTGGACTAGGCTGGAATGATTCTCAGAATTTTTTTTTAAAAAACAGTATATATTTGAATGCAGAGAAATGACCACATACAGGTACTGGGTTTTTTTTCTTGGCATGCTGTCTAAGCTATGTATACCCTCAGAAAAAGAAAATAATGAAATTGGTGAGCTAAGTGACATCTATACTTTAAATACTGCCAGTCCTTTTAACTTGTTTTCCATTTGCTGTGTTACTTGAGAAATTGGAAGTGAACAACACTTAGAATCTAAATATTTGAATGCTATTCTCATGCTTGTAAGCCACCTTCAAGTGGAGTTATTTTCAGAGACCATATCTCCTCCCAATACCTAACATTGTGTGGTGTGAATACTGCTATCAAATCAGTATTTTCTTGAAGGTACCTGCCACAGCTAGTAGCCCTCAGGTGTTCCATGAGCCTCCTCCCTACTCATATGGGTATAATATAGTGATGTGTATAATACTGATGTAGGCATAGAGTAGCAATGCAAGATGTTTCTTTCACCAGGCTTGAAGTCAAGTCAATCTGATTGCCATGTGTGGAATCAAATCTTTGCATCCTCTTTAAAGAAGAAAAAAAAAAGAGGAGAAAGTGTGTGTGTCAGATGGGGATAAGAAGCTTTGGGCCTATATGATTATCTCTCCCTTCCCCTCTCAGGGATGAAACAGTGATCAGAACATGAGGCAGGATTCTTTGAGAAGCGTGTTAGTAGTCTTGCACCATCTGTTTTTAAGCTGTTGCTAGAACATCCATTTCCATGTATTCCAGTACCCTCCTGGAGACCTGTGCTTTAACATTAGAGCACATACAGCTGAACTCAGAGTAGCCTGTGCTTTAGCCTGAGTCAAGAAAGCTGGAGGCACTGAATCAGTATCAAAGGCGTCTCTGATTTTCCCAGGACTAACTGGGACAGGAAGCAGCACTTCCTTCACAGGCTAGTTAAGAAGTTGTAAGACCAAGACCTCCGCCCTCCTAGTTGGAAGCAGAATGTACAAGGAGCCTCTCATGAGGGAGCTTTCTGTTTCAAGAGTTGTACTGCTGAATTGTGCAGGACTGACAGTTTAGGCTAGATGAGTATCCAAATTTCAGGTTCTTATCAAAACTGAACCTCTTGAGTCTTTTGGGTTTCATCCATCACTAGAAATATCTGTGACACATTTCAGTTAACACCACTTAGAAATGAACAAGACTTGAACACTAAGTTGGGTCAAACTTTTTTTGATTGAAAAGTTCCATCTAAAACTCCATTTTTGTCAAATCTCAAATTTTCCAGAGACATTTAAAATATCTCCCATTTTTGATCCTAAGTGGCATAAAAACAAACTTCAAAACCTTCAAAAGTTTCATGAAAGTTTCATTCCTGTTCAACATACTGACTTCATCAAATTCTGCACTCCTAATTGATCAAAATAACTATTGAAATCAATGGGAGTTTTGTTTGAGTAAAGAATGACTCAACGTTTTGACCGTATAACTATAAATAATGCTAATACTGCAAGAACGGATATGTAGTAAAGGCTTTAAATCTGAAGAACATGGTTAGCTACATGTTAAGCGAAGATATCCTCTTAAGGATACAGTTAACATAGGAACCTCAGATATTGCCAGAAGGCTAAATTAGTTAGCCTTGAGGTGTAAATGGAGACAGACATCAGATGATAATGTTGTCACTGATACATATTGCTAATACCCAGCTCTTGTGTGAAAATGTGATTGTGATTAACTCTGTGACCAATAATAATGTACTGATAAGCAATAGCCGCAATGTTTGATTGTTGGATCTCTCTTTACTTTTGTCAGGATGATGTAAAATGACAAAATTGCCATATTGTATTTTATTAATTGGGACATTCAGAATACACAAAGCTCTAATCAACAGCCTAGAGGAACCCTTTTGTATTTAGCAGTTTTATATGTATAAATAAAACAAAAAAAAAAACAGGATCCTGTTCCCACTGAGGTCATAACTTCAGCGTTTTAAAAGCTGCTTAGAGTTCCAGAATAGCCAGGCTGAGATGCTTATTTCTGTTATTTTCCACTGTGACAGTTCTTGGGAACTAAATGGTTAATTTACAGGGGGCAGGGGGGGAGAAGTATTCCCTCACCTACATCTATTGGACAAGGGGATCACCTATGTGGTGTTCCCTCCCTCCCACTCTAACAGCATCTGTGAAGGGGCAGAAAGGAGAACTGAGTGTTCTGTTTCTAGCAGTCTCTTCCCTTGCCTTTCCCTCATTGCTGCCACTCGTCAGCCCCAGATCTGCTCCATCTACCCTGTTCCATGTGGAATTCATAACAGTGTCTTGTCACTTATTAATCTCTAAACAGTCTGGGACCTGGCTACTTCAGGGACAGCCTCTCTCTCCCTGCTATCATTTTGTCATGGTTGAGATCAGCAGAGGCATTCAAATTGAAGTCCCTGTACTATAAATGGGACAGGACTGATGGCAGGGCATTCTCCACGAGGGAGCTCCTTGGCTTTGGAATTTGCCGCCTGTCTTGTTTCACCAGAATCCAGATCTGCTAAGTAGCTGGGCATACTGCAAGGTTCATGATTTCTCCCAGGCAGTGCTTAATTTGTTCCAGGGCTGAGCCCTGGCACCTGTAGGCTTGGCAGTTCATACCCCGGCACCTCTGGGCTTCCTGCATAAGTTATGAATATACAAAAATTTGAAAGTCCTGGCGCCTAGTTGCTTAAGCCCCAGCATTGCTCCAAGGCATTTGGGAAGGGCTTGGATTGATGGTTGGGGAGGTTTAGTTGTAAGTTTATCTGCTAGTATATATTTACTTTAAGTTGGGAGAGAAATCCATAGTATATATGTTAAAATAATTTGTCAGCATGTTGAGGATTTGAGGTGGAGGCTTATGTTTTTGTAAAATGAAAAAAACCCCTACACATTTGCCTTCTAGGTGAACTAGAGTTTCATAAGGTTATACATTTCTAGAGCCAGTTGACGCTTTTCATTTAAACAGTTGAACAAAAATGACTTTTCAACCAAATTGATTTTTTTTCAGATTTTATTTAGTTCACTTTTTAAACAATTTGATCAATATTTTTGGTTTACAGCACAAACAAAACAAAAAAACAACCTGGGATTAAAAAAATAAAACTACCCAACCCCAAAAATACCTACTGAAAATGGTTTTCAAAAAGACAACTTTTGCGGGTTCCATTTTCTCCTGGAATTTTTTTGTTAGATATGGGAAAATGAATTTCATTTTAAACTTTTAATAGGGTTCTATAAAAGTAATTCAGTTCCAGTACTGCATGTTCATACGATGTATTGTGACCTCCTAAAAACCTTTGCACTACCACCAGGCTTTCTTTAAAAAAGGATGCTATCCTATGGTTCAGCTTTTAGTATTATGAGACCAATGTTCACTTTCAGAAACTCTGTTGTACTTTATTAGGGAAACATTCTAAACCCCTGCAGCAAAACCCAAATGCCTTTGCCTTGCTTCTGTAAGGGGTAGGTTTTCTTTGTTTTTAAAAGGGAAATTCAGTGAAAACATAATAAAGCAGCATAGGTTCAATTACATTTTTTTTTTTAAACTGAAGAGAAGTTTCAAAAGGAACCAAGCCACTTTTTTTCAGGAAGGAATTAGTCTAAGACAATTGCAGCCCTTCTTCTTGCTGCTATATCATGAAAGTACAAATATATTGTGGGAGCTGCAAAATCCTGAGATCTCGTGGAGCAGTAGTAAATGGAGATTAGTGGAGTGTTGAGTGGAGCTTTCAGGGGGATTTCCCACAATTTGCATTAGCTCACCAACTTCTCATTTGATTGTTCTCTCTGTCATAAAAGCCTATATTGAATAATGTACAAAATTAGTAAGTAATTGTTCCATGAGCTGATTGTGCATACTTTTTTTTTTTTTAAAGCCCCATATCCAGTTCCCCTTATCACAGCAGACCACATTAGTCCTCAAGAATGCATTCCAGGTTACTCTATGCAATTCATAATCTAATTTGTGACAAAAATAAGTTTTTTTTTAAAGAAATACAAAAAAGGGCAAGTGAACATGAAAACTAATCAGGTGATCAGACAAACAAGGAATTTCACAATTAAGGCTGATGGCTGCTCTTAAGGATCATTGGAATGATCACAATATAATACCTTTTAGTATGCACAGCACAAGCTGCAAATATCTGGGTACAACAGTACAGATCAAGGTCAATATGACTGCATGAGTCCCCAGTTCAGGAAAGCATTAAAACCTATGTTTGTATTCTCCTCTTTCTGAGTTGGGGCCTTAAACTTTTTCTGGCTTTTGTCATTTTGTATCACAATTTTTAAAATTTTTCCCTCCGATACATACAGTAGCATTGTGTTAAATCTTACTGGGCCATCTGATTATTTTTCCCCCCCATGAAAATTAGGTGACCTGATTGTCTTTGCATTAAAGTTAATACCCAAATTTCCATTGACTTCAATGAGAGCAGGATTAGGCCATGTGTTGGCATGAGTAAAAAATGATACTGGCATTCTTGAAACTATAAATATTATAGTTGCTTTAGTCTTGAAAGATCTCACTACAAGCTGATCCACATAAATAAGGACAGACTTTTACCCCTCTAATGGAAATACACTTGTTCGTATACGTACGGATCAGCAATAACTGAGTGACAATGAAGGCAAACTGCATTCCAAACAAAAAACCACACAGGAAGAATATACAATGCTTGTTTTGTGTGACTGTGTTCCATCTTAAACATACATACTAAAATTCCTAATGTTTTTGTTCAGCCTTAATTCATTCATTTGTCCTGTTTTGTATGTACAATAACTGTGCTATTCTGTTGCAAGTAGAACAGGGAGAAGAGTTAAAACCTGATTTGCAACATTTCTGTGAATAAATGCAACATATTTGCTTTGCAGTGATTCACGGGGTCATGGGATTCACAAATATAGACGTGATCATGTATTTATGAACATGTATGTAAAACTCAATTTCACACATGAATGATCATTCCCAAGTGTGTTAATTATTGTTTTCTGGTTAGCAAAAACTTTGTCCTACTATCTGGAATATGACATGTGGTTTGTCACCAGTCACCTGACACAAATAATGAATATTTGAAAGCAAACAGCACCTGAACAAATGATTTGTTGAATAATTTTCAGCCTAACTACTCAGTGAATGCTCTAACATTACAAATACGCTTTCAGAATATAGGGTTTGTTCATGTAATGGAAGGCTTCACAGAGTGTCATTGAAGCCACTGAAAGACTTTTGCAGAATTATTTGGGAGTTGGATCAGTAATGAAAAGGTGTTAATTTGTAACTGTGTGGCATGGTCCAATGGCTAGGATACTATACTGTGATTCAGAAGACCAGGGATCTATTCCTGGATGTGCCCGTGATCATGGGCACATCACTTCACCTTTCTTTCCCATACCACCTGTTATCTCTTGTATTGGACATGAAATCTATGGGGGTTAGGCACCACCTTTAGTGCCTAGCACAACCTTGCCCTGCAGTACACAACTGTAATAAAAATTTGTAACCAATAATTCAGTCACTAGAGCTAGTTGAAATGTTTCATGAAAACGATTTGCTTAAAAAATGCAGATAATGAATTTGGGGTGACTTTCAGTAAATATTCAAGATTTTTTTTTTTTTTTTTTTTTTTTGCAGGGGAGGGAGGATTTAATGTCAAAATGGCTTGTTCCAGAACTTCCAAAATGAAAAATTTTGACTTTTCATTTCAGAAAGGTGCTTTTTTGTTGGTTGTTTTTCCCCCTTTTTAAAAAAAAAAAAACCTTGACTGAAATGAACAGGGTTTTTTTTTGTTTGTTTGTTTCAGGTCAAACAAAATGTTTTGTATAAACCAAAACATTGTTTTCTTTTTAATTTCACCAAACAATTTGAAAACATTTTTTCTTTTCAGATCCATCCAAAACTCTTCCCCCCCCCCCCCCGCCTCAGTTTGGTGGCCAAACTGAAAATATCTGATTGGCTCAACTCTTTTAATCATTTCTAATTGTATCACCTTGAAATGTTGCTGCATGAAATATTCCAAATATTATCAATTACATTTTAATTAAAACAACAAAATCAGCCAAAATTTTCCAGGGGATTTTTTTGGCAGTCTGTCCTATTCCAAATAGGATAAAAAATAAAAAGATGTAATATAGATTTTTGAAGATATACAGAACACAATGTTCCAAAACTTAAAAATAAGTAAATAACCTCTTAGGGGAAGTATAGATTAAAATGTCACTTCAAAATGGGTGCCTAAAGAATACAATACTACAATTAGGTGCCTAAATAAAAAGATTGATTTTTTCTCTCCTCTCTTCAGTGAAGTTAATAGGACCTGCAGGTATTTATCACTTCTGAAAATTGAGCTGCTTTTATTTAGGTGCCTATCTGTATATATAGAAGTTTAATACATGTACAGTCCAGAGTGTTTGAGTAGAAGTGAGGTATGAAAAACTGAGAATGCAGAACAGCTTTGCTGGAAGCACTGTTTTGTTAGAGTCCTGGTGATGAAGCCACAGTGTTTAGTAAAATTTGACAGTCCTTTTTATTTGTTATTGTGTCACATTCTGGAGCCAGACTCAGGGGTTGTTCACAGATATATTTTCAAAAGCCCAATCCATGAACTGTCCGTCCATGAGAATAATTCTGAACCTAAGCAAATTTATTTAAAATACACTCAAATAAAAGCAGCTTTTGTGACAATGCTCTTCATGAACTGGTACTATCCTACTACAAATAAAGAATTTTTAGGCTAAATTGTCTCTTCCCTAGGAAAAAACCCATATGCTCTCTTCACTAGGGTAATGTGTTACAGTAACAGGACTGTAACATGTCCCCCATCTACACCCACGAGCTCCTAAGTCACTGGCCAAATATGCTTCTGGTCATGCTACACAGCCTGAGGTTTTCCAGGCATCAGCATAATTGTGCCAGGTTCAATTGTTTGAGTTCCAGTGAAGCTGGAGATGACAGGCACATGTTTAAAATCTTCCCATCATGTGTGCTGTGACTGTCAGAAGCAATACGAGAAGTTCTGCTCCTCTTGTCAGCCAGTGGATTTCCTATAGGCTGCCAGCTTAGTTCCTTTTCTGTCCACCTCAATCTTTACCTCTCATATTATCTCCACATCTCTAAGCATGCACGCCTGGGCTTTATTAATGCCCCTACTTCCACCCTGAGTCACATCCTCATAAATAAATATACTTTAAAGATGGCAGGTATGACTAGCTTACTGAAGCTCTTTGGGCCACCTGGGTTATCCAGGAAGATCTTACTATCCAAGAGGGTACACTTGTCCTTGGGATAGGATTTCCATATAATAGCTGCTTTCGACACTATGTAGTCGTACTATGTACTATAATAATGGGAAAAAAATGTGTTCAGGCTTGGGCTGGAGCCTGCCTTTCCTCACAGGGTCCCAGAATTTGGGCCTGAGCCCAAACATCTACACAGCAGTTTTACAGCCTGTGGCAGAGCTCCAACCTTGTCCCCGTAGGTCCTGCTCTTCCCGCTCGGGCCCAAGGGGCGCTCCCCCCAGCATGCCCAGATGAGCGAGAGAGCCCCGCCTTTGCTGCCTGCAGTCCGGCGGGGCCCCTAAAGGAGGGTGCGGCAGGGATAACTCCGAGCATGGGAGAGGGCCAGCCCCAGGGGGAATCTTCCCTCTCTCATTCCGCCCCACCACTGCCTCCCACAGTCCCTGAGCCATCGTCCCTGCCCCCTGACCCGATCCCTATTAGCCAGCCCACCGATGATGCAATGGAGGGCTGGGCCCTAGTCCAGGGGAAGCGGGGCAAGTGGAGGGCTCGAGCTCCGCTCCTTTCCAATGATTTGGAAGCCCCGCAGAAGACCAGAAAGGGGGGCGTTGATGCCAAGCCCTCTGCCTTGCCTGCGGGAGCGTGCCATCCCCTGGTGCCAGCTGGGGAAAACATGGCAGCACAGGAGGGCAGTACCATCCCTCCATTGAAGTCTCTTCCCTCCAAGGCCCCCGATGGAGCCCCACCTGCCCCGTTACCATCCAGAACCCCCCATGAGCCCCGGGGCGAGCGTCGCTTCGGGCACTGGCTGGGAGACCTCCGGGGTGGTGGAAGGAGAGCTCCCCTCCATTTACGAGGAGATCGAGGCCCTGGGTCTGACCCCGGTCACCCAGGGGGAGGACGACCCTCTGCCAGCGGGCCTCGATCTGAGCGACCTCACCCCGGCCCCGCCTTCTCCATGCTCCCTCCCCCTAACAGCTGCTTCTGCTCCCGCCTCCGAGGGTTCCCTGGGCTCTTCCATCTACCCAGCAGCGGGTGGCACCCTGCTGTTGGCCGCCGAGCCCACCGAGGCGACTGCCGGTGCCGTGTGGCTGGGACCCGAGCCCCACGGGCTGCCCTTCATGAGCGTGGGGCGACCGACCTCCTTCCCAGGCGGGGACCCCACTGAAGATGCCGTGGTTACTACACTGGCCGTGGTGCCAGAGCCCAGCATCATGGAGGGTTCCCTGCCCTGCCCCCAGCTCCCTGAGCCCAATCGAGAGGGGCCACTTCCCAGCAGCCTGGCTCCTGGAGCCAAGGATCCTGCCTTTGCCCCTCTCCCTGACTCTGCACCCAACCCCTGCCTTGCTCCTACTCTGGATCCCTGCCCTGCCCCTGATGTCAACCCCGTCCCTGCCTCCTCCACCTCCTGTGATATCATTGCCACCCCTGGGGCCGTCATCTCCTCGTTCCTAGAGGATAGCCCCCAGGGAGCGGCTTCTGTATTTCCCAGTCCCGACTCACTAGGGGCTGCTATCTTCCCTCCGCCACCCCCAATTGAGCCAGGGTTTGAGGGGGGCTGCGTGGTGCCAGCCCATTGGGTGCCACATCGGGGGTCTGCCCCTTGCCTGCCTGTTTCGGTGGGCCATGGGGCTGTGTCAGTAGTCCCTCCGGAGGACAGCCAGGGGCTAGTGGCCCCGGCCCCCCATACGCTGCGAGAAGAGCTGCGGGAGTTCCTTGCGGACGTCTGGGGCTCCCGTAACAAGGTGCAGCTCGCCCTGCAGCAATGGGGGGACTTCCATCAAATCCTCCGGGCCGCGAGGGCCCTCATGGGGGAGGGTAAAAGGACCGGGAAGCAGGCCGCCGCAGCCTACCAGCAAGTCTACTTCTTCTGTGACTCCCTACTTACCTATGGAGTAGGTCACGGATTGTTGCGCGGCCCTTTGGGAACCGCGAGAGTCCCTGCCAGCGAGGATCCCCCCAGCCCTCCTCATGGCACTTCTCACCATCACAACGTTAAACACCCGGGGCTGTACGATGGGTCTCCACAGGTGCCAGATGCTCTCCTTCCTTCGGGAGTGGGGGTACTCTGTGGTTTTCCTGCAGGAGACCCATACGGGTCCGGCCGCTGAAGATAGCTGGCGGCTGGAATGGGGGGGACAGGGTCTACTTTAGCCATCTCACAGTTCGTACTGCTGGAGTGGCGACCCTGTTCCCCCCCGACCTACGGCCTGAGGTGCTGGGGGTCGCCGAGGCTGTGCCAGGCCGCCTGCTGCACCTCTGGGTCCGTATGGAGGGGCTCGTGGTCAGTCTTGTCAATGTCTATGCCCCGACATCAGGCCTGGAGTGGCTGCGTTTCTTTCAGCAGGCGTCCGCCTTCCTCGGCACCTTGGATCCTCGCAAGTGCCTGGTCCTGGGCGGGGACTTTAATACTACCTTCGAGGAGTGGGACCGCTCAGGGACTGAGCAGTGCCCGGCTGCCACGGACGTCCTCCGGGAGATAGTTGACCATCACTCCCTGGTGGACTTCTGGCGCGACCACCACCCGGACGATGTCTCGACGTTCACTTTTGTCCGGGTGGAGGCCCATCTGTCGCGCCACTCCCAGTTGGACCGCATCTATTTATCATGTTTCCATCTTTCACAGGCCCACTCCTCCAGCATCCGGCTGGCCCCATTCTCCGATCATCACTTAGCCACCGTGACGGTCTCTCTCTGTGCAGAGGGGCCGGGGCCGGCCTATTGGCATTTTAACAACAGCTTGTTGGAAGATGTGGGCTTCGTGGCGTCCTTCCAGGAGCTCTGGCTGGCCTGGCGAGGGCAGCGGCGTGCCTTTCCCTTGGCGCGGCGGTGGTGGGACCTGGGGAAGGTGCGCACCCGGCTCTTCTGCCGTGACTACACCCGGGGCACCAGCCGATGGAGGGATGTGGCGATAGGGCAGTTGGAACTGGAGGTCTTAGAGCTGGAGAGGCGTCTGGCCGCCAGCCCCGAGGATCCATCCCTCTGCGGGGCGTGCTAGGAGAAGTGGGAGGAGCTCCAGGCCCTCGAGGACCATCAGGCACGGGGTGCCTTTGTTTGATCCCGCATCTGCCTCCTTCGGGAGATGGATCGCGGCTCCCACTTCTTCTACGCCCTGGAGAAAAAGAGGGGGGCCAAGAAGCACATCACCTGCCTCCTCGCAGAGGATGGCACCTCCCTCATGGATCCGGCGGAGATGTGCGGGAGGGCCAGGGCCTTCTACGCAGGCCTTTTCTCCCCGGATTCAACCGATCCTAACGCTTGCAGAGTGCTCTGTGATGAACTCCCGATGGTCAGCGTGGGCGACGGAGACCGGCTAGAGCTGCCTTTCGCTCTGGCCGAGTTCTCGGAAGCCCTCCGCCTCATGCCCACCAATAAATCTCTGGGCATGGGTGGGCTGACCGTGGAGTTCTACCTCGTGTTCTGGGACGTCCTTGACCCAGTCACCATCTGGGCCGAGTCTTTGCAGAGCGGGGTCCCCCCTCTTTCGTGCAGGCGAGCCGGGCTCGCCTTATTGCCAAAGAAGGGGGACCTCTGCGATTTACGAAATTGGCGTCCCGTCTCGCTCCTCAGCACGGACTACAAGGTCGTAGCGAAAGCCATCTCGCTGCAGCTAGGGTTCGTGCTAGCGGATGTGATCCACCCAGACCAGACCTACACCGTCCTGGGCCGCACCATCTTCGATAATCTGTATCTGGTCCGGGACCTCTTGGAACTCAGGTGTAGGGACGGCCTGTCGTTCGCTCTCCTGTCCCTGGATCAGGAGAAGGCGTTCGATAGGGTGGATCACGGGTATCTCCTGAGCACTCTGCGAGCGTTTGGCTTCGGACCCCAGTTTGTGGGTTTTCTCCAGGTGCTGTACGCCTCCGCAGAGTGTCTGGTCAGGCTCAACTGAACCCTGACTGAACCGGTCAGGTTCGGGTGAGGAGTACGGCAGGGGTGCCCCCTCTCGGGCCAGCTGTACACTCTGGTGATCAAGCCCTTCCTCTGTCTCCTCCGCAGGAGGTTGACGGTGTTGGCGCTACGGGAGCCGGAGCTGCGGTTGGTCCTGTCGGCATACGCCGATGATGTGCTCCTCGTGGTCCAGGACCCGGGCGACTTGGCGTGGGTGGAGGCTTGCCAAGCCGTTTACTCGGCAGCCTCCTCCGCCCGGGTCAGCTGGGTCAAGAGCTCTGGCTTGGTGGTAGGGGACTGGCGGCAGGCGAGCTCCCTCCCACCCGCACTTCAGGCCATCTGGTGGAGTGTGGGTCCGCTGCTCTATCTCAGCATTTACCTTTCTGCCATGCATCTGTCTCCGCCGGAGAACTGGCAGGGTTTAGAGGGCAGGGTGGTAGAGCGGCTCCGGAGATGGACAGGACTACTCCGGTGTCTCTCCCTTTGAGGGAGGGCACTGGTGCTTAATCAACTAGTCCTGTCCATGCTCTGGTATCGGCTCAACACCCTGGTCCCAGCCCCGGATTTCCTGGCAACCTCCAGACGTTGATTCTGGAGTTCTTCTGGTCAGGACTGCACTGGGTCTCTGCAGGTGTTCTCCATCTACCCCTGGAGGAGGGAGGGCAGGGCCTGAAGTGCCTCCGCACTCAGGTCCATGTCTTCTGCCTCCAGGCCCTGCAGAGGCTCCTTTATGATGCAAGTAGTCCGGCGTGGAGCGTACTGGCGCACGCCTTCCTGCGCTGCTTCCGAGGGATCCGATATGACCGGCAGCTCCTTTACCTCCATCCGAGAGGTCTTCCGGGAGACCTCTCTGGGCTGCCGGTCTTCTACCAGGACCTCCTCCAGACCTGGAAACTGTTCACAGCGACCAGGTCCGTGGCGGCCTCCATGGGGGAAGATCTCCTCGCGGAGCCCCTGCTACACAACCCCCAGCTCCGTATGCAGGTGGCGGAGTCCCCCTCGGTGCACCAGAGGTTGGTCCTGGCAGAAGTTACCAGAGTCAGAGACCTCCTGGACTACGACCGGGGAGACTGGCTGGATCCCCTGATGCTCTTTCAGTGCATGGGGCTCTCCAGACCTCCTACTCCCCTGCGTGTACTTCAGGAGGTGAGGGCCGCTTTGCCGCCCGCTGCTCGGGTTTACCTCCACTGGGTCCGAAGAGAGGGTGCGCCCCGCCCACCCTCCACCCCAGGCCCTCCGGACCTTTTCATCGGGCCCCTGTCCGATGGACCCAACCAACCCCCCCCCCCTCACCGTGAGCCGGCTATGCGAGCTGCAGCCGGTCCGGTTCCAGAGCGTGCCAAAGACACATCTATACACGCTCGTGCTCCACACCCTTCACATCCTCACCCTCGCGTCCCGCCCTGACACAAAGTGGCGGGACCTCCCACCACCTCTAGAGGGTGAGGAGCCCCGGTGGGCCAGCCTATATTCCACCTTAGTCCCGAGGCCCGCCGGGGATATCAGTTGGCGGCTCCTTCACGGGCCCGTGAGCACGGGCATGTACTTGGCGTGGTTCACCCCAATCCTGGACACCTGCCCCTTTTGCGGCATGAGGGAAACCCTGGCACACGTCTACCTGGAGTGCGCCAGGCTGCAGCCCCTATTCCGGCTCCTCACAAATATTTTGTTAAGATTTTGGTTTCACTTTTCCCCTCACCTCCTTATCTATGCACTCCCTGTCCGTGGCCCCACTAAGTCGTGGGACCTCCTGGTCAACCTCCTCCTGGCCCTGGCTAAAGTGGCCATCTATAAAACCAGGGTGAGGAGGTTGGCCGATGGAGTCTCCTGTGACTGTGGGGCCTATTTCCAATCCTCTGTCTGTTCATGCCTCAGGGCAGAGTTCCTCTGGGCAGCGTCCACTGACTCCCTTGAAACCTTTGAGGAGCAGTGGGCGCTGTCCGGGGTTCTCTGCTCGGTGTCCCCATCAGGTTCCCTTCGTTTGACCCCTTGACCGCACTCCTGTCCCTGTTATTCATTAGTTGTTCCCCGTAATTATTTGGATCCCAGTAAGACTACTTTGTTGTACCATGGAGGGGACCTTAAGACTGAGTAACTTTTGAACTGTGTTCTTGTGGTGGGGGTCAAAAAAGAAAAAAAAACAAAAAAACCCTACTTTGTTGTACCCAACTGGCCTGGGTCTTTCTCAAGCACCATAGCCCAAGCCCAGCAAGCCTTAATCAGCTAACATGAGGCTGTTTAATTACAGTGTAGACATACCCTTGGAGTCCACTGTACCACCTGAGGTACTAAAGAAGATCATAACTGAAGGGTCAGGGGCTGGAATCTACATCCTCTTTCATGGTGAGAAAAATCACACTCTCCAGTGGAAAAATTTCAGAGAGACTCTACAAGAGAATTCTGTGGTGTTTCTATTCCTTTATACAGAAATATGCTGCAGAGGGGACAATGAGTTCGTGTTTGATGAAAATAGACTTAACCATTCTGAACAGCACTGACATTTGTACTTAATTCTGTATAATGTCAATTTATAATCCACAGTCAAATGTGCAATTTTTAATACATGCATCAATCACCTAGACTGATTGGAACAGTATTACAACTCCTCTTTTACGGAAGATCACTGTTTAATTAAAATCTAAGTGCAGGGGGGCAAAGGCAGAAAATTAAACAAAAAGAATAGCAGAAAAGTCAGCGAGGGGTTATAATCTGAAGCCAGCATCAATAGACAGAACAAATGACTCCAATAACTGAAAAGGGAAAAAAAACACATTTAAACATAAATTGCAATAAAACTTCTAATAAGAAAGCCATTTGTTTTCCTCCTACATTCTCTGCAAACATAAACCAGTCAGAGTTAAATAGTTCCTGTTCCAGCTTTATCCTGCAGGGTGATTGCTTTAGAATGCCTACAGATGTTCTTGGGGTTCAAGAATTAATAACATTCTGGAAATACTTTAAAGTGTTATCTAAATTAATCTTTTAATTAATGGAAAAAATGCTCTGAACCATATTATTTCTCAAAATATAAAATAGCAGGCACTTGAAAGTGTTGGTTTCTTAAAATTTGTTTCTTCAAACTAATGGCCCTGAAATATGCTCTCTCTCCCCTAGTAGGGGCTATTTTTATATCACCATAAGTTATTCAGCCCACCTTTCCCCTTCCCCCCGGCCCAAAAAAAAAAAAAATCAAACTTGCATGGCCTAAGAAAAGTGGCCTGACTCTCCTAGGAGTTGAATATCCACAACTCTTATTGACTTCAATCAGAACTGCATGGCTTAACATCTTTGAAAACCAGTCCACCTACACTTGTGTCTAATTATGGATTTAAATACCTAATGTTTGATAATTCTGTATTTGGTCACTTCCATGGGGACTTGACTTGATATTTTTCACATTATTTAAAAAAAAAATGGTGTGACATATTTTTGAACAGTCTTAGCACCTCAGTAGTACAGCCTTAATTTAAGCAGTCCTTATATTTGTTTTTCAGTGGCATCTCTTCTCCCCTCTTCCATTGCCTCTCAATATCATATGGTTGGTGGAGACAGTGGGGTTTTTCTAATAGCTCCCTGTTATGGGGAGGGATGCAAATAGTCCAGTGAGTTTACTCACCACGCTGTGTGTTCCATAATATCTGTGAGAGTAAGGGGGAGACGATTATGACAGTGTGGGAAGTTGAGGCAAATTGCCTGGCATCCGATTTTGAGCAGCCAGACACCAGGGCAATTAGAAGAGCACAGCTGGGTGCACTGCGCATCAGAGAGGATTTGAAAACCAGTTTCATGACTGGCCAGGCTACAGTGTGACAGTTGTGTGTGTTTCTCCTTGATGCAAACCTGCCCCCTTTGTTGAGTTTAATTCCCTGTAAGCCAACCACCCTCCCCACTTTGAAATAAAGTAACTATAGTTTTGAAACCATGCATTCTTTCTTTATTAATTAAAAAAAAAAAGAGATAACAGACAAGGTAGCCCAGGTGGGGTTGGGGAGGAGGAAAAGACAAGGCCACATTGTTTATTGTGGTCACACTAACAATCAAACTGTTTGAATGACATCCTTCTGTTGCTTGGGCCATCCTCTGGAGTGGAGGGACTGGGTACCCGGAGCCTTTTCCCCCATGTTCTTGGGCGTCTGGGTGAGGCGGATATGGAACTTGGAGAGGACGGCATGCGGTCATACAGTGGATGCAGCGGGGGTCTGTGCTCGGGTTAGCTTTCCTGCTGCTCCAACAGATACTTCATTAGGTCCGTTTGCTCCCCAAACAGATGCTTTATCATGTCCATTTGCTCCCCCATTAGCCTCAGCATCGCGTCCTGCCTCCACTCTTCACGCTCACTTAATTCTTTCCTGGCCTCTGCCACTGAATGCCTCCATGCATTAAGCTGTGCCCTATCAGTGCAAGAGGACTACATGAGCTCGGCAAACATGTCATCGTGAGTGCATGTTTTTTCACGATCACCTCAGGGATGGAGATGATAAGGGGAGCATAGAAACATTTGCACCTGCAGGGGAGCTAAAAAGGGAGAGTAAAATTTAAGATGACACATTTCTGAGAACAAAAGAGAGACTTTCACAGTGAATCAAGCAATTCACAGCAGACAGCACAAGTGCTTTAGGTACAAGGTCGCATTTTGCCTTTTATATTGAGTACCTGCTGGTACGGTGACACATCACACACACACAGCTGGGCAACAGAATTCGGTTTCCCGGCAGACATGGTAAACATTTTGGTACACGGGGTTGGCTTCTTATGCCTTCATAACATGTGGGAATGTTTTCAACCTCCCCTCCTTTCCCAGAGCAAGCAATGGGTTGGGTTTCACATTTAAAAGGAGAGGCTGTGGTTTTCGGTGGATGTGCAGCACACCCTTCCCCCCACCACTCCATGTGGCTATTCTCTGGGATGATCCCTTCTCCCCTCCCCCGTCATGTGGCTATTCTCCGGGATGATCCCTTTTAGCCAAGCGCAAACAGCCCAGCATGAACAGGGTCCTTTTACTGGTCCCTTACAAAAATTCCCCTATTTCAACCAGGTGACCATGAATGATATCACTCTCCTGAGGCTAACACAGAAAGATATGACCGAATGTTGCTTGAATGCGACCAAAACCCAGGACCATTCGCTGCCATGCTTTGTCCTGCAATGATTCCAGAATACTTGCTACTGGCTTGGGTGGTAAAGCGTCCTACCGTGGAGGATGAAATAAGGCAGCCCTCCCCAGAAACCCTCTGCAAAGGCTTTCAGAGTACCTCCAGAAGAGCTTCATGGAGATGTCCCTGGAGGATTCCTGCTCCATCCCCAGAAATGTGATCAGAGTGTTCCAGAAGCTGTACTAGCTGTGAATGCATCCCAATTCTTCAGGGAAAATCAAACATTAAACACTATTGCTTTTAAACCCTGTACTGTAGTTAGAAATGTTCACTCACCAGAGGTGCCTTCTCTGGCTTCAGGGTCGGGGATCCCGCCTTGG
Organism: Chelonia mydas; assembly: GCF_015237465.2. Lineage (NCBI taxonomy): Eukaryota > Metazoa > Chordata > Testudines > Cheloniidae > Chelonia > Chelonia mydas. Next base: position 61,590,850 of record NC_057854.1, read on the forward strand.
GAGGGTATTGGCTCCAGGGTGATGAAAAGGTCCTGGCTGCCGGGGAGAACGGATTCACCGCTTGCCTGCTGCTCATTCTCCTCCTCCTCCTCATCCACAAAATGCTCCTTCCTGTTGCATAAGATTCCTCCCTTGCAGAAGTCCACGGACAGTGGTGGGATAGTGGTAGGGTCCCCCCCCCCCCATAGAATGCCATGCAGCTGATCATGGAAGTGGCATGTATGGGGCTCTGAGCCGGAGCGACCGTTTGTCTCCTTTGTCTTTTGATAGACTTGCCTGAGCTCCTTAACTTTCACGCGGCACTGCTGTGTGTCCCTGTTGTAGCCTCTGTCCATCATGCCCTGTGAGATTTTGCCATATATATTTGCATTTCTTCTTTTTGATCTGAGTTTGGCCTGCACAGATGCTTTCCCCATACAGCAATCAGATCCAGTGTCTCCCTTTCAGTCCACGCTGGAGCTCGTTTGCAATTCTGGGGGGACTGCATGGTCACCTGTGCTGCTGAGTTCACCACACTGGTCAAACAGGAAATGAAATTCAAAATTTCCCGTGGCTTTTCCTGTGTACCTGGCTTGTGCATTGGAGTTCAAAGTGCTGTCCAGAGCGGTCACAATGGAGCACCCCAAATTTGACCCATTTTAGCACTAATCCCCACATTGGGGAGGAGTACAGAAGAGCCCTTTAGGTTGACTGAACGGGGTTGGTTATGTGGACGCAGTCATTTTTTAAATCAACCTAACGTGGCTAAATTCGACCTAACCCCGTAGTGTAGACCAGGGGTCAGAGGTGCAATCTAGGCCTAAATTCTTAGTATTTAGGTAACTTTTATTTAAAAATAAATGCTTAGTTACCATTCCCTGCCTCAGACAACTGAAGCACTACTGTAGGCAATTTCTACAGGGCTGTTGATGTACATTTAACGATATCAGTACAGCTAACTGCATGAGGAAACAAAATTCAATAACATTTTAAAAATGTGGTTTTGAAGTGAGAATGGATGTTCAAGGCTAACTTGGAAGTGGTCTCTGTGCCCTGATTAGTGTCTTGTTGTTTTATTCATCTATCATTTTTCTTTGCTGCTGCTGCCTTTGTCAGTGCATTTTCTCTTCGTTTTTTTCAATTCTTTGGAAGACCTGCTACATCTCTGCCTTCCTGAGTGATTGATTATTTTCAGCTTCAGAATTCTCTCTGTATGTTTTTTTCCTCTATTCATTCTCTTTATCTTCTCCTCTTCTGTCACCTTCCCTGAGATTTTTTTCCCCTGTAGTTTATTGTTCATCTTTCTTGCCTTTTTCACTGTCATGTTTTTCTTTCCTGTGCTTATATCCTGCTCTGCTTTTTGTCAGTTCATTTTTCTTCATTCCAATATTATGAATGTATCACTTTTTTTCTGATTTTTTACTTCCCTCCTATATTTTTTAAAATTCCAACCACTTTTCTTAGTATTTCCATAATTCAAGTACTATCATGATCATTCAAGCAGTTAAAATAATGACCACTGGAACTGTGGATTCCCTCAGAAGAATCTCTTCTCTGAAAGAATCTATTTTTGTCCACAGTTGTTAACTGTGTAAAAAGCAGTGTAGTTAGCAGATAGACACTGAACTGGGATTCATGAGACCTGAATTTTATATCCAGATCTAGTATTTGACCTTGGGCAATCCATGTCACCTCTCCAAAGCCTTGTTTCCACTCCATCTTTTGTTCTTCTTCTCAATTTTGATTGTAAGCTCTCAGGAGGAGGGAGTGTCTCTTACTATGTAAACGTGCAATACCTGAGAAATGAGGCCCCAATCTCTGTTCGGGCTTTTAACTATTAGCATAAAGCAAAAAATTATAGGCGGGGTTAGTAGCACTGCCTATAATTAAGGTGTAAGACCCTGCTTTCAAGTGCTTCTAACTCTTTCAAATTTTAACCATTTGGGCTGAAATTTTCCATTCCATGTGTCTGCTGCAGGCTTACTGATTTGGGGAAACTTCAGCCAAAACAGTTCAGCCTTTTCTGAGTATGAGACTAGGGAAAAATCATGACTTCATCTATGTTAAAAATTCTAGCAACCTTTCTCTGAGATGGTCTACAATCTACCTGTTTTGGAACAGGGATCAGAAAGTTGTCACTGGAGTGGCCTTTGTGTCAGGGTTATGCCTTTTGCTATCCCTGTGAAAATCTGACCAAATTTGGTATGTCATAAGCCTTTGAAAAACCAGTTTGTACATGCACAGACAACCTTCATTCTAGCATTTCCTAATATATAAGAGTTTGACTTTGCAGCTTTAAATATGTTATTTTAACATAGTTTTTCATGCATAATAGTGTAAAGAAGTCATGGTAGTATCTGGTTACTTTAAGTAAACAACTTGGGCCCAAAAGGTGGAAGAGTGAAATGTGATCCTTCCTATAGCAAGATAGATAAAAACTGGAAATCCTGAATTTGGGGATCAGAGTCTCACCATGATGAAATGATTTATTGTTGGTGAGACTAACAAAATCCATCTTTTGTAGATTAGGAGATTCTGTCTATTTATAATTATATCCTTACTCTCTATTCTGTTTTAACATCTTACTGGTTCCACAATCCCTGAACATGTAAAATTCACCCTGACTCTAACAGGAATTACTTCGGGAGGTGGAGATCAAGTAAGATGTATTTTTTTAAGTACAGATTCAGCTAAAAGATCACAACATAGGCTTCACAAACATTTGTTAATTCAGCTGTATTTATTTTTTTTAAATGTAACTTCTGCCAAAATTGGGGAATTGCATGAGTCAGAGGATTGAAAATGGCACATAGAACTTTTCAGCTCTCGTTCAACACTCAACTCCAATTCAGCTGAAGTTAATAGTGATTGAAAAATATTATTTGAGATCTCTTGCTGTGTAAAATGAGTCGGTGGTGTTCAAACAGTCTCCGGGGAGTAGGCATCCCAACTGTTTCTAAGAACTTTCTAGTCACCCTCAACTCTGTGTCTGTTTAGCTCTGGACCTCTTGATGCACCTGTTATCTTTAAAGGACGCCTATCTTAGAGTCTAAGGGTTCAAATTCCCCATAAATTTTAAGGCTCTCATCCATGGGCCTAATCCAAAACCCACTTAAATCATTTTGATTTCTTTTTATTGGAGATGTTCTCCAACGTGATTTAATTTGTCTTTCCACTGCTTTGTTACAAAAATGGACCCAATCTTTCTCCCACTGAAAGTAATCAGTTTTTTTATTATTGCTTATCTTACTCAAAAGCTATTTAGAAAGATCTTTAGATATTATAGACTCTAAATATATATTTTGTCACACTAGAAACCTCTCACATAAGTGTTTGTGTATGGGTGTGTGTTTTAAGGATTCAGACTTTTTAAACTTCACAAATATCTACCTCTCAAGGTCCCTTCCGGTCCTACACTTCTATGATTCTATTGGCTTGTAATATGTAGGAGTGGGGAGGGAAATCATTGTGAATTCCCCCTTCCTCTTACTTCCCTTCCTAGCTCTCTTCAGGTTGATTAAATTAATGATGAGTTTTCTAGGAGTCCTCAAGATTTTTTCTAAATTTGGATTTTTTTTAATTAATCAGGTGTGTATTCCACATGGAGTGGGCTCCTTCCTGCACTAGCTACTTATCTGAATCTGTGGATTGTTCCCAAGAGACGGGCAGGATTTAGGCTGATTAAAAGACCTGATACTGTAATCCTTGCTTCACATTTAAAAAATAAAGGGAGGAGGGATATCTCCAATTAGACTGAGTACATTTTGTACTTATCTTTATTAACATATTTGGAAATAAAGAAGCTAAAGGTGCAAGCATTCTTTTTAGCAGAAAAGGAGTTAAATTTACAGTAGTTATTCCTCTGAAAATTCTCTCTTTGGGGAACTGTGCATCCTAATGCAGATTTTCTTTGCAAGGAACATTACTTTTCAGTAGTCACCACAATAGAAATCAGGCATTTATGGAGACAATTGCTCTACTTGGATTCCTCTTGACTGGCCAGCTATCTAACTGCTAATCAACCAAGAGAAATAGCATTGTTCAGAGGAATAAGCATAAGGTGAAGAAATGAACTCCTAATTGTTTAATCCTATTATTGGGGCTGATTTTCACTGTTTTGGGTAGATGAGTACACCTCATTGACTCATTTTCTCAGTCTGTAAAATGAAGATAACAATTACAATTTTTCCATGGTATTGTAAGGATTCATTAGTTAACGTTTATGTAGCACTTTGAATATATGAAGCTTTATGTATGTGCTAACATCTGTTTATTATTTTGGTTTTAGTCCAGATCTTGGTGGACAGGTGTTTCCACTCCATAAACACCAACACATATGACACCTCTTAATAACCTTATTGGCAGTCTAAGTAAAGAGGCCAAGGATGAATGGACAAGGAGAATGAACTGCCCTCTCACTCCTAGAAACTGGATGAGGTACATTGTTGGGACAATACTCAGACAGGTGCGCTGTCATGGCCTGTGCTACATCTAGTCTGTGGTTTGCTAGAGGCCTTAATTTTCCAGTGCTATTCGTCCAGGACCATTCATAAACACTGAGGTTATTTTAAATGTAATTGAAATATTGTTTTAAATAATAGTTGCATTGTACCTAGAAAATTTGAAAGTATGTAAGATGAATTCCATATTGTACAACTGGCATATTTAATTATCCATTAAAATGTGCTATGTGACACTATCTTTTTTTAAAATGTATTTCTTGCTTCATGGTCGGAAATATATCATAAATATACCATTGTTCATAGGTACAAAAATACGCGACAGGTGCTCTGAATATCGCTCTTTGTTCAGGAAAGTCCTGAATATACCTAGGCAGAGGAAAGTGTCATAGTAATTACCTGGCATTTCATAATTTGTGTGTGTGTGTGTGTGTGCGCATTTTTTCCCTAAATTTAATGGGCCAGCTCCCAAAAAAGCATACCTCAATTGAAGTTCATGGGCCTGTGTCCATTTCCACCACCTGAGGATCTAGTCCCGTGTTTCTTATTGGTTTAAAATGCTATAGTATTCGTCACAGGAGTATTTGCTCTGGGACCCAGAGAAATACAGAATACATGGCATGTGCATGTAAGTATGTGTACCCACTGGGGCATTTTAGTGTTCGATTTAACTATAGTTTTCAAAATAGAACTATATTTGCTTGTAAGGGACACTCCATATTCACTTTTAAAATCTTTTTATTTCTGTTTGTTTTGGTGACAGAGCAGGGAGGCCTGGGGCAAATTATCTTTTACACTACAGTCCTTAAAATACTGAGGAACACATCTTACTTACATGAATGGTTACCTTGAAATCAGTGGAACCATCTACTTGAGTAAATTTATACATATGATTAACTGTTTAGAAGATAGGAGGAATCCTTTTACTTCTGTGAATACCTCTTAGCTTGTTGAGTTAGCACTGGAATTGGAAAACAATATGGTCTCCCACTTTTACTGCTACAGAGTAGACCCTGCAGATCAGGGGTGGGCAAACTATGGCTCGGAGAACACATACAGCCCTTCAGACATTTGAATCTGGCCCTTGAGCTCTCGCCAGGGAGCGGGGTCCTGGGCTTGCCCAGCTTCTTGCGTGCCGTGGCTCTGCGTGGCTCCTGGAAACAGTGGCATGTCCCCACTCCAGCTCCTACGTGTAGGGGCAGCCAGGGGGCTCTGCACGCTGCCCCCCGCCCCAAGCACTGTCCCTGTAGTTCCCATTGGCTGGGAACCATGGTCAATGGGAGCTGCAGGGGTGGCGCCTGTGGACGGGGCAGCACACAGAGCCACCTGGCCATGCCTCTGTGTAGGAGCCAGAGGGGGGACAGGCTGCTACTTCCGGGAGCTGCCAGGAGCCTGCACCCCTGACCCCCTCCTGTACCCCAACCCCCCTGCTCTAGCCCTGATCCCTCTCCTGCCCTCTGAGCCCCTCATCCCAGCCCAGAGCACCCTCCTGCACCCCCAACCCCTCATCCCAAGCCCCACTCCAGACCCCGCACCCCCAGCTGGAGCCCTCACCCCCCCTGCACCTCATCCCCCTGCCCCAGTCTGGAGCCCCCTCCCACACCCTGAACTCCTCATTTCTGGCCCCACCCCAAAGCCCTCACCCCCTCCCGTACCCCAACCCCCAATTTCATGAGCATTCATGGTCTTCCATACAATTTACATACCCAGATGTGGCCCTTTTGCCAAAAAGTTTGCACACTCCTGCTGTAGATGGATCAAGAACTATGCACCATTTAACCCCACCAAAATGTCACCTGTTGGTATTAATGGGAGTTGTATGACTAAATCCCACTTCAGTGCTCTGATAATTTGCCCTGTAATCACAACCGTTTGCTTTCTCTTCTGTTAGCCAAAACTTTCACATTCTTTTTTTGATTTAATTCTTAGAGACTTCTTATTGTTGGTTAATAAGTTTATAATGAACAGTTTTGCTATAAATTTCTCTGTGATATCTAAAGGGGTTTTGTCTGGGTCTAATTTTGAGTCCCATAGACTTTCGGGCATGATTTCTGCAATTCTTATTCAGATGAATAGTCCCATAATCTCCTGAGTAAGGGCTACAGAACCTTCATAATTTTACAATCAGTGATATCCTCCTCTGATTTACATATGAGGTAAAGAAAAACTAAACTATGTCTCAAATCAGAATAATCCCATGTAATTCTGTAATCTAATCCTCCAAAAGTCAGGTAGATGGACCATTGACTTCAACGGGACTCCGTGCTAGCATGTCCTCCTGAATGGACTCCATTCTGATTTCTGTTACACCACTAAAACAAGGATTAAGGATCGACTGCATTGTATTTATGGAATTCCAGTGGAATTAGATAACACCAGAATTGGGCCCATGATGGTTAACTTTGACCAGTGGTATGCCTCATCATTGGCTCCTTTAAAATTGCCTTTTTAAAAAAATTCTCAACCACATCTCATTAGTTTTGATTTGTCATTTGCATTCCACTTTTCAGCAAAGGACTTTTCATACCTTGCTGATTCTCTTGTTCCTAGGGAGAGTGAAATGCAATGCAAGCATTACAAATTACATTTTCAGTAGGATTACTAAGAAAATGACTATGGAAATTAGGTGCTACTTAAACACACATACACACACTCTTACACCTTAGAGGCTATACTTACAAAGCGTGTTTCATTTTATTCTTTCTCCTTTTAATTATTCCTAAGTGAGGAACTCTTCATTTCAGATACCTCTTATGCTTTCCCTGGTGCTGCTGTTTTGTCAGGGGGTATGTTGATAAGAAAAACAGTTTATGAACTAAAATATTGTTGTGCCCCTTCCTTATTTGTTTTATATTTTTCTAGAGTTCTGGGTCTTGGAAACATGCAGTTACTGAAACTGCCTAAATAAACACAGCCTCAGTAGAAAGTACAAAATGCATCTGCTGTTGCCACTACTGAAAGGTAATTACATAGCTAAATCAAGGAAAATAAAAAGGATGATGTAAAGAATACTCGAAGACAAATAAGACATAAAGTGTAGTTCTCTTCTGAAAAGTAACCATGGAAATGGCAGCTTCTGATTCAGCAGAGCTGGTTCTTGGCTCTGATTCGCATCTCACTTGCACTAATATAAGCCAGGAATAAGTATACTGAAATGGATGGAGTTAGAGATGTGTAAATTGTATATAGCAGAGATCTTTTCTATTCCTGAGGTAAGCTCTGATTTAACTATCAGACAGGAGGTGCTGTAGCTGAACTCCTAAATACCCCAAATGTAAACAAGGAGCACTGGTAGAGCTTGACCCACATTCAAGCAACAGTAAGAGCCACCAATGCAAATTATAACTGTTTTAATCTACCTTTGGGTTTTCCACCAGTGTTGTTACATTGATTACTGGTCACCAATGGCTGAATCCAATGTATAAACATGGCCTTAGATAAGGCCACATGTGTCTGAGGCACAGAAAAGCTGTGACTGGATCCAAGACTGAATCTTGTCCATCCTAACTCTTGGGCAGGTACAATTTGGAGGAAAATTTCAGTGTAGGGTGGAGATGTGCATTGTACATGCATGAAAGCCCTGAATATGACTTCTGACAAGCTGTGCCCACAGGCTATTTCCATCCAGCTCCCAAACATGCATGGAGGATGACATTTTGTAGAACAAATATATCATTCGCACAGTGTGACCTCTCATGCACCAATCATGAAAAATCACACCGTGCATACCAGTGTAGAATTGCATTCCTTACTAAAAATGTCATGGCACACCACTGCTCTGGGGTGAAGAGGAAACACTTTTGAAGCAGGAATTTTTATTGAATGAATGAATAGCAGCTATTTGGAACTTCTTAAGGGTTTGGAATTTTAGAATAAGTGTGTGAAAGATGGATTTGTAGATCAAGAGGAGGTAAGGTAGGTAATGGTGCCTAATAAACTGCAGCTACGCTATGGATAATATACGGTGTGTGTGTGTGTGTGTGTGTGTGTGTGTGTGTGTGTGTGTGTGTTTAAAAAAAAAAACTATATAAAGAAGAGGAATATTTTTTCCAGGTTTGTTAGAACTCCTATCTATAGGGCCTTAACTTATACTGCTAAAACCTACTGAAACAGTTTTACTTATACTTGGCACATTTAGTACTTCTCACTGAGACTAAGAAATCAAGGCAACTCTTCAGATGTACATACCATATATTACTATGTGAGGCTTCACAGGAAATTCCAATCTGAATTGTCAATTAATGCCTGACTCATCATAATATCAAGGGACCCCTACATAAACTGAGCTGCTCATATTCTAACTATAAGGTTTGTATAGTTAATCGTGATGATGATCATTCAGTGGGTTCATGGATCCTGACATACCAACTTGATATCTTCTGATGAAATTACAATTTTGGTTGATAAATGTAATAGTGTTGACTTAACATACTTAGACTTCTATAAGGTGTTTGATTTGGTACCACACAACATCTTGATTAAAAAACTACAACAATATAAAATGAACATGTCAAACATTATATAGATTTAAAACTGGCTGATTGATAGGTCTCAAAATGCAACTGTGAATGGGGAATTGCCTTTGGGTGGATGTGTTCTCAGTCGTGTCCCTCATGGATCAGTTCTTTGTCCTACGCTAGTGAACATTTTTATCAATGACCTGGAAGAAAACATAAAGTCATCACAGGTGACCCCCAAATTGGGAGTGGTAAATAATGAAGAGGACAGGTCACCGAGAGCAATCTGAATCACTTGGAACAAGCAAAAATATGCATTTTTAATATGGCTAAATGTAAATGTTTACATCTCGGAACAAAGGATGTAGGCCTTATTTACAGGATGGGAGACTCTATGCAATGACTGTGAAAAAGATCTGGGAGTCATTTGTGGATAATCAGCTGTACAAAAGCTCCCAATGTGATGTTGTGGTCAAAAGAACTAATGTGATCCTTGGCTGCATAAACAGGGAAATCTAAACTAGGAGTAGAAAGATTATTTTACCTCTGTACTTAGGATTTGTGTGATCTCTGCTGTAAAGCTTTTTCCAATTCTGATGTCCACAGTTGAAGAAAGATGCTGATAAATTGAAGTGGGTTCAGAGAAGAGCCAAAAGAATGATTAAAGGATTAGAAAATGTGCCTTCTGGTGATAGACTCAAATAGCTCAATCTATTTAGCTTAACAGAGAGAAGGTTAAGGGATAACTTAATGACAGTCTGTAAGTATCCTCATGGGGAACAAATATTTAGTAATAGTCTCTTGAATCTAGCTGAGAAAGGTATAACACAATCCAATGTCTGGAAGCTGAAGCTAGAGAAAAATCACTGGAAATAAGGTATGAATTTTGACAGGCAGGGTAACCAACTATTGGAACAATTCACCAAAGGTCATGGTGCATTCTTCATCACTGACAATTTTTACATCAAGACTGGATGTTTTTCTAAAAGCTATGCTCTAGGAATTATTTTGGGGAAGTTCCATTGCTATAAGAGAATTGGATTTGACATGAACCACAGCGATCTTATGCATTTAGCCCCCATAAACTGGAATTGAGGACAACACAGAGTCAGAAAATCTTGCCCTGGCTTAAACAGACAGAACAAAAACAACAGCACAAACTTCAGTGTTACTGACAAGGACAGATTCATTGGTGGAGGTGATGGGGGAGGGAAGTGAGGAAAACTGACCTTGGTCTGGATGTCTATGTCTGTAAGTTTCTTTGCCGTTTTGTAGAAAAATAAATTATTTGCTGTTGTCAGGGAGATTACTAGCACATTAGGAGCCATTATCTCTCTCTCTCTCTCTCTCTCTCTCTCTCTCTCTCTCACACACACACACACACATTTGAAATGTGTATTTGCTAGTTATGCTGGGGTAGAGGGAAGCATTATGTCCATTAGCAACAATCTCAATTGTGTTCTGGCTCTGGAATAAGCTAAGTGCCTGACCCTTCAAAATAACAGGAACTGAAAACCCAAGGTGTCCACAAGAAATGATTGTGGATCAAAGCCTCACATACTACACAATCCGTAGTCACTAAAGGATTGTATTTATGGGTGAAAGTGTTTGATATTTGGATTTTCCTCTCTAGTTATGTTTTAGCTTCAGAAAGCTGCTCTTGTATTGTCTATTCAATGCATTTTGGGGGATGGATGCTCTATTTTTGTTGTAAGTAAATACATAACAGGAACTAATAGATATTCATAGAACCTCTTAAGAGTTTTGCTGTTATTCCAGCTGTAGCTTTGTCACGGATTTAAATGAGGGTAGAATTGGATCAACAGTAAACTTAGTGCATACCACATATGATACATGTTCTCTGATTGGGGCCTCTGTATCTGTTGAGAAAAATTTGAATCCCAACTTCTGAAATGTAGAGTGGTCAATTGATTAGTTACACTCTTAGAAACAATATATTCTGCCCTTGGTATACACTGCTTATCTAAGTCAGTAAATATAATGAGTTCTTAGATGAATTAATAAATTAATCCTGTTAGCTTGAAAATTGTAATTAATCTATTATGTTTTATCTCCAGGCTAATACTTATTGCAGTGGACATGAGAACATTTCCAAGTGCATCCAGGGTGCCTAAATGTTATAGGTTTTGTATTTGACAGACAACTTTCTGTATCTTCATATTTATTAATATTATGGTGTGATCTCAAAATATTCGTAACAGTAGAAACAGCAGCTTCTGAAACCAGATGAATATATGGGTATTTCATAATAATTTTAAAAAGGTTGACTAGGGGATTCATTTAGGGATTTATGCTTTGAGGGAAAGAAGCAAGAATAGGGAAAAGTCAGTAAATTCACTTGTTAGAATATTTGCTAAAAGAAAGGGCAAAATGATGAGCTCTCAGATGAACCAAATTAACTGACATTTGGAAAAAGAAAAGAAGTACTTGTGGCACCCTAGAGACTAACAAATTTATCTGAGCATAAGCTTTTGTGAGCTACAGCTCACTTCATCGGATGCATGTATCGGATGCAAGCTCACGAAAGCTTATGCTCAAATATATTTGTTAGTCTCTAAGGTGCCACAAGTACTCCTTTTCTTTTTGCGGATACAGACTAACACGGCTGCTACTCTGAAACCTGACATGTGGAAGTATATCTGTAGGTAGCTCTCTGCAGTTTCTGCTCAGCTTGTCAACTGCAGGGACTGCAGCTGGGATCTGACTATGGAGCTAGTGCATTAGCAATGTTTCCTTTAGCTAATACTACCTAACAGGTGGTCAACTACATTCTGTTCCAGCCATAACTGAGTCATCTCCAAGCATCCTCATGTAGAATGCATGGCAATCATTTAAACTAGATTAAGCAGGGAAAAGCATATTCACAAACATGAGAAATCTAAAACTCCAAATAAAAACATGCAAACTGAGGAGAACATATTTAATGTATATGGACATGAAAATTAGCTGTACTAGATTTTATAAAACTCTTGCTGTGTTGGATCTGTTTTGTCCATAAATGAGATTTTCCCTGTATGCAAAATACAATGCTACAGGTGGAATTCCTAGAGGCAGAATATGCTTGCATTTTTCTATCTTAAAGGAATCTAATAACTGTTTTTTCTAGGGGCAATAATAAAAAAATAATCTAGATCCCTTCTCATTTTTTTTTAAACTACACTATGACAACAGATATGCTGGTTACGATGAACTCTAAGGCCTAACTGTCTACATGCCCACTAATTATGAGTGTTTGTTTGTTTGGTCAACTTGAGACAGCTAATTTATTCAAGATGGGCATCCAGAATTAGTGGGCACCTTTGAAAATGTCTATCTAAAAGTCTTAGAAGGGCATAAGTGTTCAGACTTTTGTAATGTCTGTCACATTCCAAAGTTAAACCTTATATGTTCACCAGGATGCCACAGCAGTTTGGCATGATCCAGCACCAATATTCACTAATCCCTGTTGAAAACATTAGGGCAGTGGTTCTCAAACTAGGGCCGCCACTTGTTCAGGGAAAGCCCCTGGCGGGCCTGGCCAGTTTGTTTACCTGCCACATCCACAGGTTCAACCGATCGCAGCTCCCACTGGCCGCGGTTCGCCGCTCCAGGCCAATGGGGGCTGTGGGAAGTAGTGCGGGTTGAGGGATATGCTGGCCGCCCTTCCTGCAGCCCCCATTGGCCTGAAACGGTGAACCGCGACCAGTGGGAACCACGATCGGCTGAACCTGCGGACGCGGCAGGTAAACAAACTGGCCAGGCCCGCCAGGGGCTTTCCCTGAACAAGCGGCGGCCCTAGTTGGAGAACCACTGTGTTAGGGAAGCTCAAATTGTGGAGACAATTTGTAATATAATTTCATACAATGAAATGGCTCTGAATCACTATTTTGATTGTGCTAACCTCAATGCAGGACTAAAGGTAGTGGTGCAGAGGTAACCTTATGCACTTTCCAGATCCTGGGGTTCATAGGACCGCTCAAATTTATATTGTGCTATAATGGACCTCCATGGGTCTCTGAATGCAGTCCAGAGTAGATGGAAAACAGTGCATTCCAGCCACAATTCTTCCCTAGGAGGCAGCATAGGGCCATTCCACCAGCCCAAGGTCACCAGACAAAATCTCCCTTATACTGGGGGAAACCCCAAGAGGCCACATTTGCTGGCTTTTCAGACCCTGCACAACAGGTTAGGAAAACTGCAGAGCTGGCTGAATGCAGAATGGGAAAGGTGGTAGGCTGCATCTTCTGCACCAATGATGAAACTACACATTGGTGTTCCTGTGTCAGAAGGAATTCTTGTTGATTCAGAAAAGAGGAATCTAAATGGAACTTAATGACGTAGCCAGAACTGTTCTGTGGTCTCCAAATTCAACATGGCTACTTACTTCCCTGTCTCCAGGTCAGTTCAGGTTGTTCAGGGCAGGAACCCTGATCATGATTTTTGGGATCAATGTTATTGAACAAATGTCTTCTTGAAACTGGATTGAGAACTTCGGGCTCATCTAACAGTGGCCCAAAGTGACATCTAATGCTAATGGCTTAGATTTAACCAGGGTTGAGTTTATATTGGTTACCTAATGGTGAAATATCTCATCGCCAGTCCCCTATATTTCAGCTTTGAGAAAAGCAAACAGAAAGTAGAGAAATTATCTTAGTGTTTCCCTAATATATTTTCTCTTTTTATATCAATCAGACCCATTTGGGGAGGGCAGTCTAACCAATGAATTACCTAAGCAGCTATGTTAGATACTGACAAAGTCAGATTTCCCTATTCGCTCCTTCCACAAGTCACATTTTATGAAATGTTATACACCTAGTACAATGAAAGTGCAAACTTAATACTCCTGTTTGATGTAAGAGAGCATTACCTAGAACTTTTATTATTAAATACACTGTTTAGCATTGTATGTTTCAAAAACTTGGATCAATGTAAATTTAGGCAAAAAGCTAATATAAAAATGGAGGAGGGACCTACAAAAGTCTCCCATGGCTTTTCAAGTCATTTATATTAAATATATAATCTTTCCTGCATACAGCCTCCATTTTACACATTTGAAATCACTTTAAAAAGCTTATTTTGCTTGTACCCTGTCTCTTCATGTTAATGGGAACTATAGGGACAGAAATCAAAATCGAAGAAGAGAAACTGGAGAAGGTGGACAATTTTATGCATCTTGGAAGTACCATCAGCCAAGATGGTACTAGTTCTGAGAAAATAAGAATTAGGAAGGCAAATGCTGCATTTGGAAGACTCAAAAATATCTGGACACTCCAAAACATCTCCCTCAAGACAAAACTGAACGTTTACAAAGCAATTGTTATCACCATTCCAACATATAGCAGTGAGACATGGCAACTTACCACGAAAGATAAGCAAAAGTTGGATGAAATTCATCACAGATGTCTGAGAAGAATATTGGGAATAACATAGAAAGACGATAGGAAGAGATAGGAAGATGAATGAAGAAGTCAGAAAAATTACTGGACAAGGCACCCTCTCACACATAATCTACAAAAGAAGACATCAGTGGCTGGGACATGTGCTGAGAATGGAAAAAGAACCCTCACCAAATACCACCCTTGAATACTGCCCTGGCTTCTGGAAGCCAGAAAATGCAAGAAGAAAGAGAGGGAGACCATGAATTACATGGAAATGAACAGTTCTGAACAACATCAAGCACCTCAACATGAAATGGGAAGATTTGGAGAGAAGGACAGTTGACAGGCAAGGATGGCAAATGTGGGTAGCCCAATGTGCAGCAATACATGGGATAGGCTGAGGTCTAGATCTTCTTAAGTCTATGAAAGTTCTCTAGATCCTTTTAGATGACCAATATCACCATCTAGTTAAGATATTGTGCTGTCAGCTATTTTGTTAAAAATTACTTGCATGCCTAAGTTCGGTTTTTATTTAGATCTTTATTGTTTGAGTACAAAAATATCTTAAGCTAAAGTTACTTTTTCCTGTAATTCCAAAAATGGCAATTATGCATGCATGCACAAAAAGGGGAAAATGTGTTACTCTGGTTGCATCTATACATGGAAAGTGTTGGGGGGTTTTGTCTTGTTTTGTTTTCTTTTAATATTCAAAAAGTTATGATTGGTCTAATGTGTGAGTTTTACATACTCTTCTTAATCCTGGATTTGCTTTGGAAAGTGACTATGTAAAAAGGCATCTTGGGATTCTACATTTAGTGTTTCTTAATGATTTACAGAAGACATTGACCCAGTGTAAAAGTAAAAAGTGTTTCTTCTAATGACAGCCCTGCACACTCAACATGGGATCTGAGAACTAAGGTGGGTTCTTTTTTTGTCATGTATCACCAGGAACAATAAAAGCTCTCTGGTCAAATTCTGCTCTCTGTTACATCTGAACAATCATATTGCCCTCAGTGACACCTGTGCAATCCCCTTGCTCTAAGTGGGATTTACAGGTTTAACTCATTCAAACTCCAGCTTGCACCCTCTTAGCTGTGTTGGCTAAGAGTCAGCAGATATCTGAACATCCATGAGATGCAGATGTGCTGCATAAAAAGCTGCCGCTCCTCCACAGTCACTCATAAGAATGGTCATATGAGGTCAGACCAAAGGTCCATTTAGCCCAGTAGTCTGTATTCCGACAGCGGTTGATGCCAGATGCTTCAGAGCGAATGAACAGAACAGGTAACTCCTCAGACTGGAAACTCATTTTATAAAAAATAATGTGAATGGTACATTGTAAAAGAAATAGCTATCAAAAGGGATACCCTGTTTACAATAGTGTAATAACAACAATGGTACAAATGGTAGTGAATGGATACAAACTCCCAGTGTTCCTTTTTTGATTCTGTAAATCACCCATTTTTCACCTTTCCAAAGACACTGTTTTTCTTTTTTCTTTTTCTTTCTTCTCACTTTTTTTTTCCTGTTCCCTGTGAGGATTTTGAATAAGTTTTTTGTGCAATTGTGTTTTGCACCTGGGTTTCACTTCCATGGAATGCATGCTCATTTTTATAAGTTGTTTGGAAAATGTGCCGATCCTTTTATTTGCTGGAACCTGCCTCTTTCTTGCATCCTATAACACTCCCTACTGTTCCATAACAAATCACAACTTTTTTCCTACCTGCTCATATTTTGATCTTTGCCCAAGGATATGTACTAAGTCTTCACAGACAAGCATACAAGATTTTGTTTTTTGCAAGAAACTCAAGAAAGTAAGGAAGCAGTCCTGCTGATTCCAGTCTTTGTATCTTCTTTCACCAAAGGAACAAGAGGAATTTAGACTGTGATCAGAGGAAAATGCCTGGAGCTCTCCCAATCACTTTCCAAGAATCAAACTGATTTCAATTTTTTTATACAAAAAATGGAAAACCAGAAGCTCAACCATAAAACATTAAGGGACATTAGCAACTTGCTTTTTAATACGAGAACAATGAGAAAAGCAAACAACTGTGGATTGTTCCACAGCTAGATAGAAAACAACAGTTCCATTTGGTTCAAATTTTGAAGTTTTGGGATCTGTTTACACATAAGGAAAATGAAAATAAGATTTTTTTGTGAAAAATTTAAAAACATGAGAGCACACCACTCCAGAATAACCTGGTAATTAGACTGCCTGGTTCTGAACAGGGACATAACTTAAATTTCTGACATCCTAGGTGGGTTCCCTAACCACTGGACTATTCTTTCTTTCTTTCTTCACTCCCCCTGCCCTAAAATACCATCCTGGACCTGAGAAACTTTCCCAACTTTTTATGATCAAAACCAATATGCTCCCATGAAATATTCGTCTTGATGAAATAGAATTTTCTGTTTTGTTCCTTGAACATTTTCTTGCTCCGCTCTAGTCACAAACGGTTTTGAGTAAGTTTGTCATGTAAGACTTTGGAGTAGATTTAATCTGCAAAGCTAGAATGGATTTTGCTGTGATTTTCATCAATAAACTGCACTCTTTTCATGACCAGATTGATAATGAAACCAATGCAGTCCAACAAATTAGTGTGAGAAAGAATAACAAGAAAACAGTAGCAAATTTGCATTATTCAACTAAATTATGTTTGTCTTAAATACAAAAATTATTTGGTTTGGTTATCTTTGTACAGATAGGTGAAACACATGACATGATGATCTTATCCTTCTCTAACAGGTTGAAGAATTACATCAGTTTCTACTAAAGCAAAACTCAGATAGGGATTTGATGAATGGGATAATTTTTCTGTAACTTTTCCTCTCTCTAGCTTTCAGAGTTCAAATCCTCTTTAAGGTCACAAGTGAATGAGTCTACTAGTTTCATTAATGTTTCTAATCCTCTCTAGCATAAAACCACAACATTGTATGACAAAATTGTCTATTTCTGCTGAGAAGCACAGGAGCTGCAACTGATTGAGAGTGTTTCAGAGTAGTAGCTGTGTTAGTCTGTATTTGCAAAAAGAAAAGGAGTACTTGTGGCACCTTAGAAACTAACAAATGTATTAGAGTATAAGCTTTCGTGAGCTACAGCTCACTCCATTGGATGCTTAAATATATTCCTTTTTAATATTTAACTTATCCTTTGGGAAAATAGATATCAGATCTACCAAGTAACTTACCATTCACAGTCTGCACTCCTTACTACTGAGCAGTGCAACAAAGAAGGAATAGGAAGAAAGTTAGACTTTCCATTGAAAAGAACATACACAAGTCTCAGGCAGATCAAGAGAAATATCAGTGCTGGTGAGCTAGTGTCCACTTTCCTAAATGTACTGTATGCAAACAAGAGAAATGGATTAATGAGAATAGAGACAAAAGTGCACACCAGAGAAATAAGAGAGACCCATGTTCTTATACTACTCATGAAAACGATGATGAATGTGAAAGGTGCGGGCTCAGTGATTACAATTCTTCCTTTAAATGCTCCCAAACTACCACAAAAATATTGTCAATAATTTGTGCTGTATAACTACAATATAGGTGCTGTGTATTGCTTTCCAAATAAATCCCATTGCTAGTAAATTTTTCAGTGGGGTTGAAACTTCTCTTTTTCTGTCTTTCTTGTTTTGGCACCCATGTGCCAAAGTTTTTAGGGGGGCAGAGGGGAAGGCTAGAAAAAAGTTTAACATTTTACCTCATGAGGGTGAAACAGAATTGAGTAAGGGGCACTAGTATGAGCTGGAACAACTTTCACTGTTCTACAATTAAAGTGATTCTCTCTCCCACCTCCCCCGGGCCCTTTTCTACTTTACTATGAAAGCCTATTTACGTCAATGGGGAATTTCATGCAGCCTAGTCTTCTATGCACTACATTGTAATATTTTCTATTTATTTAGAGTGGTAGGTACAATAACAGTAGGGTCGGACACTGAGATGTTGGTTTTTCTATGGGACTGATTATAGAGGATTCCTTAGAATGGATTTGATTGAACAGAATGAATACTGTGGTGCTGATGGCATGGTTTTGGAATAAGAATATCATTAATGCTGCATGTGATTTCAGCTATGGTTCTGTTTCCCTAATTCTAACATCTGAAGATGCACTATGACTATGAACATTATTTTTAATTAAAAGTTTTAGCAGGAATGTTAAGAAGAGCTGGAGGTGGACAAGGTGGGGTGGGAATGAATAATGCTTCTCTTCTGTATTAATGCTGAGCCTTTGAGATGAGGCTCTTGATATAGAGAAATAGTAATGCATTTCAGACAGGTCACCCTCTCTCACTCTCATACGTTCATTGCAGTTGTACAATGTACATAAAAATGATTAAATCTATGCACACCCATAATTTATACCTAGCTATATTTTAGGTAAATGTGAGTTAAATCTATACCAGCTGATGGTTTTCCCATATTTTTTTCTTGCTGTAGACTCTCAATGGACTCACTGCAAGCAAAACGTCAGACAGCAGTTTAGAGAAACAAAGTGTCACCAGCAGATAGAAACCATTCATTCAGTTTTCAGTGTGTTGGAATCTGACTTCTAGGCTGCCAGAGTAATTTTGAGATCCCTAAAATATAGGCAAACTACTTTATTTTTTTTCTGTTTCTCTACAGGCACAGTACTTCTGAAATCCCTATCCACTTCCTTGTAAACTGACTGACCTTGGAGCAAAGGTGACATCACAATAAGCAACTAAACTCTGGTTTCAGAGTAGCAGCCATGTTAGTGTGTATCCGTAAAAAGAAAAGGAGGACTTGTTGCACCTTAGAGACTAACAAATTTATTAGATCATAAGTTTTCATGAGCTATAGCTCACTTCATCAGATGCATACAGTGGAAAATATAGTGGGGAGATTTTATATACACAGAGAACATGAAACCATGGGTGTTACCATACACACTGTAGCGAGAGTCATCACTTAAGGTGAGCTATTAACAGCAGGAGAGCGCTGCGGGGAGGGGACTTTTTGTAGTGATAATCAAGGTGGGCCATTTCCAGCACTTTACAAGAACAGTAGGAGGGGAAATAAACAAGGGGAAATAGTTTTTCTTTGTGTAATGACCCATCCACTTCCAGTCTTTATTCAAGCCTAAGTTAATTGTATTCAGTTTGCAAATTAATTCCAATTCAGCAGTCTCTTGTTGGAGTCTGTTTTTGAAGTTTTTTGGTGAAGAATTGCCACTTTTAGGTCTGTAATCGAGTGACCAAAGAGATTGAAGTGTTCTCTGACTGGTTTTTGAATGTTATAATTCTTGAGGTCTGATTTGTGTCCATTTATTCTTTTACGTAGACACTGTCCAGTTTGGCCAGTGTACATGACAGAGGGGCCATAACTTATAAAAAGTAGAGTTCTTTGGATGGAATGCAGCTACAGACTTCTCCAACTCAGCATTCTTTCAAGGTGGACCAGACTGGAGTGGGGTTTGAAGGACGAAAGACCAAATAATGGATGCCAAAGACAGAAGTAGTCTTATCAAACCAGAGTTTCCTTAAAGAGTCAGATCAAACTATGAGTTTCTAGATAAAATGACAAGGTTCAATTTCAGGGCAACTGGTCCAACACCTTTGGAATGACAAATGTGGCAGTGATGACCTTGTATTTTATTTGAGAACAGCAACAGCTTATATTTCAAATCTAATGCCCAAGATTTTCAAATATGTTAGGCTTGTAAGTGTGGGATTGTCAAAATAGTCAAAGGAAGCTGAACATTGAAACGGAACACTTATCTCCCTTAAGACCTTTGAAAGTCCCAGTGGCCAGAATTTAAAAAGTGAGAGCACCCAGATGCTTCTGTTATTCCTACATTGCTTACATTGTTATTCCTATATTTTTATTCCTACATTAGTGAGATGGAATTTTTCCACATTCATTGTGCCCTGCCATGCGACTCCTTCTGCCTTCTTCCTAAACACACAAAGTCAGAGAAGAGAATTCCTTCACACTAATTATATTGCTGGTCTGTATATCCCAAGGTGATGCCTCTCTTCAAGAAACTTAAAGGTCAATACTCAAGTTCAGTTTTATGGAAACTATAGAAACTTCAAAGTAGCTTGGGAGGGAGAGGAGGGAAAGTTTTTCTCCAATTTTTGTTCAACAAAAATAACCACATCACATTTTGTGACTTGTATTTGCTACAACCATAAAATAATGGGAACCATTCTGCAGATAAAATTCATTATATTAAATGTACTTTATTAATTTATATTTTATCTTTGGCTCTATGTCTTTAGGAGAAATCTACATTTGAGAAAACAAATGAAAAACATGGATAAACACTAGTTATTTTGTCTTGTTTTAAAAGGCCCTCCCTAGTTCTATGTCCTATGTTGCAATAATATTCCATTTTATACTGCATCTGCATGATAGAAGTTACTCTGAATTCTTACAGTACAATAATTCGACTGCTTACTAACACTGTAAAGTATAGATTTTTTTCTTTTTGGAAATTACTTTTTTAAAAAAATACTAAGCAACAGCATCTAGCACACAGGACATCTCTATTGATCATCCTGTTGTAGCAAAAATGGTTAATTTATATGTTTATAAATTGAAAAGCACTTTCTATGCCACTACTGAACAAAGTAGTGGCTCCAACTGTATTTCCTTTAGTTAAGTGTCTTGGGCCTGGTCTATGCTAGTGGGGAGGATCGATCTAAGTTAAGCAACTTCAGCTACGTGAATAATGTAGCTGAAGTTGACTACTTAGATCTACTCACCGTGGTGTCTTCACTGTGGTGAGCTGACAGCTGATGCTCCCCCGTCGACTCCGCCTGTGCCTCTCGCTCCGGTGGGTACCGGAGTCAACGGGTGAGAGCTCGGCGGTTGATTTATCACGTCTAGACTAGATGCCATAAATCGACCCCTGCCGGATTGATCGCTGCCCATTGATCCTGCTGGTACTGTAGACAAGCCCTTGAAGGCAAGAGTGCTCAGACTGAATTCTGTTTTCATCTGCCACTTCAAATCAGACTTCTTTCTCTATAACCACCATAAAAATGCCTGTGCCCCCTTTATTAAAATCTTCATCCATGCTTTCATCTCCCCTCACAATGACCTTTCGAAATGAAAAAAAAAAAAAGAATATTAGGAAGAGGAAATATTTAACCCCTCCCCCCCAAAAAAAGCTAAATGCGTCAACAAGAGCTCAATCTCTTTAAGCCATCTGAAAACATTTTTGTTTTAGCTAAACTTCTTAGTAGTTAGCCCTATTCTTCTCTGCAACTCTATTGTAAGTGTATCCTGAATTATCTTTTGATAGGTATAGTTTACCATAAAATTACCTAATCCTATTATATAATTTCAGTGTACATTGCTCAGTAGTTCACTTGTCTGAAATATGATTTTATTATTTATATATTGCTCCTAATTCTCTGCAGCATTGTTAATTGACTTCTATCATAGTGGATCTTCATTGGCAGGAGATCTAAAACTCCTACAAGACACACTCATGTAGTTTGAGTATGGAGTCTTTTTAACATGTTCAGATGTCTGATGCTTCTTGTTAATTAAAACATTGACAAAAAGGAAGTCCTAGGGTAAAACTTTCAGAAATCTCCAAGTCTTTTTTTCCCCTCTTCTTTTTTATTATTCCCCCCTCAAGAAAATATAAGGGAGGAGGGTAAAAAAACCCAAATAAATAAAAACGTAAAGAGGGGCGGGAATTAATCAACATTTTCTAAAAATTCAGAACAAATCTTTTCAAAATTGTCTGAGGTCCCTTTTTTTGAAAATTTGACCTGCTCTTTAGCTGCCACATCAGCAAAGTTGCTGTGCCAAGCTTCTATCCCTGGAAGCAGTCTGCTCTTGTATCTAAGCAATATGCCATTTGGCTCCAAGCACTGCTCTGATTGTCACCTTGGAAGATCATGGGACTTAGGCTCCATAGTCCTTTAGGCATTTTGAAAATTTTAACCCTTAGACTAAATCTTACAGAATCCTTTAAGGACTCTGTGACCCCGATCTTCCAATTGGTAGTATGTTGGCTAACAGCTGGACTCACATGGAGCGTTACTGACTTCAATGCAACTCTGTTAGGATGTTGACTATGAACTATGAACTAGAGCCAAAGAATATTCAGCTGTTTCCCAACACAATTTGACTTAAGTCTAGTTCCCTCAAAGGGGAAAAGTACTTGGACAATTGTTTGATGTTGTGGCTGGATTGTTTACCATTGCACTAATTTCCAAAGGGTTGTTCTCAACATATTTTAAGTGTTAGGTCAAATTCATATGTTAATTATAATGTTCAATAGTTTCAATAAAGAAAGTCATAGTTTAGCATATCGCTCTCAATAGGTTTCCATTAATTTAACATAAATACACTTTCAGTTAACAAAAACCATTGATTTTTGTACACTAGATCTAATGCTTGATCTAGTGTTATCTTTTCCTTGGTGAAAAATACTGAATAGTTATTCCAAGAAGATTGCACATGGTATGAAAGCAGTTTCCAATTTCACTTTAGTTTCCAAGGCAAACAATCCTTGTGCTATTGCAACTATGGCTTTCTGATAGGTCTGAAAGTAAAAAAGCTAATATATTTTGTGCCAATTTTAGAAAAAGCAAATAGAGCTTCTCTTCTAATTGGTGTAATTCTGCCAATTTTTCATGTACATGAAAGCAGTTTACACCCATGAAAATGCAATGGTTTTATGTTTTCTCTGTTTATATACCTGGTCTTTCCCACTGATGTGTCAAAAATTGCACAGATAACTGAAGATTAGTGAAAAACAAGGAAATGCCACTAGAGCTAAAAGAAAAATCTTTTTTCCCCCATGGAAAAAATTGAAAAGTTTCTATTTGTTTAAAAAAATGTTTTGGGGAAATATCTCAATGAAATCAAAATCTTTAGTTTAATTCTATTTTGATTCAAAGCCAATTTTTTTCAGTTTGGTAAAACTAAAATTTCCCAACAATCTTCAGTGTTAGAAAACCAAACCAAATGAAGTGCCTCTTGATATAAATCGTATTTCTTGCTTCAGTGTGATTTGAAATAGAGAAGTTCAAAAATCTAAATGAAACAAAATGCAATTTGAAATGTAACAAGTTTTCACTTTGTGTTCATTTGGAAATTTCCTATTAGCTTTTACTCTGGAAATTTCAATTTCTCATCACTTTTTTGATGGAATCATGTTTCACTGGGTAACATTTCTGATCAAAATATTTCAGCTAGCTCTGCTTGCCAGTTGGGAAGGTTTGGTGTAATGGTATGGGAAATTGTGAGGGAGTGGCACAGACCTCTCCCTCATGCAGTGCAGGCAATGAGTTAATTACCTTTTAAAAGAGAGTCAGGAAGAGGCATCGTCCCACCCTCAACAGGCTGCTGAGGGAACGTCTGCAACTAGGTTCATCCTAGCAGCATTTGTACATACTTAAGCAGGAAATGAAAGCAGCTTTGGGTTAGTTAGAACTGACTGTGGAGTGGGGAGGTTTCTAGGCTGACTCTGTTTAAAGAATCAGTAGGGGAATGAGTTGAAGGACTTTGATCTAGGCTTATTGCAGGATGCTGTTGATCTCAAGGAAGGACAAGTGAAGAAATGTGTGTATTTTGGCCTTTGTTTCTTTTTAATTTTCTTCAAAACCCTGAGAAGACAGAGTGTGAAATGAACAAATTGGCATGGCCTAAATGGACAGTGGTACTGTGGGATGATGCCACAAGGAGGTTTGGGTTTAATTTGTCTGGAAAGCAAAACACAAACAAACCCCAAAAACTGTGTATTCCCCTTTGCATGAAAACGAGATACAAGAACTGGTCTGCAGTGAGAAAACAGGGGGCTTGTTGTTAGGACCGGGTTCCTTCTTGCTTACTGGGACTCCGGGATGAGAG